>NC_088247.1:107815572-108190572 GCF_036013445.1 Caloenas nicobarica
GTAACTAATTAATTGAGCATTTTATTTTGATGATATGAGTCCATCTGGATTCATTTAATTCTTTCTTTATTCTTGCAGTTTAAGAGAACTATTTGACTACTTGATATCAGTTTCAGCATGACTACACAAGAGGTACAGCCACTAATGTTAAAGTGGTAACTCATGACCACTTGGAAAGGTTACCTGCGTTTCTCTTCAGCATTCAAACAGTTAGCCCTCTATGTAGCATGTATCTCTGAAGGTGAAGATTTTCTGTACACCTGCCTATGGAATGTTTCCTCTTATTTCCAGTACAAATTCATACAGCACCAACATTAATACAAATTTATAATATCAACAGCAGTTTCAAAGAAACATAACATAGAATACATAAGTATGCCTCTTCCATTTTGCAAGCAAGAGAAATACATTATAATGCAGACTCACAATATTCAGATAAAAATACAATATTTTTGCCCACAAATTCTTACTGTTTTTTCCTTCCGAAACAGATGTTAAATTTAAAATTACATTCACTGTAATGAGAAGAAAAGACTGGGGCCTTGAGAACTTTGTCTCCATTATGGGAAGGCATTCTTACAGATTAAATCTGCCTTTGATAAAGAAAGAAGCTGACCTAAGGATGGCTGATGCCTGTTGGGAAAACTGCATGCACCCATAGATGAGACCTGTCAACATAGCTTACACTGATAAGGTCACACAGATTTTGTCGTGTGTTGGGGGGAGGTCGTTTGGTTGTTGATTTGGTTTTTTTAACCATCTTTGCATTTGAGAAGCTATTCTGATCAGAACAAGAGCAATTTTAGGAAATGATCACTTTTAAAGCAATTTTGTCTCCAAGACTAATCAACTTCGTATATTTATAGTAGACAACAGTCCCCATATCATCTTCATAACAAATCAGCATGACCGTAAGGCAGAGATTGTGAATAATACCAATCACAAGGCATAGCAAAACCAGGTATTCTAAAAGGCTTCTTTATCTACCCAAATCACAAATTGTGTTTGCATTCTCCTGAGAACTTTCTTCTGGAAAAACATTGCTCAAGCTCTTAGCAGTATTATTCAAGATTACTACTCGTAACCCCAAAATATCTGGAAGGACCTATCCTGGTAGGCATTATGCAGATGAAACAGGATCTTTCCCCTCTTCTCTCTCTCTCCCTTACAAAAATCTACTATCCTCATTGTGGCGAGACAGGATAGTAAAGCTCCCTGAAAATAGTTAATGCCCAGCTCCTGTTGAACAAGAATGATCTTTCAAAATGCCAGGTGTTTAACTTGCATGGTTTCCAGTTGAAAATGCATTCCTAGATACTCAGAAAGCATCTATGAATCTTGACTGTATTAGATAGCTATCCTTGAGAAAGCAAATGAGATAAATGCAGCCTGACATAGATCTGGTTATGCAAGTGAGCATGATATTTTGTTAGTAACTACCCACTTTCTGTCATCACTTAAAAGTGAGAACTATTATATTGTTATAATAGAAGTAGGTTTAGCATCCCAATATTTTTTTTGTCTTATACTGTGGACTTCAGGAAACCCAGTGCCCTTTCACATAAAAATGCATAAAAATCCAGCTAGATAAAGTGCTAGCCCTGTCGGTAAAATGCACACAGCTCTAAAAATATCCCCAAGTACTGTAAAAGAGAGCACCGGCATCACTAACTTACCTCCAGGAACAGCATGAGCTAGCAAATCTGTAAAAATGAAGAGTATATGCTCTAGAAAGCATTTGAAAGGAACGAGTGTAGTCACCAGCAGAGAGCCGAAAGTGCCCTAATTTACATGCTGTGGTACTCTCTGATCTGTAAATAAGAGCAATTAAATCAGAATAATGCTACTGGCTGAATATTGTTTTTCAGAAAAAGGCTTGTGGTTCCACTGGGCCCACAAGTGCATGAATATCAGACTGCACTCTGTTTTGCTTGCACGATTGCTGAGGTCTCTGCTTACCCTGCAGAACACACTGTTATCTAGGGGGTTTCTGCTCAGGCATGAAAAATATAGATAGTTGACTCTGAGGCCACCAAAATATCAGAAATTCTGATATTTTGTCTTTTAACAGAAATGTCTCCTAGATATGCAGGCTGCAGACAGATCGCTCCATAAGGATGCAGTTGTTCGCTGGCAACAACTCCACTAGTTTCAAGAGTAAAACAGAAGTATGAAAGCTAAATATTTGTTATTTTGACAAGAAAAGAAGAAAATAAAATATGGATTCACAAACTTCAAAGGTCTTAAAAAAAAAAGACAAATCATTCCCTCAACCTCCAAGCATATTGTGACTAGATGACTCAAAACTTTTGCATACAATGGGTGCACAAAAACAGTGGCTATATGTCATGCTTACAAAAATTAGTTTTTAAAAGTGTTGCCCAGCATGACCAACAACTTTTTCTCCTGAAGCCAAGTCCAAAATTGCTTATAACTCTTCCTTAGGGTTTGGTAGGAAATAGACCTGTTCTTTTTTCATATGTACATGGTTCCCTGGTCATTTCTCACCTGCGTCTCGGGTCAAAAGAACTGCCATGAGATCTATTTTATAATTTGTCTTAAGGGCTGGCCATACCTAAAGTAAACACTTCTTCATAAGTCTTCCCATTTTATCTTAGAAGGACAGGATTTCTTTGACTGTTTTTATTTAGCCATTTGTACCAGCCATGCTATTCTGAAAAGATTCAGATGCTGATTTTCTGCTACCTTTTCACTATTGCAATATCTCCCCCCTTGTCTATGTTTCTTACTTTTCTTAGAACCCTATATTCCAATTATATTTCAGTCAAATACAATTACAAGAGAATATATCCATTTCTCCTGAAATGTTTCTATGCACTTTCAAAATGTAGATTCATACATCTTAGAAAGCCTATATTTGCTGCAAGCTTCATCTGGAATAATCACATATTCCATCTTTGTGTTACATTTTCATGCACGTATATGAATGAAATACATGTGGATATACACAAAATAATAAACCCCTTAGGTTTTATTTTCTCCACTCTTCCTTTGATAAGGGAAATTCTTTGGTATTAGAAGAAGCTGTCTTTTGAGTGTAAGCTCTACCATCGTACCAGAGTTGGTATCATAACCTCCAGCCTGAAGACATAGAGATTCACAAAAAAACACCCTGTAAAAGAAATATTGGGATCTTCTTCCATACTGCTTTTCCTTGGCATATTTCTGCTCCTCTCTTTCATTAATCATAAACAATCTTTATGTACATTCCTCCTCAGTTTTTTTTCTCCAAAGGACTCATGTTGTTCTCATAGACCTCATTTCCCTGTGATTGCATTTGCATGTACCATGCAACAATTAGGACTATTGTTCTTAATGAGTCTCACTTTTTTTCCTGGCTGCTACTTCCAGATCACTCAACTTCAGTGGAAGGCAAACTTTTATTTTACTGTTGGCCATCTTATTATCAACAAGTCTTTCCTTCAGTCTCCAGCACACGTCACTTGATGAGCTCTGTTACTGAATCACCATGAAATAAATTGCCGTGTCCCACTATAATTTGCAAGGAAAGATGGCTTACACAGAAAATAACTGTTTTAAAAAATCATAATTCAAATTATATAGTATTTATAACAGTAGCCTTCTCTTCAGCCTTCGTTTTATTTTCAGATTATCTCTTTTCTATCACATGTGGTTACACCTGTATGGAGATTTTTTAAAATGCAACTCTATAAACACCCACAGGCAACAACAACAATAAAGGTCTGTTCTCAAAGTCGCTAGGCAGTTGGGGACTACTCATAGCAGCATGATTAACAAGATTAAGTTTGTTAAGCCCATTATCAACACCAGGAAATTTTCTCGGAAACAATGAAACTTTAAAAATTCATCATAACATGGTGTTTTCAAAGGTATTAAGTAGTATTTTTCTCCCCTTTGCCTCTCTCATGCATATCTTTAACAACCTCTCATTGAAGTGTTAAATTCTAGAGTATTTTAATAGCAAAAATACACCTGTCTCAGGTATCTGGCACCTGAGCCGTCTTCCAGAAGTAAACCAAGGTATTATACTGGAGTACACTAATTTGCATATATTGCTACGAACATCTGGAATTCTTTTGTTTCTGCAAACAAGGTATGGTCATCAAATCTAAAAAGCTGCAGAACCATTTTATTTCTTAGCCTGCTTCCATCATCTCCACTCAGCAAAGCCCTGTTTACCAAAACTGTGAAACTACAATGACCTCATTAATTCACATCTGCACAGAGTAGGGCAGGATGTATTTCTATAAACACACAATTCAGACCTTTTTTTTTTTTTAATATGAAAGAGAATAACTTGAGAGAATTGCTTTGCAAGTCCTGAAAATGACATAATTTTATATCCAGGACTTTTCACGCTTGGATATATATTCTGAAGCAGATGGGAAGTCTTGGAAGAAGATGGAGAACTGGGATTCAGCCACAGCTAAATGTTCTGGAAAATGAGGGTAGATTATAATGCAAAAAAAAAAAAAAAAAGAAAAAGAAAAAGAAAAAAGGTGGTCCTATCTATTTTAAAGTGCACTCAAGTGAGAGCTACACAAACATAAGGCTATGACTTCTTGGTCACAAAGGAAGTGTCATTTCAAAGAGCTATAAAGGGTCTTCTCATTCCTTAATGAATGATAATTGACCTCCGCTTAGACAATATGGTACTGCTAATGTTTACCGAGCACAGTAATTACTGGAGTGCAAGTTCCAAAGCAGTCTCTTTGAGTCTAAAATCTGCTGAAAACTGAATACCTAGAAGCTCACTTAGGTGTCAGCACCAAGAACATACAGCCTGATCTTATCCTGAAATTGTTAAGAAAAACTAAGTTTTCTCCACCCAAAGCAGTTTCAAATATTTTATTCAACATTGCCTCTAACAACCTATAGAAAATATTGAGAATTCTAATTAAATTCCTGATGAACCATGATTGAAAATCACCATCAATACAGAGGTTCAGCATACCTTAAAGAAAGGAATTATGAACTTGAACCTGTAGTTCCAGAAAAGGAATGAGATTCAATCAGGAAAATGAAAGTTTCTACATGATAAGTAATAAATAGAATTACTGCTACATGTTGGAAGCTCATTAGGTGGCAACTGCACAGAGGAAAATGTGGTGGTGCTACCAGCTGACTACCATGAGGTTGTACCACACACCTTGCACGTCTGAAGCCCTGGTATTCTAATAATAACAAATTCTTAAATCCCTGTACACCTGGAAGGGTGATGGAACAGCTCATTCCTCCAAGCATGTGGAGGAAAAGAAGGTTATCAGGAATAGTCAGCATGGGTACACCAGAGGGAAATCATGTTTGACCAACCTGATAGCCTTCTATGATGGTATGACTGGCTGGGTAGACGAGGAAAGAGCAGTGGACATTGTCTACCTTGAATTCAGCAAGGCTTTTGACACCGCCTCTCACAACATCTTCATAGGCAAGCTGAGGAAGTGTGGGCTGGGTGAATTCACGGTGAGATGGATCATGAACTCTCTGGCAGCGCTCAGAGAGTTGTGAGTTGTGATCAACGGTGCAAAGTCTGGTTGGAGGCCTGCAGTTAGTGGGATTCCCCAGGGATCAGTATTAGGTCCAGTCCTGTTCAACCTGTTCATCAATGACCTGTATGAAGAGACTGAGTGCATACTCAGCAAGTTTGCTGATGATAGTAAACTGGGAGGAAGGTCTGACACACCAGAAGGCTGTGCTGTCATTCAGTGAGACCTCGACAGGCTGGAGGACTGGGCAGAGAAGAACCTGATGAAGGTTAACAAGGGAAAGTGCAAGATCCTGCACCTGGGGAGAAATAACCCCAGGCACCAGTACAGGTTAGGGGAAGACCTGATGGAAAGCATCTCTGCAGAGAAGGACTTGGGAGTTCTGGTCGACAACAGGTTGACCATGAGTCAACAGTGTGCCTTTGTGGCCAAGAAGGTCAATAGTATCCTGGGGTGCATTAAGAGGAGTGTGACCAGCAGGTGGAGGGAGGTTATCCTCCTCATCTACTCTGCCCTGGTGAGGCTGCATCTGGAGTACTGTGTCCAGTTCTGGGCTCCCCACTTTAAGAAGTTCAAGGAACTACTGGAGGGAGTCCAGTGGCAGGCTACGAAGATGATTAGGGGCCTAGAGCACCTTTCTTATGAGGAGAGACAGAGAGAGCTGAGTCTGTTCAGCCTGGAGAAAGGAAGGCTGAGAGAGGATCTCATCAGTGTTTATAAATATTTCAGGGTGGGTGTCAAGAGGATGGGACCAGACTCCTTTCAGTGGTGCCCAACAATAGGATGAGGAGCAACAGGCACAGACTGAAGCACAGGAGGTCCCATCTGAATATGAGCAACAATTTCTTTACTTTAAGGGTGCCAGAGCACTGGAACAGGCTGCCCAGAGAGGTTGTGGAGTCTCCTTCTCTGGAGATATTCAAGACCTGCCTGGACACATTCCTGTGCGATCTGCTCTAGGTGAACCTGCTTTAGTAGGTGAGTTCAACTAGATGATCTGCAGAGGGCCCTTCCAACCCTAATCATTCTGTTAGCCTGTGATTTTGTGATTTGCAATAGTTCTCTGCTGATGAGAAAACAATAAATTCCATAAAATAATACTACGCTTGTGAAATATATCATTATAAGGAAGTAGTCATTATCTCCTAAAGCATGTTTTTTATATTGCTATTGGCAATTACTGCACTGCTCTAAAATGTCTTATTTCTTAGTAGGTACAGAGAAAGTTATTTGGCTTTGCTCATTGTTTCATAAGAATAGTAACTGCAATAGGAATATTGGCACAAGCTTCAAG
The DNA here is from genome assembly GCF_036013445.1 of Caloenas nicobarica. NCBI lineage: Eukaryota > Metazoa > Chordata > Aves > Columbiformes > Columbidae > Caloenas > Caloenas nicobarica. The sequence goes on from NC_088247.1 coordinate 107,822,356, forward strand.
GTAAAGATGATAGTAAACTTAATAAATAACAAGATGTAATTTTACCTGATGTCACAAATCTTCAAGATATTTTAACCTCTTTGAAAAATGTTTTTCTACAAAGCATATAAAATATTTCCTGGTTTATGATTGTAGACTCTCTAACAAAAATCATTATTTTGTTACCCACTTTAGATTATACCAGAACAAAAACCTATCCTTGACATCCAACTTTCATGGTATAACTAATCCTCAGAACTTTATTTTAGCCATTATGTTTTTAAAACTGAGGTACCAACGTGTGACAAGTCTGAAGTTGGAAAAGCCAACTGCTTTTAAGTCAAAAACTGATAAAGAAATGAAGTGGAAGCATATTTTATAAAACAATATATCAGTTAGGGTTTAACAATCTGTCATAACCCTAAAAAACTGTTGGTAGATCATTTTAAAACATTAGAAAAATAATGTTAGATAGTAATAATGGACACAGAGGTTCCTTAGTCCAACAATAAGGCAGCGTAAGGATTGATCTGAGGTGAAAGCAAGAATTCTGGTCCTTCCTCCAGCAAGCACCTTCACTAAGGAGGACACGTGTGTAAATTCTCATTCAGAAAGGGATGGGCCGTGGGAAGCATGCGGGAATGATCAGTGAAGTTCAGATCATTAACGCTGTGCTGTGAATACAGCCGCATAAACTGGGCACAGAATTAGGCATTTCCTTTTTTTCCTTTTTATTTTTTTTAATCTTTGGGATGTACATCCTATAATTTACATCCTATAATTACCTTGAACAATTTCCTAATGGCACCACTGGGTGAAAAGAAAAGGCTTTTGTTCACAGACACTGTTAAACAAGGTACATTTTTTCTTCCTCACAAGGGAAGAGGATGTGTATTGAATCATACTGACATATTCTTGGCCCAACATGAAGCTGATGTGATACTAAACAAGCCTCAAAATTAATTTCATATTATTTCATTTAACACAAAAAGTTGATCTAGTTTTTAAGGCTTTGCTTGGTAGATAAATTTATAAGGTGTTTTATTAAGACAAAGGGTATAAAAGGCATCGGTAGCAGACCAGGGAAGTAAGTGCTCTTATTGGACATACATAATTTAAGTCAACCTCAGCTCATTTATGTTAAAGAGAAAATTTAACTAGTGGTTTTCTGTTGCTTACCACACCAGTTACACACCAAAAAGGATTTACGTACTGCTTTCAAGAGAGGAGTGTTCAGTCTTTCACTATTTCTACCGGAATACTTTAATGACTCAGGTAGACCTCAAAAACCCCTGCTTGAACTTGCTGAAACTGCTTGCCATTTTCCAATAGATCTCTTTCAAGAGAATATTCCTTCAAAATGAAATTAATTTGTTCACTCCTTTCATGAAGATATTTCTCAGTCTCCTGCTTCCGTGTTGTTCTTTCTTGAAGTCTGTGCTGGCTTTCAACACTGTTGGTTGCTCTCTTCTCAAAGATACACCCTCTACAAAGCTTTTCCAGTCCTCATCTTCTGCTTCCTCTCCCGATGGTCTCTCTGCTCCCCTTCTTGGTCTCTCCTTTGATAGATCAGTTTTCTGGTTTCAATCTATTATTTCTGCAGTGCAGCATAGGCACTGACAATCTTGCTTTAAACAAGCTAAATCCACAACAGCATAGAGCTCTGCTCAGGATATTTTTTTCCTCTTCTCCCCGCTTCATGTTTTCATATTTGCAATACATTGGGATTTTGATTTAAAATAAGTTTCTTGTTAAAGCATTATCCTTTTCTTTGGCAATACTAGCCTACACCTCCAAACCTCTTATTTAGTTTCTTAAAACTCTCAAGGCTCCCTTCTACAAGCTGTCCACAAACTAGGTGGTTAAGAGGAGAAGCAAACAAGAATAAAAAATATGTAAATCATAAACAATGAAGTTGCATTTTTTTTATTTTTCTATCAACTTAGTTTTCTACCAATTATAATTAGCACCTGTGTGAAACAGTGCGGAGCTACAAGGGACTGTTTGTATTACAAGTGGAACACATTTAATGTAGACACCACAACAAAATTCCTGCTATGTTTTATACATAGTCTCTTCCCAAAACATGATTGCTTCTTCCCTCTTTGCCAAAGAAGGTTAGGCACATTTTTTACTGCCAGCTTAAACCCGCATTTAAGGTTATTTGAAACAAAGCCTCCAGGTTCAATCTTGAAGCTTGAGACCAATTCTATCTGTATTAATGAGCTCTATAATTGCCTTTTATAACATAGCTTTCAAACCTGTAAACCTTTTAAAATTATTTAAATCTCATTTTAAACTTACAGAAATACTTCATGGATTCTGTTCTTATCAGAGATGACTTCTTGCTAAAAGTGCTTTAGCTGTATTTCTTACTTAACAGTTTTAAAAATCAAATATTTGCACCCAGGAATTAACTTTTATTATGCAATTCTACTCCTCAACAAAATACCCTTAAATGTAAACATCACACATTTTTATTCATCACTTTCTCACTCTTACAAGCAGACTCTGAATCATGCCTCTGTTATTTCTGTCATTAGCTCTTCATTTCAGCATGTGCCAGAGTCTGCAGGGATATAAGAATGAGAATGAGTAAGACCCAAGACTCTGCATGATAGTTGGAGCTCAGGCCACTTTACACCAGGTCACTTAGCTCAGACATTACACACATGTTAATCAGAGTGCGACATGTAAAACAGGGCAATTACGCACGATAATCACTTCAGCTGGCCCAAAAATCAAAACTCGTAGCTCATCTTACCTTTAAAATGCAGAAGCTAAATGGTTAATTAAGATGCTTGTGTAGTACATCTGAGAGATCATCGTCTTTTACAAAAAAAAATCGTTTCACCACTGAGCAATCAAAGCATTTTCCCCAAGTTTACTACACTCATCATCTTAAACTGTTTGATCTCAACTCACAAATTACCATGACTTTAAAGAAGCTTGATCCCATATTAAGAGGCCAGTAGCTCAGATACATATTTCCTTCTCTCCTTCTCTAGTCTCCTTCAACAGCTCTGGCTAAAATCTAACAAAAATTTCACTGAAAACAAAAAAAACCTGTCTGCAGAAAACCAGAGTTCCCGCAGACTTAGATATTTCTTTAAGTGCTACTTGACATTTTGTTTTTCCTAGCAAAACCAGGGAAGTGCCAAGTTCTGTTCCTAGCTATACTGGTGAAAACTGGGAGGAATTCAACTGATTTCAAAAGAATATCCAGGGAATTACATTGGCAAGTAAGCTGTTCCTTTGAAATTTTTCCACAATGTTTCTTCCCATTGAATTCGAGTCATCTACATGACAGAAGATGTTGAGAAAACCTAGTAAATTGGTGTACGACCATCTGAGAGGTCAGCTCCAATGTCTGAAATTATTCTCACACAAATGCAAACATGGCAGTGTTGACCAGACATTCCACTTTGAGAATTCAAAGAGGATCTCAACTTGTCTTGTGATGGATTCTGACATGGAGATCATGACTTCATGTTTTATCTTTGTATCTATGCTCGTTTATCCCTTTGGTTTTGTCTGTTCATGTGTGCACCGGACAGGTACATGCTTTACACTATATTAAAATAATATTTTTCTTGACTTTTCTATTAATCAAGAGATATTGAAGTGGTTAATCTATAAGTTAGTAGCGAGAAAAATAACAAAACAACATAGGCACAAGTGTACTTTAGAATTATCAGCGAGTATGAAGTATCCTTCTCACATCCTTCAAAGCCATATTCAACGGTGCTTGCTGTGTAGAGCTGAAACTGTCTGGCAATGATTAAAAAAAGGATTGCTGGAAGAGGTTATGAACCTTTACTCCTAAATGAGTTAATATCCTTCAAACTCCCTCCTCACAGGTGGTTCGTAAAACTCAGAGTTCCAGAACACTGAACTGAAAGTTGGTCCTCAAGGCTGAGAAACCTACAGGTAGGTTTTAATTAAACCAACAGATCTATGATATCTACCCCAGGTCAAAATCTGTCTCAGAGTGAAACCAAGTTTACTTTCATTTGTGTAAGCTGGTGGCCTTAATTCTCCATCTTCTTGCAACATGAATTTTTCTGTGCTTGAATTGAGAAAAAGTTGGCAGTGTATTTTGAAGGTGCAATGGGCCTTGAGAAATGCCCATCAATGAGGGATCACATTGGGATCAGGGATATCAAGTGAATCATTTTGGTAGACTATACTGGAAGAGCATCATTTCTTTGACTATGGCAGTCCAAAGAAATTCCAGTCGTACATTATCACTTACAGTCTATTTGCATGCTGCAAGGCTACACAAAGCCAATGATAGACCCAAGAGATTAAAATGCAAGCTTCATTTTTTTTTCTATCTAAAACTTCCTAAAATCCCTGAAGGAACACGCTGCATCTAAGAAGGAAAGTGAAACAAAAGCCTTACTAAAAGACTATAGGGTTTTTTATTTGTATCTTTACAGTGGGCAAAGGAGTTTTCATACTATCCATTTTACCTCTTTTTTTTTTTTTTTCCAGAAAAAACATCAGTGAGTTATGATGCCTACATTTATGTACGCGCTTAATATTGGGGGAATACTTAAGAAGTGCTATGCTGTGCTGCCATCACAGTTCTGTCCTGTTTTCTTCCCCAGGAACAGCAGCCCTGCCCCACTGAGGAGAGAGTGTGAAGACACTGTGCCATCTGTCTCACGTACACTCTCATTGCTCTGCCAAATACAATGCAATTCAGCCTTCATCCACTAAGAGATAACAATGTTTTATGCTTTTTACTTTAGCAGTGTCCTCCAAGTAGGAAGGATTAAGATTAGTACTCCTTTTTTTTTGTTTTGTTTCTTTCCACAGCCTTGAGATATTGGCTTTTCTCTTGACATGCAAGATTTCCAAATAATGCAAATATCAAAATCCTTTTCACAGAGCAAAGAAAGCATGTTCATCTGTCGCTGCCCCCCATCTTCCCTGAGACACAGTCTTGCCAAAGAGTCAATAAAATCTCAATAATTTGCTGGCGTCCATGTATGTATGAAGACAATTGTTTCAATGTATCCAGTGATTTTAACAATGCTTTTGACCACCTTCACCTACAAGGCACCTGTGCTGGGAGCTATTACTCTTGTTCAGCATCAAAAAACCCACCTCTGCTTGGACTTTGGCCATGGCTGTAGGCTCAGGTCATGGCATGGCTGACCAGTGTGGGCTGGGGAGAAACGTTTTCCTGCTTGTAGAAGCATGGGCTAAGAAACAAATCTAAATATAAGATGGAAGTAGGAGGCAAGAGTGAGAAAGAAAGGCTTCTTGAGGACAGATCTTACTGGAGTAGCTGCCTGGTATCTCAGAACAGGATGTCGGCTGTTTCTTTGTATTCTGAAAAAAGCAGGACTTATTTACAAAACAAACACACTGAGATTGTACCCAAAATATTGTGTGCTCATGTTACCAATTCCTACACCTACACAAGGTGTTCTTGCAGGGTCTTTAATTCTGACTAGCTGCTCAGGTTAGCAGAGTAGTGGTAGTAAATTCAGCTCCTGTTGGTATTTACAGACTGCCTTCAACATTAGGAGATAGTGGTATCGGTATCAGTTAATCAATGTTTTCCTCAATAGAACATAAGAGATTTCCTGAGCTTATAAAAACAAGGCTACCAAGATATAAGCAGTGTTTTCTAAAGTATTTGTCAAGCCTGTACCATTGCATTTGCAAATCAGCACAGGTCTGCATAGATACTTCAGTATTTGCTTGTGCAAGAAGCTCAGCATTTCAGTGGATCACAGACATAGATTAAAGATCATGCTTTAGGGAATAAATTCTACTATTCTTCAAAGTAAAGACATTATTTTAAACGTAAGCAAATCAGATTGGTCCTGCAGAGGGTTCCATGGCAAGCTGTGTATGAAAAGAGAGGACAATGATCAGGTGAGTTCTTTAACACTGAGTGAAAATATACACTCCACCTGAAAGGTATGATTAAATTCATAGAGGGGTTTGTTGTTATTTTTTTTCTTCTTTAACTGCTTTCGTCTCTTTCTTTAATAAATCAGGACACACAAGATGGAAGGGAAAAAAAAAAAAAAGAGCATGTTATAAATAAAGAACCGAAGTTAGGAGAGCTGATAAAATATGAATACCATTCCAAGGAGCTTAATGTGTCATAGCTGCATAATAGAAAAGGGAGTTAAAGTGCATATGTGTCCCTGCTGCTTAACAGTAGGTTTGAAAGAGGCTGCAAAGGCAGCACAAGTGGAAAATTCCCTCATTGGCTGCTTTCCAAGGTGTCTATTCAGGTTATGAAAAATATGATATTTTATTTGATATCAAGTGTATGGATTGGGCTTTTTGTGTTTTTTCTTACAGAGAAACAACTGGAGAATGAAGCAGGACACTGGAAGCCAGTGTTTTCTGCTTTTCCCCCTGCCCTCTCCTATCCAGTCCTTTATTATTTTTAATCCTCTTATCAAATCTGTAAAATGTTTTCTTCGTACAACATAGCCAGCCATATATGTGACAGATAACATAAAAGTGCATTTATGTGATCATCTTCTCTCGTCTCAGAAGTGAACAGTAGCCTAGTAACCAGGGGCTGCTAAACACTAATACCTTGATTCAGTGCAGCTCTGGTAAGTCTGCCATCTTCCATCTCCAGGGGAATCACTGTATTAAATTTACATTAAAGATGGCTGCATGACTGACCCAAGGGTCATATTAGCATTTTTACTCCAGTAAGTTGGTCAGCGGAACATTTCTGTACCGTGAAAATTATTCTGGTACTCTATTGTTAGGAATTAAACATTTATGAGAAATTTTGTAAGAGCATATTAGCAAAAATGAGCTCGTAAAAAGTACAATAAGGGCAGAGCAGTATCAATATGTAGATCTGAGAAAGAAAATCAAATTGTTTTCTTTTCATCTCAAAATGAAAGTAGACACTGGGAAACCAGCATAAACGTGAGTGAAAGGAATGGTCTATTTACTGGAATAGACACAACAAAGGTAATGGTGACAAATGCTTTTAATCCCCCCTGCTCTTCTGCACTCACTGGGCTCTATTCTCACACAGACTCTTTCATCAAATTCAAAGTTTGCCAGTGTAAAGCAGAAAAATATTACAGGCCAGAAACTCCATTTTTAGATGAGCACAAAATGCAGAGCTACTTGGATTTTACACCCTGGAGATTTGTGGATCAGTCACAAAACAGACGAGGGACTAATTGACATTTATTCTGCACTTGAAAGGAAACCAACAACCATATGTTAAAAAGGATCAGCTGGGAACAGATAGCAGAAAATAGAAATATAGAAAACGCTACCTTGCAGCTGTATAAGTGCAGGAGGAATGAAAAGGAACCAGCATGACTTGGCATGCAGAATGGAATAACAACAGCTCTCACAGCCCGTTAATATCTATTTGTCTGTACTATAGATAATTCCATATGGATGAGAATGACCAAAGAAAAACACTTAACAATTAAGCACTAATAAGCACATTTATTTGCACTGAACATTTAAGACCAGGCTAGTAATGAATTCTATTATATTTAAAGGAGATTTGGCTACTCTATGCCTTCCCACCCCCCACACACTTTTTTTTTTTTTTTTTTTTACCCATCAGACTACCTTCCAGGAAAAAAAGCTTTTATTGGTAAGGTGATATCAACATGCTAAGGTAAATTCAAGCATCTCCCTCATTTCTAGAAAAAAGGAGTGACTGGAGTTTCCAGCCTGGGAATCTGGCTCTGCAGACATTAGCTCCTGGCTTGTACTTCTGCCTCAATCACCCATATATAAAACGAGAAAGGAACGGCTCTTTGATAATTCAGAGTTTTAAGAAAATATCTCCTATAAGGAATGTGAGATAATACAATGTTTGGAAAGGGCATCAGGAGACTTTTGTTAGACAGTTCGTGGCTGGATCTGGAAGGAGAAGGATGACTTCTGACAATAGGAGAGGCATAACAAAGTAAATGCTCCCAGACGCAAAGCAAGAGAATTAAAATACAGTTGTTCTCATTGGATACACAATGCGAGTTCCTGGAATATCTCTTGCATTATACAGTCACTCAGGTAAGAATCTATTGGTTAAATAATGTACTAAAACACAAATGTGAAAGAATCACGTCTGTTAAAAAAGAAGTTTAGAAAGAACTTTCTAATCTCTATTCAAGTCAAAAAGCTCTTTAAAACGCATTCACTGATTTTAGCAGTAATGTGCCAGCTTCCAAACTAAAGTCATATGTTTGAAATAAGTGACTGATTTGAACTAAAGCCCTGTGTTCCCAAAGGAGCACAAAGACTGCACAATGAGCCTGTACCTACCTGTTTAGTGAGCTTTGAAAAAGCACTCTATACGTATATATGTACACACATAAAAATCTTTAGCTTACCATGTATTCATTTTGTCCTAGACTTCAGGGGTTTGTTTTGTTTGTTTTGATTTGTTTGTCTTATTCTTTGCTGTTTTCTCTTGAATGCTTGCCTCATATTATTCCTACCTTGTTTATTTAGGGGTGGTCTTTTAATTCTTGTTTTCTCTGATTAGCATCTTCAAGTCATCAGTCCTATCAACATATGTTTGCAACCACTGAGACTCTTGACAGTCTAAAACCTGATTCAGATTGGAATATATAAAGACCCAAAGCCTTTCAAAAGTGTATGACACAAACAGCTATTACAAATGCGTACAAAGTCTCTTCCTGAACTGACAAGACGTTTCAGTTGGAGCCAGAACAATGACTTGTTGATGGAAGAATTTGCAAGTTAAGACAGAGTCATGTCCACAGCACTGGAAAATTGCTATTGGGCACTAGAAGTGCTCTCAAACCCAGTAGTCATGATACTGTGCCAGGCTCGGGGGAATTAAGCCACCTCTACACTGTTTGCCTTCTGGGGTATCTGGGAACTGTCCCAAGCCCTGGCACAAAGCAGAAGACACTAAAAAGCTGCTCTAACTCCTACCTGAGCACCCACTGTTCTGACAGCCGGTTACAGCAGCAGGGACTGGCAGGGCCCTTTTCTTCTCTGAATACCCCACACAGCAGGAATAGACAGTAGAATAAAAGCCTTGATTCTTTGCCACCAGGAAATCCCTTTCCACCGAAAAATCCTCCTAGGGCCGCATCGATGGCTATTGCGATTGCTTTTGGCAACTGCAGGGGATGGAAGGACATGGCCAAAACATGCCAACAGCAAGCATATTCATAGCCTTCTACTTGGGGCAGAATTTTGCAAAAAAAGTAAGACATAAGCCAGCACTTCTACAGTATGTACTACATTAGCTTGAGCATAATAATTGAAAACTTTTATAACTTTGCTGAGCAAAAGGTTTAAGTTCTTGTGAGAGAGTCAGATTTAAAAATAAGGAGGAATTAATTTTTGTATCTTATTTACATGACGATTCCACAAGTATCATAAACACCCACCATTCGATTTTGGCTAATCACAAAGTGGTTAATTTAGCAATAATCTTAGAAAGATCAATTCTCACTTCAGAAATTAAGGCTAGACTTTCAGCTGGGATGCTTGCAAATGAACAATTATGACTAATTTTTGCAGTTTTCCCTTTTTCCACGAGAATGCAGGTTTTCACAGAGGACAGCTATTTGGTTAGGGTGCAATAAAAATGTAAGCAGAGAAGACATGCTTTCCCCTTTCACTCACACAGGTTACAAGCAGCTAATCTTTAACTCCATCCTCTGCTTGAAGGGGTTTAAACCTGCACCTCTTACTGCCAAAATACTCACACTACCAGGCAATATAGTATCTCGAGGGTGAGGCTTGCATAATCTTTTATACTATAAACTATTTGACTTTCTATGAGGAGTGGAGTATGGAGAGAAAAAGTAGATAAACATGAGCAGGAATTACTGCAACCTGGTGGTCTCGGTGGTCACCTATGGAGGAGCTGATCCAGCAAGAGCTTGTTTCAGTGAATGTACAATATTAAGTACATACTCGAGTGGGACCTGAACCCACTTCAGATTTCTCCCAGAGAGAGCCCGTAGTCATTAGGCCACAGTTGTATTTTTTCTGCTCCAGCCAAATAAATTATTAATTACTTAAAGTAAAAGCAGAGTGAAAACCTCATGCGCATGTCGCTCCGACAGCTGCCAGTGCAGAGCAACAGGCAGTTACAGTGGTCAGCTGCAAAATGGCAGAAAATGCTTTAACTTCAGGGAAAATAAACAAAGTGTGTGTGTGGGGGGGTTCATCCCCACTTCTTACTTTTGCAGCAATGTATCACTACGTGCTTTTCTCTACTCTTTCTCATACCAGAAGGAAATCAGACTGGAGATGGATGCTCTTCTGCAGCACACGGTTTGTTAACTTTGCTCCTGAGAGGATCAGGGTTTCATCCATATTCCTCCCTCCAGCACTTTCTGCTGCTTAGCCCATGCTTTTAAAGCTCTGGTTTTTTATGCAACCAGCTCCCCTCCTGCATCGCACAGAGGGCCCTGGCACTCAGGTCAGCACTGTTGAGTGCATCAGGCAACGAAGCACTTCGAAGTCAAAGCTGCAATGTTGTCTGAGCCCTGTACCCCCCCCACCCTTCCCCACACACACACCCAGATGAACAAAACGGATTTAAAACAATAAAAGATGTGATCGCTCTGTGCCTTTCTATGAAATTATATCAGTAATAATTCTCCACTCCTCCTCATCAGATGTTTCAAAGATCACATTAGACAATCTGAAAGGCTCGCGACAAGCTATGGAAAATCATGCCGCCTTCCTGCCTTTAGTAGTCAAGCCACAAAAGCTCTCAGTAAAAGAAAAGGTTTTTATTTTTGTGCAGAGTACAGGCTGCAAGTCTGCCTTTAATATCGCTCTTCAGGGTTTCAAGTAAGATCTTTTGATCTTGCAGCAGGTGCCTTGTACAATCTCATATTGCTAATGGTTTTAGGCAGCGACAAACAGAAAACTGTGGCTGACTCAGCAGTCTCTCACTTTCTATATCTATCACCCCAATGAAAAATGTAGCATTTCCCTGCTGGTTTTTCCTTTAAAACTTGCATCATTCCTTGAAATAAACAGGGAGAGGAGCGCAGTTAAAAGCAAGGGAAGGATGAACAACAACCCAGATTTTTGACTTGGAAGCTATCATAGTCACGAACTGGCTGAACGAAAGAAGCCAGAGAGTTGTGGTCAATGGGGCGGAGTCTGGTTGGAGGCCTGTATCTAGTGGAGTGCCTCAAGGGTCAGTTCTGGGGCCAATACTATTCAATATATTCATCAACGACTTGGATGAGGGAATTGAGTGTACTATCAGCAAGTTTGCTGATGACACCAAGCTGGGAGGAGTGGCTGACATGCCAGAAGGCTATGCTACCATCCTGCAAGATCCCGACAGATTGGAGAGTTGGGCAGGGAAAAAATTAATGAAATATAACAAGGGAAAATGTGGAGTCTTGCATCTGTGCAGGAACAACCCCAGCTTCCAGTATAGGTTGGGGAATGACCTATTAGAGAGCAGTGTAGGGGAAAGGGACCTGGGGGTCCTGGTGGACAGCAGGATGACCATGAGCCAGCACTGTGCCCTTGTGGCCAAGAAGGCCAATGGCATCCTGGGGTGTATTAGAAGGGGGGTGGTTAGTAGGTCGAGAGAGGTTCTCCTTCCCCTCTACTCTCCCCTGGAGAGACCTCATCTGGAATATTGTGTCCAGTTCTGGGCCCCTCAGTTCAAGAAGGACAGGGAACTGCTAGAGAGAGTCCAGCGTAGGGCAACAAAGATGATTAAGGGAGTGGAGCATCTCCCTTATGAGGAAAGGCTGAGGGAGCTGGGTCTCTTTAGCTTGGAGAAGAGGAGACTGAGGGTTGACCTCATTAATGTTTATAAATATGTAAAGGGTGAGTGTCACGAGGATGGAGCCAGGCTCTTCTCAGTGACAACCAACAGTAAGACAAGGGGTAATGGGTTCAAGCTGGAACACAAGAGGTTCCATTTAAATTTGAGAAGAAACTTCTTCTCAGTGAGGCTGATGGAACACTGGAACGGGCTGCCCAGGGAGGTTGTGGAGTTTCCTTCTCTGGAGACATTCAAAACCCGCCTGGACACCTTCCTGTGTAACCTCATCTAGGTGTTCCTGCTCTGGCAGGGGGATTGGACTAGGTGATCTTTCAAGGTCCCTTCCAAACCCTAACATTCTGTGATTCTGTGATTCTGTGATATTGATGATTCTCAAACACCTGCCCACAAACAAACAAAGAAATAAATCAAACCTAACTCAAAGGAAACAGCTATGTATCCCTCACAGAAATGTAGGTCGCAGTTCTGCAATCGAGTAGCTTATGTGAACTGGAAGAACGTTGGTAGAAGGTTTCAGTAGAATTACTCAACTACTTGAAGAGGCTGTGTGCCCAACCACAACTTAACTGATCAGAGCAAAATATATTCAAAATGCACTAAGATAGCGTCTAAAATCCATATGACACTGGCCTACACAAAATATGTGTTTGATGAACTGAGGCACTGAGGTTTTACTCAGAAAGATTGAATCTTTACCTTACAGCTAAATTGCCTGAGATCTTCACATCTGAATCTTCTGAGGCACATATCACATCATAATATACCACAGGAGTGCTCTTCTTATCCCCTCCAAAGCAACAATAAAGCAACTCCAAAGATTGATGATGCCATAAGAAACTCAAAAAAAGCTGTAGATGAGTTCTTCTGGGTTTATGTTTTTCTGTTTCCCTGTAGAAGTAAATTTTCAGATTTGACTGCAAAGTCTGTGTTAAAGGAATTTGTATCAAGTATGAGAGAGCAATCCAAAAGCTAAACCCAAGATTTATATATATATATATATATATATAACCACAAGCAGTAAAGTGGCAATTAGCTTTATCATAATTTCACAGAAAAGTTAGAAGAACAAGAAGGAAAAAGAAAATCACTAGAGTCTGGAACTTAAAGCTAACCTTCCCCCTAGCTTTTAAAGCAAAATAGATGGTAAGGAAATGACCCACTCTTGCTTTCTGTTGGAAACCCCTTGATTCTTCAGAAGGTATAGGATGATTTTGTTTCCTTATTTTAAACAAGACCCTCTGCTTTGCTGCTTTACTGGTATCTCTCCTAAACCTTTCTTTCTAGCTGTTCACATATAACCTCTACATCTTGCGGACCAGCTATGCCAGGACATTCTACAGCTCAGTGGCAACTCCAGTCATTCATCTCATGGCTTTGGTCTTCCTCTGACATAGATCACTTTTACAGTGCCATAAACCCACTGACTTCAGTGAAGGAGCACCTGATTTACACTTACATTGCAGACCCAGGTCATGTAGTTTCTAAATAACTTATTAGGCTGAGGACAGACCAGAAGCTGCTGGACCACTCTGGAGCAGATGCCTTTGCTCTCACGAAGTCTTAGGACAACTGCCAGTCATAGTGAGGGATGTGCTGCAATGGCTTCAGCATCTAAGTGAGGGTAAATATCCACAGTCTGTAGAAACTTCACCTGTGCAAACATCTGATCTGTAGAAATACATGCAGCCCCACTTCTTCCTCTTATGAATCACGCAGCTCCTGCCCTAGACATTATTTCTGTGCCTGCCTGGGGGTGAACACATCTTCTGCAGGGAATCTCACCCATGGCATTAATGTTTCTCAACATCAGTCATTTTGTCATAGTAGGATCCCCCAAACTGGCAACAGGAGACACTATTGAAAAGAATTTAAACAACTGTCTGAACACTGCAGCTTCTGCATATGATCTCAATGAAAAACTCAACAGCACAAGATTTATGCACACCAAAATGACTGCTTCTTATGATATGTACAGGGTTCTGTTAGCCTGTTAGAAACCTATTAAAAATAATAATAACAATAAAAAAGTCTTAGAACCAGCAAAAAAGTGTTAAGTGAGGGCTAAAAAGCCTTTCAGTCAGAAGAAATGTGCTAAGTGAGGTCTAAAATGGCAATGCACATTTCAAGAAAGTTCCCCAAGGTCAGGGAAATTAATATGCCAGGAAACGAGTGAAGAGAAACTGGGTAAATATTAGTAGACATGCATTATCAAAACCATTTTCTTTTTGGACAAAACAAATGGGAAAAGAGTGCTAGTGAGCCCAAGAGACTTGTTTGAGACCAAGGGAAAAGAGGAAACATCAAGTCAGAGAGTGCCCAGGGCGAGCAGGACTAAGATGCTCCTTTCCTAAAGTCATGTCACATGTCTGCTCTCAAACGCCATTTTCTAACCCAGGCTTTGTGGCATCAGTTACAGTATCTAAGACCAGTCACAATCTTGTATGGCAGTTTGGAGAAAAGACTGCTTTCAGGTGCATTTTACATTTCCTGACTTTATGGCTCTCATTCACAACAGCCTTTTCAGCTTTCTAGTCAGGAGCTTCTATCTCGTTTTAATCTTATCTACTGTTTCAAATAGATGCAAGTGAATCTGGCAGTCTCAAGACACTTGGCTTTTATGAAAATGACAAAATCCAAATAAATTGGTGGTGCCGACAAACCCTTTGGGCAATCTGCAGTGAAAGCCATGTTGGGCAATCCCAAAGGCTAGGTTAGGCCTCCTGCTAGCTTGCAGAAGTCAGTTTGAGAGTGATATTGCAAGTTACCATATAAAACAGATGAAGTTTCCTGTAACAGATTTTGCTCAATACCCTTTGGCAAAGCCCAGACATTAGTGAATAAAACCATTGCCCTTCCAGCATTTACTTAGCTCAGAAACTTCTGACTCCTGCACCTTCCATCCCATTTTCCTCATTGGTCCTAAAAGGAAGTTGAGTTTGTTTCTTCAGCACTGCATTTTCCTAAATTTCATCTAAACATGATGCCTAAAATAGCCCTTACAACATGTTATATATGTTGGCTTTATGGCATAAGAGTATTTCTATGCTTATAGAATAGCAGGCCTTTTTTCTGAGTGTCCATGGATATTTTTGATGTCTTGAGATTTTCAGTCCTTCAGAGCTTCATTGCTACAGCAAAGGCAAGCTGAAGGGTGTTTGGAATAGGAGAACAGCAGGCATCAACAGTAGCAGCAATGGCAGAACAGGCGGGATTCTCGAGCTTGAATTAGCAGTTATACAACAGATTACAATGAGATTTATAATTTGAAGTTAAAAGTTTATATCAAGAAACCTGAATACTTCAGTCCTACAATATATCAGTTCCTGTTCAATTACCTTTAGCTCTATGACAGTGTTAGACCTTAACCTTCAGGTATGTTGAGTCCTAATATTCAGAAACTCTATCTGGGAAAGGAGTACTTCCTGCATTTCTTAAGTATAGTTGGAAAAACATACGCTCCATGTTCTTCCATTTCCCAGTTCGAGCTGTCTTCAGTGTTGTTATTTTTTAAGCAGCTATCAGCTCCCTAGAAGAGACTCTCATTTAAAATTGTCATGGAAAATTTAACTAGATAGATACTTTAGAATACTATTTTACTACAATTATCTATCTCAAATATTGCTTTTTCTTCTAGTATAATTGTCTTTGTGAACAGAAATGTTAATGATTTCTGTTTATCAGATTTTACCTATTTTTCTGTTTATGAATATGCAGTTTCTCCACTTCATTACTTACAGAACTCTTCAGAATGCTTCTATACAAGTAGGTCATCTATTTGCTATGAACCGTAAACTCAAAGTACGTAATCACCGAGTACTCCATGAAGTTAAGTGGTGTTATTTCTTTCCTGAATGAGCCACTAAGAAAGACATGCATTTAAAATAGTAAAACCTACTTGAAAAATAATAATAAAAATATTCTATTTTGGTGAAAACCTTCAGAACTCACCAATTTGTCACACGTATGTATAAGAACCAAGTGGCAAAAGGTGACCATGAAAAGGTGGAAAATGCGATGTAGCTGAGTTTTAATTTTCAGTTTAGAATGAATGTTATCACCATGCTCTTCCTGCTACTGTTGCAAAATAATGTAACTGCCTAAAGCTTCATTCATGGTTTTCTGACACTACTTCTTAAGGAAAGCATCAACTGAAAACGTCAATAAAAATTACTTTAAGAGGAAGGGCTATGAAACCCAAGATTAAAGTGAGTCATCCCACAAATATCTCAAGTACCAATGTCTGTACAAAGCATTTGAATAAACCTTTTCCAGAGTGATTTTCACTGCTATTTAATGTAATCTGACAAAAGTAGAGGTGCAGACACTCTGTAAGAAGCTCTCACAAAGGAGTATCAAGAAAGTGCTGCGCCCCTTGGTCTCTTACTGCATGCACATAAAAAATAGCAGCAAGATGCCTGAGTCGCTTAGGAAACTAGTAGATTTTTGCTCAGAGTCCATGTTACACTGCTTATTGAGAAAGCTGTTATATTTCTAAAGCCCTGTGGCTTGGTGCATTGTATTGATTCAAATTTTTTGAGAGATAGTAGTAAATAGGTAGTAATAGAGCAGCTCCTTGTGCCAATCACAATGTTTTATATCTGATTATTAGTTTTGATGAAGTGAATGGAACGATCAGCATGTGTCATTACAAGAACTGAAAAACACAACCACTGAAAGGGT
This sequence comes from Caloenas nicobarica, assembly GCF_036013445.1. Classification (NCBI taxonomy): domain Eukaryota; kingdom Metazoa; phylum Chordata; class Aves; order Columbiformes; family Columbidae; genus Caloenas; species Caloenas nicobarica. The sequence continues at coordinate 107,838,794 of NC_088247.1, forward strand.
TAGTATTCCTTTTAAATGATCAATAGGAGAAGTTCAACTGCTTTCCATGCAGACAAACATCTGAAGTCCCGACTGCATAACCAGGAGCAGATCCTCAGCTAGTGTGGATGGTCACAGGATCACTGAAGATGCTTTACACCTGCCAAGCATCTGCTGCCAGCAGTTTTCTAAAACTGACTGTGCTTCTACATGCATCATTGGGTTGGCTGTCGAGCAGGTGTGGATGCATTCCTTATGTTCCTGCTTCCACTTGGAGTGGGCACAATGCAAAACCAGCCAACTTCAGCATATAGAGGTGCAGTTGCTTCTGCTCAGTGCGAGGTGAGAAGCAACACTGTGCTCATGGGTGGGAGATGACTATCTGGGCCGAGGACTTCCACTGCACTTTGCTTAGCAGGGCATGCTGTACCCCTCCTGTCACTCACCATGGGGAGTATCCACTCACTGGAGCCCAAAGCCTGAATTACCTGGGGTGCCTCCCATTCCCTGCTCAAAGTCCACCTGCAAAGTGCAAAAAGGAAACTTGCTGGTGCCAAGAGGAACAGAATGCAGCAAATCCAGCATCAAATGCAGCAGCTTTTCTCTGACATCTCATCTGCCATCACTGAAAGCAGGATAAAACAACCAGCACTCTCTAGAAAAAAATAATACATTTTCAATTCATGCATGTGTTCAAACCCAGGAGCACCTCCTGAAATACTCTTTATAGATTTCCTCATTCCAGAGTAAACAGAGCAAGCCTACTCTCGCTAAATCTGTCTTGGATAAGAGACGAAAGGCTACATTATTAATATTTGAAGTCAAGGAAGGATAAACAAGGATGTTGGAGAAACTAGGCATCAATTATACTTACTCTTGCTGTACCTTAGAGCAAGCATACCCATTTCTTTCACTTCTACTGAAAGCCAGTAAATTAAGCAAGCAAAAAAGATTACTAGAAATAGAATAGAGAAGAAAGAAAAATAAAAAAGATCACCCTTATGTGTCTGTATATACCCACAGAGTGCCAGTATTTTGAATAATGCAGGTAAGTCCTGGTCCCTCCTTTCCAAGAGACCACGGAGAAGTGGATAATTTTCAGAAGAGAGTGATGACAATGCTGTAGGCAGAGGACAACTTCCACATAAGGGATGAATAAATGGGCTACAACCAGAAGCAGACACATCTAAGGGGAGTTATGATGGTGGTTCTGTAATATCATCTGTGGCACACGAAAATGAATAGGAATCAGCAATTCACCATCTCTCTTACTTCAGGGCACCAGTGAAGCCAGCAGGTAGAAGGAGGTGGTCCAAACAAACAAAAGGAGGTGATTGATCACACAATAGGTACAGAGGCTGTGAGGAGTCCTTACCTCACAGTGTTGTAGAAACTACAGTCTTGCACATGTTTCCAGGCTAAAATCTGTACAGGGCTATTATTATACCATGGACATGTTGGGAACTAGGAGAATATGATGCGGAAATGTCACAATACACTTATGCAATTTTTATACTCTTCACTAGATAACTGCTAGTGGCTTCTGTTTTAGATAGGACAGTGGTCTATTCAGACTTCTGCTTTGCCCCACAGCTGCCTTATTATGTCCTTTGTCTGGGGATCACTCCCAAACATCCTAGGTCTAGCAAAGTAATTGCAAAGGTCATAATCTTCTTCTAAGGGATTGTTTTGGTTTTGGTTTATTAATAATTGGATTGGTGTACTGGTGTTTGCTTTTGGGGAGGAGAAATAAAACCCATCCAAATGAACTATATCTTTGTTCAGCAGTTGAAATCATGCTCAATTATCTGGCACTGAATGGCACTGACTCTTTTCTTTGAGTTGCAATCACTGATGCCACTCAGCCACCAGCACCACAGTAAACAGCCCTCCTACCAGACAGCAGCAGATAATAAAAATGCCTATACTCTAGTGAAAACTGGTAGAGCAGCTGAGGACTCAGGGCTAGATCCTCTGCTTATGTGATTTTCAGTAGTTTGATTTACTCACTGAAGTGCCTCTGATTCACACCAGCTGAGAAGCTGACTCTTTCTTGTGTTTCCCATTACACTTTATTCAAGTAATTATTCAAAGGCAAAAATATGCAGGTGCTTCAGGAAAAAAAATAGTATAAATGCTACATTTTGATACCAGTTTGTTGTATTTTTTTTTTCAGCTGAAATTCCCATAATTAAAATTCCATTATTCTAATTTGCTGCCACAAGAAAATAACATTATTTTTGTAGAAGTGATTAGTACTGTATGAACTGGAAATTTAGATAAATTTATGCTGAAAAGATTTTCTCCCAGATGTGCCAAATTTACTATGAGTTTTAATTCCATTGTAGGAATTTTGGTATATTAAAAGATTACTAGCAGAATCTATATAACAAGATACATTTGGAGCAGAAGCAAAGGGAACTTTATACCAACTTTGTGGCTAGGATTTAACTAGGAACTAGTCAACCTGTGGTGACTAGTCCCAAGCCTGTCTCAAACTAAGCCATCACAGCCTTAAACTGGGAAACAACAAAAGAAACCAGCTATGACATGCAGCAACTCCTTATTACAGAACGACAATGAGGCCTAGGATTTCCTTTAATGCTTACAACAAATAATTTTCTTATTTGTCACTGGATTTTAATATATAGCTAGCTCCTGAGAAGCTTGTTCATACTTGCCTCTGGACAGGAACATTTGCTGAGTAAGGGCTACTCAGGGTAAACAGGATTTTTACAATCTCACTTTTGACTCAAAACATGATGAAGATAAAGATTGGTTTCTGCTCCAAAGAACCTATGTTGTATATATGTGCTGGGCAACGGTAATTTTTATTGGAACATAAAAGGAACTGTGTTATATCCGTAGAAAAATAACAGGTATTATGTACTTCTATGCCAAAATCCTTTCAGTGGAGAATGGGCTCAGCAATAAACCAGTTATATAAGCAAAGCTGCTCTTGGTCTGTTCTCATGTGTTTTAAGAGAAATATGAAGAATTCTTCTAGCTTGTGTCAGTTACTGAAAATACTGCATTGGACCAGACACTTATTTTCTGCCCACACTTCAAAAACCTACCCTTGGTGTTGTGTGGAGAGGGAGCAAGGGATGGTGGAGCCAGTACATTTCTTTGATGCCAACCAGACATCTGCTCTGTTCCTCTGACTGCTTTCCAAAGCCCAAGCAGGATGGAGTGCCCAAGACAGAGGGGAAAAAAAGCTACCCCGATATGTGAAAAGTTATTCTAAATGTTGTTAACATTTCTGCAGTTACTTGTGTTCGTTTTCTCCCTGTTTAAACACAGAATGAAAATCTACCATTCCTGCAGATTGTGAAAATACATGGAAAACAAAAAACACTCCTTCCCTGGGTATTGAGTATAAAAATACTTTACACTTTGTGGCTCCCGAGCCAGTAACAAGAGCGCCAGTTCCCAGAAATGCTTTAATCTGAGACCAAGATTGCATTAGCTTGCAACAACAAAGTTTGCTATCACTGCTTGCAATGCGATACATATAATAGCTGTCTTTAAAACTCGATATTTAATGAAGAAAATACTTTCTTCAGATTTGCAACAATGCAAAATGATATCAGGAAGACCGTAGAAAAGAAAGGTAGAAAATAATCGCTCATCTCTGTTCATATAAACCATATGTTCACAAGAGCGGAAGACTGTGCATCTCTCTCTGTAATCATAAGGCATGGAGGTTCCTTGAGAAAGAAATGAACTCAATCTTCATTTAAAAATAAAACCCACTTTCAATATCTTTGTGTATTGATAACAAAGTTTTCAAGGCTAAATGGAAGTACACAACAGGAGTTCCATTGGCACGTATTACTCAGTATGATTTAGCTGTCGTATCTTCTGGTCTACCAACAGATAAAACCATGTTCAGTTGAGCCAACTGGGTTTAGCCACAAAGGTAATCATATTCTCCCAGTAATAACAACTCACCAAGGCTGTAAGTCCAGCCTCTTTCACTGTTGCTTTTCTTCTTGATTTAAAATTAAGTCTCAAATGTTGATGAGAGTTTCCTGTTAAACGTAGTGAAATTTCAGCTTGTGTTTTTCTCCAACCACAATAAATGTAGATTGATTGTACAATATAAATTTAGAAAGAATCAGTTTTAAAAGTTACTAAAAATCACTGAAGCATTTACAAATGCTTGAGCAAAATGTTTTCACACACACATGAACGGCTGAGGATTAAATTAACTCTATCAGCCAAAGGGAAAATAAAAGGAAAATTTAAAAAAAAAAAAACCAACAGTTTTGAAATAGAAATCAAAATGAAACACCTGAATTGTCTGTCTTAGAGCATTTAAAAATCAAAAACATCTTAAAAAAATAATATTTCTCTTTACTAAGGGAAAATAAGTATATTCCACTTTGAGGCCAGATTAAACAAGTTGATCAAATGTGAAAGCTTTTTTTTTCATTTTTTCAGAGCTGGGAAGCTACATCAATTATTTTTCTAAGCAATATTACCCACTAGGTCCTCCCTTCACCTTCTTTTCTAGTTCAACCAGTACAGGAAAATAGTGAGTACTTTTTTTCTAGGGCTTCTTGCATAGAAAATGTTTAAATCAGTTTTTAAAATTCTAATTTTTTCAGCATATTATAATTTGTATTTGCATTATTTTTAATGTTTGAAATCACTGTTTCATTAAGAGTTATGTAACTATTGTAGGTATTTTCAGCACGCTTCCAAGTTTGCCGTCTAATATTTTGGCACAGCTAATCTTGATGAAGTAATTCAATTAATTAGCTTGATGAATCTGCTGGACCTAAAATTTCTATCTGTAATCAGCCAATTAATCTGTGAGACAGACAAAACAATTTGAGAGTTCTTAAGTCTGAACTGATGTCACATCTCTAACGGCAACTAAACAAGGCCGTATTAAGTACAGGTGTTAAACTCATTAATAACAAAACATCATAGAGGGACTGAGGCTGCATAACCTTCTTTTAGTTTTCAGCACCTTGCAATGCTAAATATGAGATATACTGCAGTGTGTTTAAACTCACAGTTAGCAGTAATTCAGGTTGGCAGAGTGCATCAGAACCCGACTGTGTGAGAACAGGCTGCTCTTTATGTTCCAGGGACTGAATCAATAACAGTGATGTTACCTGCATTCCCCCTTTCTTATATGATGTATGGGAAGGAGAAGGTAGATATGAGAAGGACAGGTTATGTCATATTCCCCAAAGATGACATTTTGTTTCTTTCCTAAACTGGAAAGGAAGGAAGTGTGAAACCAACCCACCAACCGCAAAACAGATGAATGACTCAAACAAAGCAAGACTAACTGGAAAAATAAAAAAGAAGCCCTTAGCAAGCAACACAGTTTATTGTAACTAGCCATCTTTCCTAGACTTGCTCAGTGCTTCATGGGAATAAACCCAACTATTTGAGGTTTACATCCTCACAACATTGGGTCAGGTCAGACCACACAGCTGAGACTGGGGAGAAACTGGGTTTCCTACCAATCTTTGAACCTCTCCTCTAGGCTCTCTTCTGATGCTCTCAATTGTGTTGAGGATGAAGTTACTCCAGGTGTACAGATACATACATAGTTATAACTTCTGCTGATAGTAGTGATAGCATAATTGTCACAGTGATGGTCAAATACTATGACCCTTGTAATGAGAAGTAATAAGATGATAGAGCAACTGATATGTTCTAAAAAGAACAAAGAACTCACAGGAAAGAAGGATGGTATCCCCTTTGAGTACACCTATGCCAGTTTTTTATTGCAGAACAGGAGACCACTTTTGAAGCTAATTGCTCAGCTTTCTGCACATGGCATCTTCTTGTTTTGCATCACAGAGTAATCTTGATACATGCAAACTGGGTTTCTTGCAAATGAAACCAAACCAGAGTTCACAACCAGAGGACACCAAGCTGGGAGGAGTGGCTGACGTGCCAGAAGGCTATGCTGCCATCCAGTGAGACCTGGACAGGCTGGAGAGTTGGGCAGGGAAAAATTTAATGAAATATAACAAGAGAAAATGTGGAGTCTTGCATCTGGACAGGAACAACCCCAGGTTCCAGTATAGGTTGGGGAATGACCTATTAGAGAGCAGTGTAGGGGAAAGGGACCTGGGGGTCCTGCTGGACAGCAGGATGACCATGAGCCAGCACTGGGCCCTTGTGGCCAAGAAGGCCAATGGCATCCTGGGGTGTATTAGAAGGGGGGTGGTTAGTAGGTCGAGAGAGGTTCTCCTTCCCCTCTACTCCGCCCTGGTGAGACCTCATCTGGAATATTGTGTCCAGTTCTGGGCCCCTCAGTTCACGAAGGACAGGGAACTGCTGGAGAGAGTCCAGCGCAGGGCCACGAAGATGATTAAGGGAGTGGAGCATCTCCCTTATGAGGAAAGGCTGAGGGAGCTGGGTCTCTTTAGCTTGGAGAAGAGGAGACTGAGGGTTGACCTCATTCATGTTTATAAATATATAAAGGGTGAGTGTCATGAGGATGGAGCCAGGCTCTTCTCGGTGACAACCAACAGTAAGACAAGGGGTAATGGGTTCAAGCTGGAACACAAGAGGTTCCACTTAAATTTGAGAAGAAACTTCTTCTCAGTGAGGCTGATGGAACACTGGAACAGGCTGCCCAGGGAGGTTGTGGATACTCTTTCTCTAGAGACTTTCAAAACCCGCCTGGACGCCTTCCTGTGTAACCTCATCTGGGTGTTCCTGCTCTGGCAGGGGGATTGGACTAGATGATCTTTTGAGGTCTCTTCCAATCCCTAACATTCTGTGATTCCATGATTCTGTGTGACCACACCTAATAAGTTCCCACCATGAATGCGGATGCAAAACTCCAAATCAATAAGCAGTTTGCACCTTCACATGCTCCAGCATGGAGCAACTGCACCTGAACCAGCAGGAAACTCTCCAAACACGGAACACTGAAGTGATCATGAAATGCCTTTCCTGCTCTAACAAGCTACAATGCTATATAATGTCCCATGGATACACTTCTGCTCATATGAGAGTGCTGAAGGCTTTTCTCATGGGACAATAACCAGCTGCAGTGTTAGGACCATTATAACCTGATAGGAGCTGCCATATATCAAAGGCTGGCAATCAGTATTCAATGAATTTTAAGAACAGGAACAACCACCAGACATCAGGACTGGCATAGCAGATGCATCCCCATTAATTCAGGCGGAAACACATTTCTGAGTTTGCATCTTACTGAATATCTGCATTGCTGGCATAGGGACTCTCATGCACAAAAGCCTGCAGGAGAGCCTGGAGGCTGTGAGCTGCAGAAGTCTTCTGCATAGCAGCTGGCAGCAGCCTCAGAAACCACCTGGCCATGCACAACCCTATACCAATTCCTAGCTCCATCCTGGAGACTGAGCAAGCTGTGCCTGCAGCCCACCACATTAAGTGCAATTCTCATGGCCCATCATCTCCGTCCTGTACCTGGCAAAGAGGAGAGCAAACAAATCCCCCATTCTACTCTGTGCATAGGAATTTAGTTACATTTTGCCTTTGTGAACAAATCCCCTTCACCCCCTTCGCTTTCCAGAACCTGCTGCAACCATGTGTCAGATCCATTTCTCCATAGACCACCTCTCAGTCCTGAGGACTGAGGAGTTGTCAGTCACGGGCACAACTCATCACACAGCAAAGATCAAAAAAGACATAGAGGAGCAGAAGTAACAGGGTAGCTCCAACAGACAGGCGCAATGGGACCTTGTTGTGCCAGCTGGAATGGAAAGGCTCCCTTGCATGGTCACATGATATCCTGCAGGGAACCAGCATCTCATTCAGAGACTATTTGCAACACGGGCACTGCAGCTGTGTCACTGACAGTGTGCATCAGTACATACATGCTCCACCTCCATGCTGCTCACACATCGGACAAAGTAAGACCTTGTGTGTGCTCCTTTTTTGTCTGGGTGGGGCCTTAGGACTCCACAGCACAGGAGTCTGCAGTGTTTCCAACACAGCAGGCTGGCAACCAAATCCTGCAAATAACCTCACTCCTGCCACTCTCCCCATTGGGTCTAATGGTGGAGACATTGTGCAAATTTCCCCCACTCAAAGCCTCTCAAGACTTGCATGGACCTGCTTTGGTCATCCCATGAGGCCTTAAGTATACTCATGTGAGAAGGCCAGCCTAGAGCTGATGTGAAGTAAAATCCCTCAGGTGACTACAGCATTAGCAGACAAATTCTTAGAATTCTTAGAATGTCCTGGATTGGGAGGAACTCACAAGGATCATCAAGTCCAACTCCTGTTCCTGCACCTGACAACCCCACAATTCACACCATATGTCTGAGGGCATTGTCTAGTCCATTCTTGAATATTGACAGGCTTGGGGCCATGACTACCTCCCTCAGGAGCCTGTTTCAGTGCTCCACTACCTTCTGAGTGAAGAACCTTTTCCTAATGTCCAACTCGAACCTCCCCTGGCATATCTTCCTGCCATTCCCTTGGGTTATGTTGTTGGTCACCAGAGAGAAGAGATCAGCATCTACCCTTCCTCCTCCCCTTGTGAGGAAGCTGTAGCCACCATGAGGTTTCCCCTCAGTCTCCTCTGCTTCAGGCTGAACAAACCGAGGGACTTTAGCTGCTCCTCACACAGCTTCCTCTCCAAACCCATCACCAACTTTGTAGCCCTCCTCTGGACACTCTCCAGTAGCTTTATATCCTTTTTTATGATGTGACTCCCAGAACTGCACACAGTGCTCCAGGTGAGGCTGCACCAGTGCAGAGCAGAGCGGGACAATCACCTCCCTCACCCGGCTGGCAATGCTGTGCTGGATGCACTCCAGGACACAGTTGGCGCTCTCGGCTGCTGTGGGCTCATGTTCAACTTGCCATTGACTAGAACCCTCAGATTCCCCTCTGCAGAGCTGCTTTCCAGCTTCTTGTTCCCCATTCATGTCAGAGTCTCAGCATGAATTTCTTCCCCCTACTTATTCTCCCCTGTGGTGCTACAGTACTTGCTCACACAGATGCAGCTGCTGTTCTCTCCCACCTTTAAGCTGTTCCAGGAATCTTAACATTATATTAACTTCTCCAGCCCTACAGCCTTGTTTAGTTCTTGGGGTGAAGGAATAAGCCCTGTTCAAAACTAGACCTTGGATAGCCTTTCCGTCGTTCCATTTTTTTTCCCTCTTTGACTTTTTATCAACCATAAGAAGAAGTATTAAGGGGATAATAATTATAGGTAAAAAATTGCTCCCATTCACTATCTGTAAAAAAGAAATGAAAATTTCTGAAGAGTACAAGAAAAATCAAACTCTGGTATCTGAGGTACCTGGACACCACAGTGATAAGTATGAAGGACAGCCCACAAACACACTTTGTCTAGAGAAGGTATTCACTGGAAGTTCCTTCTCTTTTCCAGCCATTAGTTAACAATAATTATTGTGAAGCTACAAAAATAAACTTGAGACATTCTTCATCTGTCAGGAGATCATAATTCACAGGTTTTGGGCACACAACTTAATAAACAAATAGCAGCAGGAGAAAGTGTTAGTTCTGTCACTTCTTTTGGGGAGTGGGGAATCAGTCAGTGCAAGGAAAAAATAAACTGTCAGAGGTTGGTCTGTGCAGCAGGGAAAACTGCTGCACAAATTTGTTAACAGCCCTTATAGTCCTGTTCCCCAGATAAATAATACAGCAATATTAACAGCAACTCAAGATGTAGCACTCATCACTGCCATTCACCCAGCCTCAAGATCCTCTGACAAGATAAGGTTGAGGAGAACTGATAAACTGAAAAAAGAGATGATTAAGGTAACCTCCACAATGTATAAAGTTACTTCTGTTCCATTTCTTTCTTGATATGAAGGGGGAAGATCTTCATCTCATATAAACTGACATGGTTTCACTGCCTTCCCTATAGCCACACTGATTTACCATAAGCAGAACAGAAAGCCATGTAAACCATATTCCCACAGAAATATCTAAGCAGCAAATCAGCCTGTGAGGCTGAAATTTTCATTCTGGTCCTAACAATATCCTTTGCATGCAACTAGGTGGTAACTTGAACTGAAAAACAGCTTATTCTTTTACCCTCATATGAAAACATGTCCTGCCTTAGTCCAGGCGAAGGGATTTCTGTACATGGAAGACTCAGTCCTAAGTTTAGAAATTGTTCTTTATAAGCATTTTTCTCCCCCAAAAGAAGGGGAAGAGAGATTATATCACCTGTCTCTTATCCCAAACACCAGGATGGCTTGATTGGCTTAGATTCAATTTCCTGACTGGATAGGTAGCACACAATAATAAGCTTTTAAGTTGCCAGAATGTCTATGAACCATTTGAAGGATAACAATGTATACATTTATCCAGAGAATGAAAAGGCTGACAAACAGGCTTTATGGATGTAACAAAATTAACATACTGCAAAGAAAAAAGAATGCCCTTATTGTGAGGAGAGCCCATTTAAGATCACAGAATCACGGAACATTAAGGGTGGGAAGGGACCTCAAAAGATCATCTAGTTCAATCCACCTGCCAGAGCAGGAACATCTAGGTGAGGTTACACAGGAAGGCGTCCAGGCGGGTTTTGAATGTCTCCAGAGAAGGAGACTCCACAACCTCCCTGGGCAGCCTGGTCCAGTGTTCCGTCACCCTCACTGAGAAGTTTCTTCTCAAATTTAAGTGGAACTTCTTGTGTTCCAGCTTGAACCCATTACCCCTTGTCTTACTGTTGGTTGTCACCGCGAAGAGCCTGGCTCCATCCTCATGACACCCACCCTTTATATATTTATAAACATGAATGAGGTCAACCCTCAGTCTCCTCTTCTCCAAGCTAAAGAGACCCAGCTCCCTCAGCCTTTCCTCATAAGGGAGATGCTCCACTCCCTTCATCATCTTTGTGGCCCTACGCTGGACTCTCTCTAGCAGTTCCCTGTCCTTCCTGAACTGAGGGGCCCAGAACTGGACACAATATTCCAGATGAGGTCTCTCCAGGGCAGAGTAGAGGGGAAGGAGAACCTCTCTCGACCTATTAACCACCCCCCTTCTAATACACCCCAGGATGCCATTGGCCTTCTTGGCCACAAGGGCCCAGTGCTGGCTCATGGTCATCCTGCTGTCCAGCAGGACCCCCAGGTCCCTTTCCCCTACACTGCTCTCTAATAGGTCATTCCCCAACCTATACTGGAACCTGGGGTTGTTCCTGCCCAGATCTGCCAGATGAAGATCTGCTTGGTCTTCAGAAACATTAAGAGATTCAGCTGGTCAGTACCATGTACAAACCCAAGTATGCCAACTATTGGTCCACTGATACAGAGTCTAAGTAAATGATCAAACCAATCTTTTAGAAGACCTAAAAAATCTTACAGCTTAGCTGTAAAGATAACCAATTCTGCAGATGCTATCTTGTGAACACTTAAGGTGCTGAACTGAAAAACAACACGTAATTAAAGACTTGCCTTGCAACACTATTGCCACACTGATACAGAGATTAAAGAAACACAGCATACTCAAAAATAAGAATGCAAAAGCTAATGTCACCCACAAAACTGACCGAAACCAACACTGTGAGACACAGCTGGGGCAGGAACAAAAATACATAAGAGGTGCTCTCACATCTGCCCCGCTGTTCAGATCTGTTAGCCAGACTTGGGCTTCCTTGCACAGCCAGGCACAAACTCACAGAAGTTGGCTGGACATGACAGAAACCTGTGGAGGTGCCTCACTAGTACTCAGCAGACCTGGATACAGAGCTTTACAGAGCCATCAGCTGGAACCATCTGTGACTGTCCTACTACTTCCAGTTTCTGTAGAAATCAAGTCTCAGATATTAGAGTTGCATTAGCACCGAAAATGGTTGTCTGTCCTCTAATATTTCTTCCATGGTTGTAAAGACCCTATGTGCATATTAAGTCCTAGTCTTCACATTTCTTGGGTTCATCTAGCTCTCCCAGCTAACATAAGCATCAACAGTTAAACTACTTGAAAACAACTGTATCTTTTAGGATTCTAAACCCATTGACTTTGTTGTGTGCCAAATACACTGTCTCTCAAAACAGAAGTTCCTTTGACATTTCCAAACATATCTAATGAAAAGTAATACTTTAGTAAACCTCAAATGAACGTCTTTTTTTAATTGTGAAATCCCATAGATGTCAATGAATTTTCATAGATGCTGTGTGGAGAAGAAAAAAATAAAGTCATAATATAAAGGCTAGCAAAGTCTGAAGGTATCCTGCCAATGAGCTAGCTGAATAACAGTGAAAAAAACTTTACCAGAAACCTTAGACTAGCTTCCTTATTATGTAGCTTTATTTTGATCTGTAGAACAAAAAACTATTCCAGTGCATGGAAAAAAAAATGATGTGGTGCTTTTCTACAATTTACAAGTTTATTAAAGAGCTACATTCTGGGATTTGGATGGCTCCAAGGGCAGAGCATTGATTTGGCTATAGTGTGAGGAAAGTATGCCTCAGGTAAACCTTTCTTGTCTATCATACAAAGACTTGCATATAGATCTTTTGCAGACTCATTCTTAATAGATAAGAACACACAAATACTTTTGGAACTGGAGGTGAGTCAAAAGAAATTTCATTCCCACAGCAATTCACACAAGCTGTTAGAAGAGACAGATGCTACTTCAAAAATTTTATTCTACAGGGTTTGCAGATATAAGGTTGAACTAATAACCAGTTAGGACCAGAGGAAAAGAACACAAAAATAATAATAATACTAAAAGAAAGATTATTCTTGTCTGTAATTTTGTTGCCTTCTCAAAGCTTGAGAAAAAGTTTCTGAGGTATTATTATTTCACAGTGCTAACAGCATGCACTGAAACACCACAAGATGAAAAAGAAACATCTTCCATTTATCTTATTAGCAAAGATTTTCATTATGAAAAAATGAAGGAACCTGCATTCAGTGTAATCAGTTTCAAAATTGGAAGCTGAAGGGAAGCATCACAGAGGAAAGAAGGTTCTTGAGGATAAGACATTAGGGACCTGACACCTTAGTTAATTAAAACCTTACCTGAGTAACGAGTGCAGTATCAGGACCTTATTAGTCCCAGTTTCATTCAGGTAGGCAATCACCATGACAGGGCCATCAGAATCGCTTTCATTTTTGGCACTTTAAAGCGTAATGCCAGGGATATAAGGGGCCAAGAAAAGATTTTTATTTCACTGAATCATGTCTCTCTAGGTAAGAGTGGGGGCAGCAATGCTATAGGGAAGTGCCCACTGCTGCCACCTCATGCTAATAAAAGCTGATATTGCCACTAGCCAAAGAGTTTAACTTAGACCTCTTGGTACACCTTAAGTCTAACACTGGATGTCGTCAGTTAAATTCAGCCTATTTCAAGATTTATATCTATTCTTCAGGATTGGAGCCTTTTTTTTTTTTTTTGCTTGCTTGCTTGAACAGGAAACATCTATCCCTGTACTAACAGGTGAGCCTCTCTAGCACACAAGCGTCCTAAGGAAACTGGTTAACATGTCAGCAGATGGACCCTTTCATTTTAAATATTTTAATGGGATGGCTTCAACAGTACCAGCACAGGAAGTCCTGTTTGCATGTCAACTTCTGCTCTTTTCCTCCAGATCTCTTGAAGCAGCAGATACCAGCCAGTAATAACTGATGTTGCTACTCTAATTGCAGGGGATACAGATCAAATTAAAATGAAGGTTTATCAGGAATACACAGGAAAAAAAATATAGAGAGAGAATTTCTGCAGTTTCTGCATCTGAGGGATTGCTGTGGTTTTGCAAACAAATCTGCCACTGGATGAACTTGTCTTCCAAGACCACAGTCCAAATTTTTCTTCATACGCTGTCAGCTGGTTAAGGTGGAAAATCGCTTTTTTTCTAAAGCAGTAATGTTTTGATGGTATGAGGCATCTGGGGGGCTTGGGGCTGTTTCAATTCCATTTTTCTGATGATATTTTAAGTGATAATTGATAAAATCTCACTTCTTTTTACAGGTGTCAGGGAGATGGAGTGTCAGGGAGTTGCAAGAACACTACAAAAAAAAAAAAAGCTACACAAAAAACCCACAGAGCAGCAGCAGTCCAAGATGTTTTATACTACAGAATAAAAGAATGTGAAACTGTACCAACTTGACTATAATTCAGTGTTTTTCTGTTGATTCAGTAGCATAGGTGCACTTCATTTTGCTATTTATAAATAGCTTTCATAATTACAGACCTTGGAACACCTATTAAAGATCATAATAAATAAATAATGCTAAATTTATAAACCTAGACATTGCTCCTTTTTTATATTTAACTTTTCCACATTAGCTGTTTTATAGCCTGAAATGTCAAAGAAGAGCCAGAAAGAATACACAAAAAAAATAAAAGCAACACAAAAACCAGAAAATGGTGATGAGCAACATTTCTAACATGTAGCTCAATTTCCATCCACAATCCTATCTGAAATGTTGAGCTGAAAGGTGCTCAGATTTCAGTGTCAGGTTGATAGCACATGGAGGTATTTTGAAGAAAAATGCTGTATAATTTCATTGTGACAAACTTCAAATCCACTAAAACAAAAAGTCTTGCGATTTCATTAGATGCTATTAAAATATTGCAAATTAATGTCATTGGTGCTTTTTTGAAGCAAAATATCATTTATTAATCTTCTCTTTCCCAAACTGTAAAATAAGGAAGACCAACATTTGACTACTTACAATCAGGAACAACAAAGAAAATGTCATCCACACTGGATCTGACCTGGAAACAACTCATGCTGTACTGGGAGTCTTCAAACCCACCATATGAAAATCCTTGTTTTCAAAGGAGTAAAATGCCAAAATGGGAGCAAAGTAAGTCCATTTTGTACTATTTAAGACTATGCATTTTGTAAGGCAGTAATGAGATAACAAGAAACTAACGGAAGTAAGCTCAGTGGCACTGAATTTGGCAGGAGTTAAGCCAATGACAAAAGCCTTTGTTATATCACATGTACTTACATTAATGTTCCTCAGACTGGAAAATGTTTGTGAATATTGTGGAGGATTTGCAGCTGCAGCAACATCAAGGATTCTTCTATAGTTCATTGATGTTCATCAGAATTCAACCCAAACATTTCCATATTTCGCCACTAATTGTAGAGAAGACCACTCAGTCTTTTTTTTAGTTAATACTTCTAAAAGTTAACAGTTTAAAAAATAGTTTTCCATAGTTTTTCAACTACACAGAATAAGGATACATCAAAAGACAACTTTAGGCATCAAATTCTAAGCCTAGCTTTTTCATAGTGGATAACAATTTCAATTTGCTTGGCTACTATATTTCAACATAGGTCAGTACATGATAGCCATAATGTTAATTTGTCATCTTTGTTTTAGAATGGCCAGTTAATCAGGTAACTGCTTTTGAAAATTTCCTAGTTTATTAATGTACTTACATCATAACATTTTGATGTTAAACTATTTCTGCTTAAACTGAAATAAAATGACAGTTCTTGTTTATACCTGTATCTGTAGATATAGACATACAAACACAAAAATATAAACATAACTAAAGGACTAATTAAACTCCACTACTACTTAAATAAACACTGATTTCTTACCATTGATCTGATTCTTTTGGGAGTTTGAGTTTCATTCTAGTGATATAGAAAATATATTGATCATAGCCAAATGTTTAACCAGGTTGTAAATTTGTCACTGCACTTGCTCCAAATGGCAGGCAACAGTGAGAACAGACCCAGCTACCTCAGTTTCTGGAAAACAGTGAATCATAAAGATTACTTAATAAAGAATTCTCCACAGTAACACATGGAGCCAATGACCCTTAAAAGAAATATTCTCTGTAATGATTGAGAATTGGCAAAAAATTAGCTTCAATATAAACTTCCTCTAGCAAAAATGATGAACAGAACAATTTTGAAGAAAATTTTTTTTAACACTATAAAAAGAAACCATGTAAATGGCAAAACAATCCTTTCCCACAATTTCACAATGGAAAGATTAATTAACTATTTCAGAATTGCTTTGTTTAAAAGTCTCGTCTTTTAAATAGTTATAATAAAAACTGAACATTTCAACTGACTGAAAGTTATGAAAGCTGCTATATGTTGAGGTTTTTTTATCAAGGTTAGGCTTTAAAATGTGAAATACCAAGATGTCCAAACAGTGGAAAGTTCCCTGCTAACCAGTTCTACTTGAAGCTGCACCTTTAGCTCCAGGGCTATGTTTGACTGAACGTTCCCTGTTTCACAAGGTTCACAAATGGCAAAAGTGGGCCTGGTTCCTTGCTACGGGAGGTGTTACCCAGAAGAGAAAAATGAAGAACTGAGCAGGACTGGAGGATGATTGACTGAGCATCCATGGCTGTTATCAAAACTTTGTTTAGGGTGGAAAAATGGTCTCAGATTTGATATCAAATCCCATACTCTGCTCAGCATGTCTTTGGGTCAGTGTTTCATACATGAATGGGAAAGGCAAAGATCTCTGCATCCTCTTACATAGCTCATGTACAGAAGCTTCATAAGATGCATAGATTTGCCCCTTCTTGACATCACAGAAGACACCACAAAGACAACATGTTAAACACTTAGTGCCCATAATTAATCACCATTCTTCCATCCAGTTGGGTAGTAAATACTGAACACGGAAAGACAGCAACAAGATCTGCAGTGGCTGGTCTCACTTCTCTTTCACCCATCTTTTCCAGACCTTCATCTAGACCAGCAGATTACCATTCCTGCGATCTGCCAGACTGGCTGCAATTTAGCCAAGAGCAGCTGGGGTTGTCTGTCACACAAAGAAATTGGGTACTTGGGTCAAAACTTGCAATTACTACAGGAGGAACTACCCATCTGGGAGAAGAGAGACACTTCGAGTAAAATGCTTTTCCATTTGCTTCTTCTCAAGAACAGATATGAAGTGCCAACTAGCAGGCTGACGTGGAAAAATACAAGGGTCAATAGAAACAGCCTAAGGAGTCTGTTTGAGTCACACTCTGCCCATTGCTTATGCAACTTCAAACTGGAAACCACAGAGGAAAGCAGAACAGTCTTATGAAATTGAGTCACTAGAGTGAAACTGTGATGGAAAATTAACACCTGCAGGTAACTCAGCCATGGAGAGATGAGGAAAGATTCAGAGACCAGCTCCCCAGCCTACTTTGTCCGCACAGAGTGCCCCAGGGTAGTCATCACCACCAGGGACCAGGACAACAGAGCTGTGAGGCTGGTGCAAGCAGCACACATTTTGGAGAGAAAAACAAACAAACAAGTAAAGTGTTTCTGATCAGAATGGCATAATACTGGAGTCACTTTGAGGCAGTGGAAGTGACTGCAGGGAAGAGAAAAATCAAGCAGGGTAGATTAGACTGCAAATTTACAGTGGCTAGCTTAATATGAGGAAAGAGGGAATGGGATAATGCAAATATGGACAAGTACTTTAGTATTTTGAATACTGCCACAAGACAACTACTGGCAACTGCTGCATTGTGCCTTGCTTTAAAATAGAAAACACTGCATTTTAATTAGAATAGGTAGGTAATATTAATTGCCATCACCAAAGTAGATGCCACGGACAGAATACGACACAAACACGTGAGGAACAATTGAGTAATAAAAGAGCCCAAACACTCCAAAATGAAGGAAACTCAATTAAGCTGTCTCTTCAGGTTTTCTGGCTTAGATGCCTAAGATGATCTGACTGATGATCTTTTGAAATAGGTAGGTTTTGATCCCTCCAGCTGCCTCTTATTTTGGACCTCCCTTATCATCGGTAAAACTCAGGATTTAAAACTCAACTTCTAAATTTGCTTGAGTTTAGATCCAACCCAAGTATTAAAATGTGAGAATATTATACACAATAAAATGAAAAAATAAGGTGTTTTTTTTTCTTGTTTGTTGTGGGAAAAGAACATAAAATAAATTCAATTTAAAATTCAACAAGAGAGAAATAGGTAAGCATAAAAACCAGAACAATTCATATTTATAAAAGCCTGAGTGTAATGATGAAGCATTAATAAACCTTTCTGCTTCCTTTAGCACCCACAGCATGACACTGCTTTTTAAATGAGGAGCTCACTGCAAGGGGCATAACTCGACTGTGACTAAATCCAAGGAGGAGGTCAGCTACCAAGAGACTATGGCATACATTTGCAGTGTTTTAAACAGAAAGATAACCAGAAGCTTTCTCAGTGTCATCTAATGGTCAGACACTCTAAATTCAAAACATGCAAGCCCATACAGAAAGGGCTTTACTCTGGAATCCATTGTGAACAAACCATACAAAAAAGAAAATATTTTTGTTCTTTCTTATCTGCTCAGTAAACATCACCTGACACTGTTTATCTTCATTTGCTTCTTGCCTACTCAACATTTATCATCTCTCATAATTCATCTCGATTTGTTCATGTCTACTTAACAATCGTCATCTGACATTGTTCAGCTTCATTTGCATCTTGTCTGCTTTGACAATCATTATCTGACATTACTCATCTTCATTTGCTTGGCAATATTTTCCTGATATTCCTGTTCAAGGATTCATGAGTGCTTTTTTTTTCAACATGCCAATATCCCTATCCATAAGCATCAAAAGTAACCACTTTTGTTGTTCTGACACAGTTTGAAAACCAGTTTTTAATTCCAGTAAAGCACTGCCCTTTCCTCCTTTTTCACCATGATTAATAGTCAGTATTTCCTGTTTTTATTTCATGAGGAAAAAATATTATATCTATATTATTTTATTTATGTGTATAAATATGTATACATATGCACACAAATATATAAATATGTATATAACACCATAATTTACAGGATAAACAACAAATATCACTCAGATAAATAAAGCATTGCCTTGACCTTCAGCCTTCAGACTAGAGAAGCTGTCAACCAGCACTACTGTGTTTAGAAGTACCATACATGTAGGCCTTTCTTAAGCTGAAGAGGAATATATTTCATAATTCATTATGCCCTCTTGCATTATTATTTTGTGGAAATAAAAGAGACTAAATAAATAGTTTGTAATAAGTACATCAGCAAATATGGCATCTCCCTTACTCTTGAATTTTCTTCAACCACCTCACAGTTTTTTACATTAACTTCTTTAAAATACTCTTTTTAAAATCTGAATATAATGACAAAATTCTTGCATTTGTAATTCTTCAGTCAAAGTAACCTGAATCTATTCAGTGAATAAAATAACCCGTTTATACCATGCAGAGTGTAACTCCTAGATCCAGATATCTGATGTACATCCAAACATAACTGGAAGAGTTTTCTATGAATAGTCTGCAAATTAATTAGTTTGCTAACATATCTGTAAAAGGTGACCATAGAAGACAAATAAATAATTTACACAATGTGAAAAAAGTTATTATAGCTGTTTCATGAACTGCTTCAAACAGCACAAATCTGTCTTGCCTCAGGGCATCCATTACAGTTGATATCATTTATTCTGGCCAAAGACCTGTTCAAAGGCTCCAGAAATTGCTTCTCAAGGTTTCTCGTGATTAGAGGTCACTCAATGTGTTTAAATGAAGGAAAACTGCAGAATAGGGTACCATTAGGGCCTCCTCAAATATGACCGCTACTGCTTAGGTATTTAACTTCATCACATGTACACAAGGCTGTAGTCATAAGGATGAGATTAGCTGCAAGTCATTCCTTTTTCAGCCAAGTGACACCAACCTTCCAGCAAAGATGAGCTAAATACAAGCCTCTCCCCTTGCATTACGGTTTTCTCTCCCTCCTCCTTGCTTACAGATATCTTGCTTGCCTTTTCCTAAGCTGCAGCTTGCTGCGCCGTGCAGTGAGTTCATGCAACCCCCCTAATTCATCCATTTCCCCTACACACACAGGTTCTAAAGCCCCACATTCACCTTTCCATTTCTTATTGTAGCATGGGACATACAAAATCTTTCACTGACAATTTTTGCAGCTCTGCGTTCATAGCGCTGCATGCCCCCCAACCCCACCAGGTACCTGTACTTCAATTCTGATGTACAGTAAATGTGTCATAAAGCAAGCAAAATATTTCCCCCTCCCTCCCCTGCAACTTCTGGCAGGTAAACCAACATGAAACATCCCGCCAAGCCTTGTTTCTTTAGTGTGCATTTCCCCAGTTCTTGTTCCTAATCCTTTGAAGATGATGGGTCTGTGGCCAGTACAGACCAGCACACAACTATGGAATGTAAATGAGATACAGTTTACATAATTGCAGCCTAAACTACATTATCACATTTTCAAATTTCTTATTTGAATTCCGCTCAATCTCTTTTCTTTCAATTATGGCAATAACACATACAAGCTGGCCCCATAATATCTATTAATTCATCACAGAAGTAGTATAAAAACAGTGTTTTGTATAAAGCTTAAAAAAATAATATCACCAGGATATAATTTTGTGACCATCTCATGCCCCCCAGCTGTCACAGTGTAACGCTCTCGACATTATCGAAATCAACTGATGAATGTGCATTTATAATTCTGTGGGGAAGACTGGTTTTAAATAAGAGTAGTCCTCTACCTCCTATAAAATCAAGTTTCTTAAACTTGCTCAAGCTGGCCCATGAAAAAAAGAAGAGGCAGAAGAGTCTTTTGGAATAGTCTCAAACAACTATATATCTATTAGCATATATCATCTTATTAAATTCAAAGGTTTTCATAAAGATGCATTGATTTCAAGAACTTTAAAGGAAGCTGTTAAAAAAAAAAAAATGATTAATATCATGACCAGTTCTGAGCAGATTAACCACCCACTTCCTTTAGTTCTGATCAGAAATAACCAGAAGGGGGTGAGTATTTTTATGCCTAAAGTAGAAGTAAATTGCTCTTTTTTTTTTTTCTTTAACTGAACACATGGATAGAAAAGATGCATTGTGACATTGTTCAGCCTTATCCTTCCATCTTCATTCAATTTTCTATCATTAGTTATCCTCATCTTACTGAAATTCATGCATTTCTTCTAGATGGGGATTCATTATAAATGTTTCAAGACAGTTATCAAAGAGTATATGACTCAGTAGAGTATTTGAAAGTTGATAAAGAGCTTTAGGAAACAAATAACAAAAACTTCCTACTGGCAAATCTGTTACCATATGAAATACTCGTCCATGATAGGCAGTAGAAACCTCATTATTTGAGAAGTTCAAAAGAAGGCTACCACAAGCACTAGAAAATACAGTATATGAAATAATTCTTCATTATTAAGAGAGGGTTTGACCAAACATCCTTGGGGGATCCTACTCTCACCTGCTCTGTAATATGTAACAGTTTAGGAGAGAAAAATGCTACTAAAACAAGCTGAGGTAATATGTGAAGTATTCAGATTGTGAGTGAGGCTATAGTGTTTACACACATACATATGTATGTACAAGAAATTAGTCACAAAGACCCCTGTGAAGCTTAGGTAAGTCCTATGGCTAGGTGAGTAGACATGCTCTAGAAAAGTAACATTACCAGCTACCGTATGTTTAAAAAGGCTCCCAAATACTTCACTTGCTCTATGCCCACCTTCCCAAATGTGGGCAGCAGCTATATTTTCTTTTCTGGTTTTTAAAATGTGTTAGAAATGTGTACAAAATGCATAATTTCATGTGTATCTGTAAATTATCCTATAGGAACCTATAGGCAAAACACAGAGTTTGCTAATTTGAGCAGGACAGGATGGGTGTTTAGTGTGTGCAAAAAGGGTATGTGTTTTGGTTTTCAAATTAATTTCTCAGTAATTAGAAAGCAGTTCTGCCTCACGTGACTTGAATCAAAGAGCTCATGGATCACAAGTGTCTCAGTGGATGATGACAAATCTTTATTTAAGAGGGATTTCTCCCTTTTTTTGTTGTTGCTGCAAATCAGCTTTATTTCAAGCCAACGAACTTTGCATTTCAATTAAAACACTTTCTGTGGGTTTGGGTTTTTTTAGATTTTTAGATTAATTTCATATATTTACAAATAATTTCTAGAAGAACAACAAAAAACCCAGCCATATTCAGCTGTATAGAAAATGTCTTCCTCAAATCCAACATAAAAATCCCATTACAGATGGTTTCCATTTTTTCTGATGCTTGAGCACTCCTTTTTCAAAACACTGTGAACAGAGCTGCAGGTGCTGAGCACCTCCACCCACTCAGAACTTGTTAATCCAAGCTCAACACCTCCCACGAGGAAATACAAGATTCCTCCCTCCCCTCAAGCTTGCCTGCATATGAATCTACAGCAAGGCCAGTCTGTGTGACCTGCCAAGGGCCAGCACGATTTGTGAACTACTAATGCTCCAGTGAAAGCTCTTGACATGGCAAGCTGGGTCTGGCACAAGCAGCTCCAGCCCCTCTTTTAGAGCTGATTTGGTGCTGGTGTATTTCAGGTCTCCACCACTGTTCAAAGTAGGATTTCTGCTGTTAGTTCCACCATAACGTTCATGATATACAATTGCATTTAGGAAAATTGCATCTCATTACACATCATTCCTGTACTTGTCTACAGAGCAATTCTTTAATCTCTTGGCTGCCGTTTCAACACAGACTTCAAGCAGTTTAAAGAAGAATCTAGTACCCAGAGGGTTCCAAACATCTGAGGGACGGTTTAACTGGCATTGCAGGATAAGTGCCCATGTAATGAACAGCTATCCTGTAAACGAAATTCTGCAGCAGAAACAAACAAACAAACAAACAAACACACACCAAACCACCATAAGAAAAGGAGAGACAAGATAGCCCATAAGAAAAGGAGAGACAAGACAGCTGGAGTTTCATTCAATCCTCAGAAAGAAAAGTGTCACTTTTCAAGCTTTTGTATATCTCTGTACTCGATACATGATAAAATTTAATATCTACTGTGGCAACATTCACCATAGCTTGCTGAGTCACTTCTGTTTAAAATTATTATGTCTGATTATAACTGAGGTAGGGGTTTGGTGAACAGGTCTGATATTTCAATTGAATCCTTAAATTTTTTGTTGCAATTCTATTTATTTCAACTCTGACACAAGTGTGGGGTGGAGGTCCCTGTGATAGACTTGCTTACAAACTGCGTTTTAATACATTCATCCAGCACTGCCACAATTGGTGAAAATGCTGGTCAGATTTGGAAAGCAGATTTAACTTCATGGGGCCTTAAGTTGTGTCTAGTCCAACCAGCATTCCTCATCAACAGGGTGTGAGAGACCCCATGATCAGAGCAGCATCAGAGCAGAGCCACTCACGGTGAGACTGCAGCAACTCCAGTCCTGAAACTCATTTTCTCCCTGAAGCTACCCAGTCTTCTTCCGCAAGCTGTGCTTCAGATTTTTGAGGTTATGAGTATAAGCATTTGCGAGAAGGAAGAAGAAAGACATGATTCATGCCTTATCAGGCAGGTCATTCCTACAAATAACAGAGTGAGAAACAGGTTTCCACTGTCACCGAAACTCCACTGAATATGCAATGCACGATGCCGTTATCTTCACCTCTTTCAATCTCATCATGGCCATCCTGCATTCAGACATTAACCTTAATCACTGTCTAATGGAGTATACTCCAAAATAATAAGAAAAAACAAACTGATCTACAGTGCATTTCTAAAGTAGAACAGAGCATAGAGCTCAGAAGCCTTTCGAGTAACACTTTTTGTTTGCATTTTTATGAAGGGTTTTTTGATCACATTTAATTTGGCACTAGGGTTCATGAGTCAGGCATAACAGTGCTGGAAAGGAAACTAAAAACATTTGTAGTTTTCATTTTGGGAAACCCTAGGAATAGATTAGGAAAAAAGCAAACATCAGACTTGTGTCTGGCTCTGTTGAGATGCTCTAAGTACAAGCAGCAACAATATTTGGGCTGGAGAGGGAAGAATCTATCACCCAGGAAAGTATCTGTTAAAATGCTGGAGTTTAAAACAAAAATGAAATAACAGCAGATTACTGAAAAAACCCCCCCTGTACTTCACTGAAAAAACCCACAGCCATGAGAATAACAGAATAAAGTTTTTATTTAACGTGTTGATGCAAGGACTGTCCATCGGCTTCCTTCTATTTCTTTTCTCCCTTATTCAAATGCTGCTTTTGTTTTTACAGACTACATGAACTGTTGTAGTGAACTGCAACCATAAACTATCAGCACAGTACCCTCTCTCTGACACCCCATCAACAGAGAGGTTCTAACTGAATATATTTAATTGGTATTTATTCTTTGTTACAAAACCATGGCCAACCAAAAACATACATTTGAAAAAAAGCCTGCTCATGAAATGGCACTGCAGCAAAATTACATGTTGGCTAGAAGGACAGATGCTACCTTTTATAAAGGAAATCAGTGTCTATGGGCTTTAAGAGCTTTAGTTTCACACGAATTGAGCCTGATGTTGCATAAAAATTTGTCATGTTGCAATCCAAGATAAAGAAGCTTTTCATATACACCTCTTTCGCAACCTTAACACTTCATAGGAGAAAAAGAAATGCTGTAGCCCAGGTTTTATCCATCTCCAAAGACAAGATTGGTGGAGTACCTGCAAGAGCAGTAGCTACTGAGACATTAGAATATGCTGTATTTATGTTGCCTACGACATGATAGCCCTTTTAAAGATTTATAGCTACTAATCATAATAGCACTTGAAAGTATAGGGCTTTTGAAAAAAGTTGTTTTATAAAAATGACAGGTTTATGGTGCCTATTTATAGCTAGAACTTGTTTTGTTTGTTCAGTATATTAATGGAGAGTTTCTCTGGAGGGTTAACATTTAGATTTTGGAAATACGTGCCTATACCCTGCATATCATGCTACCTGATCAGTCAGCAGCATCTTACAATCTGTTCAGAATTTTAAGCTACCCCAGTAGCGGGCAGAAATTCAGCCTGATCTCTGACACAGTCAAGCCAGACATGCTGGATTTGGGCGACTGGACCAGGCTTCTCTCACAAATACCTTTCTTTTGTCCCTCAGGTGCTGCAACTCACACCAAGCTGCACCAGCTGAGGCCCAAATCACTGTGTGTTTCCCACCTGAGAGTAACACTAAATTCAGTCATACTTTGGCAATAATAATTTTCAGACTTCCACCTGTTACCTGAGTGACTTCCAATGAAATCTAACACACCTAAACTTTCAGTGATCCTTCTAGTTTGGGCTCCTCCTCGGCTGGCAGAAGTACGGTTTCACAGAGTTTGTATAAAAGAAGAGAGCACATTTCCTCTGGAACATCACACAAAGTAACAACCGCTTCTGCTTTAGTAAGACGAAACTATTACAAAATGCAAAACACATGAACACCCCATTACATGCACAGCCATGTAGTAGGACCTTCACACTGATGGACGAGCAGCTATTCTGGGAGTACTCACAGTGAGTCCTCAAAGTCTCACAAAACTTTTGTGGTAATGCCGTTTTTTGGGAAAAAATGCTCTTAACTTTAGGAATTAATGAATTAAATTACTCAAATATTTTGTACAACGATAAACAAGATTTCTGGTTTGTGTTCTGCTGAATTACTGTTTTATTAATTTCCAAGTTCCCTGCTTTGTTGTCACATACCCATATTTATTAACCCTAACATCAGAAAACAAGAAATTGATTTTTTTCTTACACCATGCAGAATAGATCCAGAGAGTCTATTCTCCACTGTTAAAAAGTTCTGCACTCTTTATTATTGCCCTATAGCTCATGCACTCATTTTCAGTAAGACGTTACAAAGGAGAAACACCTGCAAAATGTCAGAGAAATAACAGTATCCCAGGTTAAAATTTACATGAGGCATAGTGGACCTGAACTCACAGGTCTTATTTGCACAGGCATCAAAACATGAGTATGTCTTCACTGTCAACTCCCTATACAAACCTGGCAGTCATTTCCTTCTCTTGTCTCTCAACATCTCTTTTTCCTAAGGAAATCCAAAATTTCAGGAGCGTTAATAAAAAGACAGGTATATGTTTCACCATGTACACCAGCTCTGCAGCCCTAATTGAGTCACAAAACTTCTCTTTAAACTGCGTTCTTGCACACACAAATGCATTCTGCACAAAGCATGAGGCAAAAACAGTGCAGTAGTTTTTACTCTTTTTCCTTGCCTCTTTGTTTTGTTACAGTGTCATGAATAATTCCCAAGGCGGGGGGAGGGGAGCAGAAAATCCTAGTTTATTAATGCACTGCAATACAAACTTAATGTTGACAGCAGCAGGCTTCATAATCTCACAACCTTGGAAACTGTGGTGACATTTATACTGTTTCACTAAGCTTTAGTTTGGATTGATAGGAGCTACGTGATTCTTCCTCAGAAGCTAATGAGTGCCTGTAACACTGAGTGAAAAAGAAACATGAACTGAAAAAGAGCCTTTCTCTGGTTTCTCATCGTTTCTGTTGCCAGGGAAACATCTTCCCCATCAATGGATGGCACAGGGTCAGACCAGCTGCTTCCTCCCAAGGCTAGCTACCCAACATCACAAGACTGCACTGAATAGATCAGAAATAAAACAGAATAAATGCGCATCTCTCTAAAAAAGACTAGTTGAAACAAAACTCAGCAGAATTACAGATTTTCTAATTATGTCTTTTGAGCACGGCACCACAAGAACTGTCTCTCAGAGACACCATAAATCCAAGATCCCAACAAAACATGGTCATTAAAGATCCCATGCCATCTTTTCATAAGATTAAACACATTGTTAGTCTCACTACCTTGGCTGTACTCCAAGTTGAATAATTGCATTCTGGATAACATACCTAAATTCCCCTGCTGCTTAAAGATAACAAGAAAGTTTTCATCACTTCCTTTTGTAAAGCACCAGGGGTCATTGCTGGTGTCGTTATTATGCCACCAAAATGCCAAGAAGTGACACACTCGTTCCCAAAATTATACAAACAAACAAATTCATAATTCCATCTATAGCAATAATATAGTCTGCTATGCAAAAATCTGTTGCATATGTTCTGTTTCAACACACCATGGTTTGCAAAAAGATGATAATAGTAATGAGAGATTAAAAAAATGGTGGGGAAGCTGTAGAGAATATGTGTTCGCTGCAATTTTTGTTTCACTCCCAGGATTTATTAATAGTTAGATTTAGGTTCTGACATTTCTTCAGGCCTCCACATCACTCATTATCATTTGCAACACAAGTTCAATTTCTACTTCATGACAACATTCTGGGAACATACATTAAACGCTCTTATTAAAAGGCAACAGATGTTACCTTGGTCAGCAAGTGTGGCCCGTGATACAAGGTAAGAGTAGATTCCTTTCCTGACCTCACACTTTTAGATGTGTTTTAGATACCCAACAGCATTGGCAGAACATGGGAAGGTTCTTACTCCCTGTCATGGTTTAACCCAAGCTACCAATATAACCATGATAGCTGCTTGCTCACTCCCCCCCGCTAAAACCCCTGAACAGAGAGAGATTCAAAAGGGAAGGGAGAAACTTGTGGACTGAGACAAACACAGTTTAATAAAATAACAAAATAACACTAATATACTACTACTACTAATAGTATAAATAAAAGGGAAATAGAATATAAAATAAAAACATATGCAATGCAATTCCTCATGAACTCCAAGACTAGCTGGAAGATCCCAGCTCTACTTAAATAGGAAGCATGATGCTAATGGGATGGAATATTCTTGTTGATCAGTCTGGATGTCAGTCAAGCTCTGCCCCATCCATGCCCCCCTTCCTCGATGCCTCACACCTGTGAGCAGAGCTCAGAGGCCTTGGCTCTCAGACCAGAGCAATTAAAAACATTAACTCTGTCCTGGGGTGTCATCTTCTTGTTCTCAAACTATATCCAAACAATGCCCATGGTAACTACGGAAAACGCAGGTTTCTAGTTACATGAAGGAAAATTAACTTGATTTCAGTCAAAGCAGCACATTCCCATGCTTCATTTCCTGGTATTAGTCCAATGGTGCCAAGACATCATGAAACCTTACAACTCACAAAGAAAGTGATGTGCAACAGATAGCATAAGGAACAGATTGACAAGAAAACATCACAAAATGAAAAATGAAAACATAGGAGGATAACCAAGCCTGTTACATTTTGTGACTTGTTTCCAACATTATTTACGCTTACGTATTTTGCTTTGCTGCAAGTGTTTGGATCACTTGAAATATAAGAACTGCTATAATAAATTGTCCAATAAGAGTTTGCGATGTTTGTTTGTTTGTTAGTTTTTTCTCCTCCGAAGACCCCGTACCCTGCTCTCATTCATCCTGGGATATGAAATGACAGCGAAGTGGTCTAGACTTATATAATTGCCAACAGGATCACAATCTGGTTTTCTCTTTCTCTATTGTGACATATTCTATTCTTTAACTAGGCACATGATTAGATGTAATTTGAATTTACAGCGTGGAAAAGAATCCCCAAGCACATTACAAACTCATCTGCCAACTGCACACAGCAACTGTTCCTCTCATTTCTGAAATGCAACCACTTCTGCCGGGAAGCACACTGACTTTTAATGGCATTGCAACTGTTAAAAATGGAGAAGATGACACACACCATATCCAGTGATAACATCCGAGAGATTTTCAAGCTCATCTGGGTACCTTCAGTGCCTCTTGGAGCGCTTCCTGATGGCCTGTGGAAATCTGCCTGAGTGTATTGTGCAAGTCTCTTCCCAAGTTCTTTTAACCAGTCTCCCAGCTTGTTTTTGGAAAGAAGAGGTTGCAAGTTTTATATTTGACCCGTTATGGAAAAGCCACATCCAGCCAGACTAGAGCTGGAGAGGGAAATGCATGTTTTACTAGAGGAGAAAGTACAAATGAAACAGACAAATATAATGTGTGAAGAATTATTAGAGAACGGCACAAGCTATGGGATTATTCATGTCTGCAGACTTTGTAGGACACATCTACTAAATGTCCACAATATTCTATAGCATTCATCCCTACTTCAACAATTAACTGCAGGAAATATTTTTGAAGTCCCAGAGAAACCAATTAAAAGGTGTTCCTGAACTGAGGCTCAAGTCACAATTAAGTTTCATAAGACTTTTTCATACACTTGGCTGAGTTATTAAAGAAAAAGTCACCAGAAATGACATTCTATTCCCATTTTGGCAGATGTGAATCACTCTGGCATATGAAAAGACTCCATGATCAGTGACCACAGCAAACTGAAGAACCTGCTGATAGTATTTGCAGGAACTTTCCATAGCCAGAAGAGGCCTTTTACATATGCCTCACAGCACTTCTCTTGCTTTGGTGGCACACAGGGAGAACTCGGCTGCATGAAAGATAGGATTTTGCAAGCATATGTACTGGTTTCGCGTAACAGAGATGCAAGATATACAATTCCACAGCATCTGATTTGTCCAGAGTACAGCAAGTTGCAGAAGCAATGCCAAAAAAAAAAAAAAAAAAAAAGAAAGAAAGAAAAAGAGCTACATGCCATCCTTCCGGCAAGGAAGTAAAGATTTGAATACATGAGGATTAGCAACAAGCTGAGGAAGAAGCAAAGCAGGGTAACTACACACTTAAAGAAAGAATCAGTCAAAAGAACAAATCCCCCCTTTCAAAAACACAAAACCTAGTATGCTTGTCAGGAAGGAGACTATAAAGGACTACGCAAAAGACAATCTCTTACTGCCAGTACAGAGCAGCAAAAAGCCATCGTTTCCCCATCAGCAAGGACTTCCGTGCCACAGAGGGAACATCACCGAGCAGAGCCAACAACTTTCCATTACACTGAGTTATGGCATTGCAGAGATGCACTGAATCAAATCTAATCCCAGCTACTTGTAGGCCTGTGACTTAGCAAATGAGGATTTTTGTGGCATGCCACTCTTCACTAAGCAGAAACAAAGTTCCTCTAAGCCCACAAAAAAACAGATGAGCTCATGGTCCCTGACAGCTCCTCCAGTTACGCCTCGGTCTGCATACGAAAACATATGAAAGGGCAAACATGAACCTATGCTCATAGCTGAGACCCTTTCCCAATTCCAGCCCCCACTGCTGCCCTCAGACCTGGTTTTATCATTGCACTGGGGGTGTGACAATACCGGCAGAAAGGTGACAAGGTTGCAGGGTTCAGTTCTTTGTTGCTGCTGCTGCCTCTGCCCTTGTTGTTTAGGGGACACAGCTGCAGGGCTGGGTCTCAACTCATCAGTTTATGTTTCACAATCTCTTCTTAATAACAAAAGATAGACAAAAAACACATTTTAGGTTGTCCAGGGAGTTAGAAAAAAAGGTGAAATCAAGAAATCTAGTTCTATAACGGTATTTGAATCATTTCTCTAGGTTGGCTATTGTGTAAAATAGTAGGAGAAAAGGGTTATTTGGTATTTTTAACCCAAATTTATAAGAAGAATTAACACAGAATCTGCTTGTTAAAAAACACTGTATCATCCACTTTAAAAGAAATGAAGTGTGCAACAGTAATTATTTTAAAGCTTTCACCAATCTGTGAAGAATATTTTAACAGTTTCAAAAATACAGCCAGTTCCTTTTTGCTAGGCAATTTCTGAAATTTGCAAAATTCTCATTCTTCCAATCCAGAGGTGAAGTGCACTACTCATTCCCAACATCCTAGGTTGAGAAAGCAAATGTTGAACAAAAAAGCAATGGCAAATTTGCCACTTACTAAAAATAAATAAGTAAATAAATAAATCAGTCTGCTTTTTCTTTTAATGGCTAACTGTTTTACCATTCACTTTCCTACAGCTAAGCACACTGCAATAGATATTAGCATATTTTCACTCATGTTGTAAAAGTATTTATTAGCTAACAATCATGTTTCTATGACGGTTAAAACCTGCACTACATATGTAGCCATAAAGCACACCTTTAAATAAATAATATAGCTCTAATACCACTAAAAAGCAACCTTTGTGAAAGACTAGTGATAGGAAATAACTTCATCAGTACTTTTATTTTTTACTACAAAAGGCAGATAATGAATATACATATATTCATTTCTGTTCAAAGCCTAAAGCATCAAGGAAAATATTTAGGGCTCTACTCTGACTTGTAGATGAATCCCAATTGTATGAAGCTGTTTAAGCAAAAAACAGCCTTCCAATCTTCACTCTCTTAACTCCACTTCTCTACCAGACACACATGAAGCAGCTTTGACTTAATAGGAATAGCCCAAATATACCAAATTATCTTCAGATCCAATCTACACTGAATCCCTTCTGACAATCAAAATATTTTATTTTCACTTTATTTTCACTTTTCTCATGGCTCTTCTCATTTGAGATTTGCCCCCAAAGCAGTATGTTGCTATAAATTACCTATTCTCAGAAAATGTTCCATGATAGAGAAAATTAAGAAGTCCCAGGAGAAGTTCTACTGTGAGATTTCCATATGAATTTTCCATAGCCTGGAAGTTTGATTAAGAGCTGAAAACATGTGGTGTTAAATGGATGGAGCTTCCAACTCCACATTGCAGTACTGAAAGAAAAGTCACCGATCGGTGTCACCCAGGTGCTATTCAGCAGTCTCCTTCAGATCTGGTTTGGCAATTCCTCAGCACCAGGAAGGTGACCATACAGTAAAGATCCAAGTAAAGATTATGACTTGAGTAACTGTAGCTGGATCTTAATGTCAGTTGGTTGGTTTTCACCAACACTTAGGGAAGGAAAATTAGCCCTTACCCTAGTACAAGCCACCAGAGCCATATGGTCCACATCGTGGAATAATGCTGCATCCTCATACAATCTCATCAGATTTGCCCCTTTGTACATCTCTCACCTGTGCACCATGGCTAACACCAGCCTAATTCTAGAACTACAGAGAAGTATAAACCTTCCTCAGCAAGCCTAGTGTGACTCTAAATTGAAGTCTTGATCCAATGCTTAAGTCTCTAAGGTCAGTGAAGTTTAGATGGGGATGCATCACAGCAAGGTGTTGATCTGGACTGTACCAATGGCCTGGATCCAGCTTGATTTTGTCTGCTGGAGCTTTCTCTATATTTCCCTCACACTCTATTTGAGGCCTAGAGTTATCCTGGCAGGTCTTAATCATCCAGGAGCACTTTAAGCAGATCGTCTTTTCCCAATATCTAAATAGCAGATTTTTATTTCCCTTTTACTGTTCCCGAGGCTCATGGTACCTCAGTGCTGACATACAGCACAGCAGTTATATCCTAGGGAATCTGTCTCCATCTGCTCTCTTGCAGCTTGGTACTCATCCTTGTGCAGCTTGGTACCATGGCGATTGTCCTTCAATTCTGCAAGCTTTATCAGTATTTTCCATGGATGGATGATAATTTTCTTTTTAAAATCATGTTATTTTTCCCCATTTCCACATCTTTAGCACTGAAATAGCACTTCCCATTTGCACATCTCAAAGGGCAAGAACCGTATTAACCTCCTAAGTCAAAATTTTTCCTAATTGTCAAGA
Organism: Caloenas nicobarica; assembly: GCF_036013445.1. Taxonomy (NCBI): domain Eukaryota; kingdom Metazoa; phylum Chordata; class Aves; order Columbiformes; family Columbidae; genus Caloenas; species Caloenas nicobarica. The sequence goes on from NC_088247.1 coordinate 107,870,992, forward strand.
ACTCTGCTTATGTTCACTCACTTTGAAAACCTGACTCAATTGTCCAAAATCACAGGTCAGAGAGTTACAGTTAAGAATGAGGGCAATCCTGATCTCTCTGCCCACAATCAGAACAACCTGTAATATGCCACCACAGCTATAGGACAATGAAACAAAGCATGATTTCCAGTAGCATCACCCAAGCAGAGAGACTTTTCATAGGGAAATTGAAGCCTCAAAGCTATGACATAACTTGACCCATCCCATAGTCACAACATAACGGAGAGATGAGAGATGAAGAGGAAGAAAAAAAATTAAATAAATGCGTCTTTGCTACAAGTAGAAGTTTTCTCTCAAACTTCAGCAGGGCTAAGCAGAATCACCACAGCTTGGGATCTAGCACACGGATGAGGTAAGGAAGAAGAAAACCCCTGCTAGTCAGTTCTCACTTTGAGCTGTTCATGCACCTGAAAAGGACAGACACCCACCCCTCTGGTATTAATATCCTGAGAATTAGAAATTATCTGCATGGACCATTTCTCTAATGATTAATTTGTTTGGTGTGGTTAAGCCACCTTTCGGGAGTGGAGGGTAAGAAGTGCTAGCATAGCTAATGCAACATCCAAAAGGCAGAGCACCATTTTCTTTTTCTTATTTGCTGTGGTAGAATCAAAATTATTAATAATGATGAGAAATGTCACAGTCCTGCAAGACACTGAACGGTGCGGAGCGAGGTAGGTGTGCTGAGCATTGTCATTCAGGAAAACAAACAGAATATGTACAGCCAACTGCATGCTTTTCTCTTTTTTTTTTAAGAGCATGTTGTGTTGATTCACTTTCTTTTGCAGATGGAGTTGTACTCATTTGCTTTCTGTTGCTTCACTCAAAAATCAGTTGGATGGAGGGTGACTTAAACTAGACGAGCGGAGCTGAAATAAGAGGAGAGTTCTGGTAGTTCGGAGTACCACAATTCCTAGGTCTAGTTGAGAGAAGCATCTCACAGAACAAGCACAACACTTAATATTAACATATCTGCATTGCAAACTGCAATACTTTGTCAGTCCAGAGCTAGCTTTACACTTCTTTTGGGGTGCTGAAAACAACACTGTCATGATGCTAGAGAGCTCTGGAAGGGTTATTTTACCATAATTCTCTAAACAGAGCCCAAGACGTGCAGGATAAGATCAAAAGGTGGCAAATGCCAACCAAGCAGGTCCTTTTTGGAAACAGGGAATTTACTAACATGCTTAAGACATCCAGCCAACAAATATATTATTTCCTTTACAGCATCTAGCATCTAGAGAGGCCTCCAGCTGAGATAAGGGCTCCCAGCTGTGCTAAACATTATGCAGGCATATAGCAAAAGACAGGCTCCATTCAGAAGAGCTTACAATGTACAATGAACTCTGCAACTGTTGCCCCGTTCTGCTTGTCAGCAATACTGCACTCTAAACGCTGTATTTCACATCTGTGTCTTTGAGCAATGACTTAAGGATTTCATGTAAAAACACTGTCTTGCTGATCTGATGCTACAGTATACCTGCCAGGTCCCCAATAACTACTTTTGATGGTGCATTAGTTAAACACAAGGAATGTCTAAAATATTTGTATTTTTTTAACACAGTATTAAATGCTGTAACATAACTCAAGTGCTAGTTAACCTATTTTGTTCACACTTTCATATGTCAGTCTTCTATAATAATAATGTGATGACTCCTAAACACCTAAACCATTTCCCTTGGTGTTCAGTATTTTATTACATAGATGCCAATTATGTTAGAGCAGCAGGCTGCACAAGCCTGAACAGTCATCTGTTATATGAACGGTTCCATCGATTCCTATACTACAGAGGGTTATGCTTTCATATATCATGCTGAATAGGATTTGTTTCCACAGAAACTGGGGGTAAACTGTTGGTAAAAGCACTTTGGCAGCATATGAGCACCACCACTGTGCTTGACCTTACTTAAAGATTTCCCAGGCTTCAAATAATAGACCTTCCCCACACCACAATTCTCATCACCTTTTTCTTTTAAAGAAAGTTTTGCTATGAGACATAAGCAACTCATTTTACAAATACACGGTAATAGCCACTGTGCTCAACACAATTTAACAGGACTGAGTCAAAGAAAGGAGCTTTAAAATGACCTAGGATGAACAGCAGGTTGTCCTCTAAAAATACCTAGTTCATGGAGCACTCTGTAAAGAAAAGCATGTGGCTCATGAAGATGTATACAACACAGAACTTTGAGATACACAACACACTGAAATCAGAGTAATGGTCTGAAGATTACGGTGCTCTGCCTTTAAAAAGAAAATATTCAGAACTGTGTTCTTCATTAAGAAGAGACACAACATTTCTAAGTCAGAGGTAAGTGTAACATGGTCAAGGTAACACTCCAAAACCATGAAAATATTCGGTCACAGACAAGACATCTGTTCTTACAACAGCAACATTTATCACTCACAAATGTCACATGGCTGCTGTTAATAACTCAGCTGCTGTTGACTGCTTCCTCGGAAGAAGTAAGAGTCCTTGCTGCAGCGTCACGCCACAGGCAGGAAAGATACCCTATGAGGACAGAGCACGCCCTGTTACACCATTCTCAGCATTAAAACCATTGAAGCAATCTCCAAGAGAAGACAAATGAGTATAGACAAGGCCCATCATTTCTCTTGTTCCACCTATGCCATTCCAAGTGAGAAGTTTCTATTCCTGGTCTCACTCCAGAGAGAGTGACCAGAGTATTCCCTCTTCTTCATTTGAGCTGAGTCTCCATTCACCACTGTCACCTTGACATCTTTCTGCCCTATTATATCAGCAATGTTATGTTAAACGACTAGTTGGTGATATGACTAATCATTTGTATCAGAGGTAAATGTTTCCCTAAGGAATCAGATTCCATACGTGCTTCTGCCACAGCATTTCTAATGAGATCAAGCAAATCACTTAAAATCAACCTTTTGTAGGAAGTCACCAAGATCTACAAAGAATGTAGATACCTTTGCCTGCAGTAGAGATTAGGTATGTAAACTTGAGGAAATAGTACATAACTATACGTGCCTGTTTCCTAAGTAGTCACCTGAAAATCATTGAATCTAATTGGCAGAAATGCTGGGCACCCACAAACCAAACAGAAGACAACAAAAGTATTATTTCACTTTTATAAATAGATGAAGCTGCATAGCAGTTGGAAGAGCTGCCAACAACTGGCAGGTGCTTCTGGCCTCAACTGCTCATCTTAATTCTCAATCTGTAAAACAGGAACTTTGCCATGACTTTACCCCCAGGCTAATTTGAAGATAAAATTAGCATCTATAAGGCATACCAACACTGCACTGAGGAGCATCATAGAGAAACCCATGGGATTATTAATAGTTTTTACATCATAGTATATGTGCTCATTAATCAAGCAGCGTTCACCCGTTCTACCAGAACAGACAGAGGTCCTATGGGAGGTGTGATTAAAGGCCGAATCATAATACATATGCACAAGAGGGCCACATTACTGTAGCCAGGGCAATTTCTCCTCACAGAAAGCTGCAAATTTGGTGCAAAACTGTAAGGAAACAAACTTCACTTCTGGGAAAAACAAATCTTCTAAACTGCATCTCTTGACTTGCTCTAATTTGGGCCTCCTTGTTTCAACTTTGTATATCTAGGTGCCCACAGGGAAGCTGCTGATGGCTTAGCTTGTCCTGAAAATACAATGAAACTTGTTGAAGGAGTAGTAACATTATTCTTTTGCCCTGTAATTAAAAGGTCGTGCTACCTATTCCCTTTGGGTCAGGATTTCTTTTAAAGGTAGCATATAGTGCTGCTGTAAGATATAAAATAAACTTTCTATAAATGACCATGTCTGTAAAAATTTGCACAACTGTTAATTCAAGGGGGCAGTGGCTGGGATGGGGTGGGAAGGAAGCTATCATTTAGCCAAATTTTGTAAAATTATTCACTGTTTATTAAAAACTAAGGATATTTCTTTCAAGCTTCTGTAATTGCACCAGATTTTGACACTGTGAAGATATTAATTTATGTTTTACAAATCTAATAATATGGCAAAAGGAAAGGAGAGATCAAAAACAAATGAGCAACTCATATTGTCACACAATGTGGTCTTACAGTGGGTGACCTGGTTATGCAACTAAGCATATAATTTACAGGAGATATTGGGCTAGATTTTCTGAAATACTCATCCACAAAACATACCTAGAATAAATCCAGATGCTTGCCGCAGCCTAAACTGCAGATAAATGTTGGATACAGAGAACTGAAGTTTTTGCCTTTTTTTTTTCCCCAAGTATGGCTTACAAACCGGCAGAAGTCAACACATGACTGCCGAAAGCCATCAACTCAACTCTTCCAGGACTGAAAGTACACCAGCAGTGTACACTGGACATTAAAAGCCCATGAACTCTCTTATACTTCTTGTGAGTCAAATATGCGTGCAAAAAAGACATGAACATCTGTAATCAAGAAGTATGTGGAAATAGCGCTGTGTGAACCAGCTACCTGCAGAAATTCAAAAGCCCAGACACAGTCAGCACATTGGCTTACACAATGTACCTGAGTATGGTGTGTCATGGCAATTATGCAGCAATCCCACACACACACTCTGCAGAGTGTATTTATTTTGCTGAGAAAAGCAATAAAGTTATTGTTCGTTAACAAAAAGAGACATCTTCCTTAGTGATGATCTTAGTTAGTTGAGAGGAAGAATGTAGAAAGGCAGTAGTCTTCAACTATTTCTATCAAGAATGACTGCATTGGATGTGGGTAAGGAGGAGGGCTTGGAGTTGGTGGGACAGATGTATTTTACTCACTGTAAGGGGATTGCAACCAAATAAAAATGAAGGTTTTTCTTAACTAGCTTACTGAATCAATACTTGCCTCTCTCCAATCAGTACCCTATCTGTAAAATAGTATTTCTTTATCTCGCAGACATGTAATACTATGAGCATAATTTTTGTAATGTGCTAGTTCCTTGCCTAAAAGGCGCTTAGAGAAGCACGAAGAATTAGAAGATGCATTCATCGACACAAAGTTAGCTTGACCCTTTTAATGTTTGACATCATCATGGGAATAAGCAAATGCATTTACAAGGCATGCATGCCCTCAAACATGAAAAGAAGCTAGTCAAGAATAAATAAACTTATCTGATCAGCATATGCTCATAAAGCCAAACAAATATCATTCAAAGCAAGTAGGAATTCTACTTGCATCTTTCTTTTTGTGCCTAACAGCAACACTTTGCAATACTGCTGTTTAATCCTTCCAGATATTCTGCAGTTTTAAATACATTTCCAAGCACTCAGCATTTGTGTTTAAGAGATGACCATCCAAACCTGGATGGTACATAAATACAGTTCTCAAGACCGAGGCCTTTGGAAAAGATCAATTCAGACCTGCTCCTATTTCAAGTTTTTAAGGAATAATTTCCACCCATCCCTCCCAATCTATAACTTTTACCTACTTCTACACTGAATCCTCAAATCAGGGATATACAAAGAGCAAACTGGAACTGGATGCCAAAATTAACAGGAAGGCACCACACACATCTGAGGAAAAATACATGAACAGAATATATTTAAAGAAGAATTATATAACAATGTCTGCATTACAAAAAGGACTAATATCTGACTCTGAAGGATAATAAACACTGATAGTCTGTGAATGACATCTGCTCTCTCAGCACTAATTATGTAATATTCTGACTTCTCATCTGACATGATCCTTTTGGATACTTTCCCATAAATGCTGATTTTCTGTCCTGCTCCTTAGTTTTGATGGCTTGTCCACCCTCCTACAGCTCACAGTTTGTTACTTGAAGACCCCTGCAGTGACAGGTCCTTGGTCAGGAAGGACACCATGGCTTTCATGGCATATTGGTCTCCAGGAAGCTCTGCTCCGGTATCCTCACCTATAAAACAGAGGCAGAGTTCAACTCAGAGTGCTCTGTGGTTCTGTTTGTTAGGGTTAATAAGGCATTTAGAGCATCTAAGAGAACGTACAGGTGCTATGCATTAATATTTTTAGGACTGCATACTTTGGTTTCACATTTATATATATTTACATAAATTACCTTTGTCATACAAAACTGATTTGAAGAGCAACTTTTCTTCCCACAAGATCAGTTGTATGGGAAGAATAAGCATTATTCACCATTTTACTCCTACTGAAAAGCTGGGGAAGCTAGTGAAAGCAGAAACAATCACACACATCTTCCCAGTAAAACATCAAGATCAAGGAGTCAAGAACAGTTCATGGGAACCCACAGTTCAAAATTTGTGTCTATAAAATGTTCTCAGCAGTAAAAATCACTTCTTTTTTAAACAGAAGATAAACTTTTCTTCTTTGGAGAAGAGCTTCACAGTATATAATTTGACTTCTGTTTCAAAAATGAAAAGCAAAACAAACAACATTCTTCACTGTTTAAGCTACAGACATAGGCTCCACAGAAAATAAGTCTTCATAGTATCCAAAAAAGAAATATGGACAAAATCCTCCACTCTCCATTAGCCAGAGACTGAATGTGGCACTTTGTGCCCACCTTTCACATTTAGCTTCTTATCTGTGTTGGCAAAAATAAAAAAGTTTGAATGCTGTCTCCTGCATTGCATAGCTCTCTACACCTAACTGCATTACCATGACAAAAAGAGTCCTTATGATTCCTCCTACACAGGAGTATAGGAAGAGAAACTTGTAAATTGGCAGTGACATCATCTGCTAGAAAGTGATTCACACTCCATGAAACAGCAGGGAAAATTAAATTTACTCCCAACCACCCCAAAGCTCTTTCACTGAATCAGTGTGTGGCAGAAATGATAGTGGGAGACTTAAATCCTTTCTCTATTTTAGAAAGACAAGGATTGTGTAATGAGCTAGAGTACATAGAGCAAAATTACCATATACTGTCACTGAAATATATTTCCCCTGTGGTTTTGCCAAAAAAAAAGGTAGGAAACTGGGACAGAAAAATAAAACAGGTGGTGCTAGAGGCAGAAAGTGGATTAATATGTATCACCAGTGATATGTGACCAGCTTACAAAATGGTGAGTTGCATGACTGACAGTACCATAAGACAAGCCATTTAATATTCTCTCTGAAGCTGCCTTATCCTCAGAACATAGCCACACCTGAGTACACTGCAACTTTCCCATCCCCTGCTTTGCTGACAATGTGCTGAAGAAACTGAGAAAATTTTAATTTGGGAAGGATAAACATTCCCCACATCTCTTTGAACCCTGCTGGACCCTTACAAAAAGAGAAATGAAATAATTGTCTAGTTTTTCTACAGAATTTCTCAGCTGTAACTGCTACTTCCATTTATATTACAGCAGTACCCACGATGAGCAGACATTTGCAGACAAATATGAAGGATCTTGCCTTGCCACAGTGTATAGCTGGCTGAATTACATGACTTTCAGGCTGGTATCATTTTCTGTCCATGGGTCAAAGCATTGCAATTGCCAAATAAATTAGGCATGAGCACCACACAATGGGAGAGAACTTCTCTAAAAAGTTGTCATTTATGAAGATAAATCAAGTTGCCCCCACTCATGTAAATCTACCTTCACTGAGATCTACCACATGCTGAAAGGAGTGACGTTTATCTAGCTCTGCAGAGAGGACAAGCCTGAAGATCCTTTTTCCTTTGTTGAAGTGAAGGAAATAAATGGCTTAAATAGCTGTAAATGAAGTAGTCTACAGCCTTCCTCTTAGCTCCCACAGATACGATCAAACCTGACATAAGGACCCCATACACAGGAGAGCATGTGAGAGCAGTTTGGGTCAAACCTCAGTAATCAGTATCTGAACCATACAAAGGCAACCGGGCTCCATGTTTCCAGCAAACTATGAACCTGCACATGAGCCAAAAAGTTTCCAGAACTTTGCAAAAAAAACCTGGGCACTGATTCAAGCAAATGAGACCTTGAATATAGTTTTGCCTCAAAACCACATGAAGCTTATTGTTTTATGCAATTTTGATGGAAAAACACAGCTGTACTGACAGCTCTTGTCATGATCCAATGTCCTTTATGGAGCATCTCATTGACAAGCTGGCAACTAGCCACAATCATGGCAAGAAAATAAATGAAATGTACCTTGCTGTTTCCATCAAATTCTGAAAAAGGCACTTGTACTGCAGTAAGTGATGTCAACCCACACCTGCTGTGTGTTTCTTTCTTACATATTTTAAAATCAGCTACCAATTTTAATAATGCAAGTTTTATATAAATAATTGGTTCAGTATAAACTTGTACAAAATTTTTAGCTCCAACAGAAAATTGAAATTAAAGCATGATTTAAAATATACATTTATGTAAAAGATGCCTAAGAAATATGAGAATTAATCAGAGATTCACATGGTTTTAAGCCAAGCTGTGCCTCTTTTCATGCTAGAAGTGGAAGAAGAGTCACATAAACCTCGCTCTTCATCTGGGCTGGTCAGCCACTGCAGGAAGGGCGCACTTTCCTGGGATATCAGCTTTCACCTGTATAACCTGCTACACTGCATCATCTGCTACCCAGCACCCGATTGTTGCACTGTACTCCTGCAGGCCTTACTACACTTATACTCAAAAAAGAATCCTTTTATTTCCAGAATAATTTAGTTATGAGTAAAATTTTATGTTTGTTTACAAAGTTTTAGAAGTGATAGCAGTGGATCTTCTCTGCCATTTCATAACACATTTTGTAACATTTCATCCCAATAAATAATCATGAAAAATTCCCATAAAATTCATTTACCGTTATAAAACTGTAGAAGTGGAGCCTCCCTGATCAAAATGGATAAAAGGACAGGCAAACTAATTACTGTCTCTTCTAACAAACAAGTTCTGCCTCAATTTACCTCTCCCTCTGCTCTGAGAGTAAAGCAGAAATATTAGCTCTGTGTCATACTGATACTGTCTTTGGTGGTCCAGCAGAGAGGAACCACCAGTGGATTTGTTTGGGATTATTTCACTGGTTCTATCAGGGTGCAGTAAACCCCTAAATCTAGGATTAGTAGCTGTAGGGTGGGGCTTTTAAAAATCTTTTTCTTTAAACCTTTTGCACATCAACATCAAAACCAACAGAAAACAAAACCTGCCCTAGACGATGTAGCACTGCTTAGGTGTGCTCAGCAAAGCAGTTCAAATGAAATAGCAGTTTCCCAGAGCCTGGGAAATACAGGGATGACGTTATTTGATTAGCTAACTTCTGTGCTAATCCAATAGTTTGCAACAGGGTTCCTGGGGCCATACAGTAGAACTATTTAAGCGTAATAGTTAAACTAAAAAAATAGAAAGAAAACAGGAGCATACAGTGACACACATCTTTCTGTATCCTACTTTACAGAATGTAAACCCCATAATGCTGTTTCTTCACATGAAAATAATCCCTGTTTTTCACAGTGCAGGTTGAATGGCTTTGCAAGTCTCTTGCCATTCTCCTGCTTTGCAATTCTTTTTGTGATCCCTCTCCAGAGAGGTCAAACATAGAATCCATGGGCTTGCAACTTCCCTTCTCGAATCCCCCACTCCTGGCCAGCCAGGCTCTCCACTCAGATTTGCTTCTCAAACAAGTCTTTGTCCCAAATCTCACAGCACCTCTTTTGAACTGCTCCTGCTGTGCCCTGCTCCAGCCCACGGACAGCCAGGGGTCTCTCGGCCAGCAGTGGAGAGGAGGGATGAAGTGGCAGCCCACTCTCACATCGCAGTGAGAGGTAAATGAAGTTTTCGACTTGCTTCATGATTACCTACAATTTAACACTGCACATTCTTCAGCTGCAGAAAAATCGCAGCTGCATCATCATTATGCTCATTATATCAATCCCTCATTATTATTTTTCCACAATATACCTACGAGTCTAATATTTACCACTAATGAGTCACTGTAAATCTTAACTGTAACTTCAAGGCCTTATAAGGAAATAACAGAGCTGGAGGCAGAACAGTCAAAGGGAAAGTTTATCTGGATATTCAACAGGACAGCAAGTCACCTTTTCAACAAAGGGTTTATTTCAGGATTCTGGTTCCGTTCAGATTTTCACTAACATAGATTTATATTAAAAAAGGCAAAATAAAAAAAAGCAGGTTGATCCTTCCAAAGGTAGTTTAAAAAACAAGATACTCGACAACCACCACACTGCAAACTAAACAAGACAACAACTATGGTTTTCTTGCATTTCTGAACTCCTACTTCTTGCCACATCTTAACACTGCCTTGCCTTGGTGCTCCTAAGTATTAGATACTTTCCTTTTGAAATGATGGTCAGAAATGAAGTCCTAGCTGGCAGTGGTTCCCTGAGTTAAACCTTGCAACCCAGCCAGTGGTTACTTTTTTTTTTAAGGATACCTCTGGACAACATGTAATCAAGTTCTGGAAACTCCATCTGGGAAGTGCTAAAGCAGGACAGATTCATATGAAATATAAACTTGGGTTTGGCTTACCAATGTGTTTAAAAAATGCATAACGAAAATACGATCAGAATCTACTTCCAACTTTACAAAGATGCTTTAATTTTAATAGGAATGTCCTCTTTCTATTGACCTACCCCCTTGATGGTCCCTGGGCTATCTAAATCAATGTATGATCTGCTGCATTCCCTCACCTGCTGTCATGGTTTAAGCCGAGCTAGTAATACAACCACAATAGCCACTCACTCACCCCCTCCCCCCCGAATACAGGAGAGAAATCGAAAGGGAAGGGAGAAACTTGGATTGAGATAAACACAGTTTAATAAAATAACAAAATACTAATACACTACTAGTAAATATAAAATAGAAATAAAAGATACTCAAGGCAATTCCTCACGAACATGCTGAGCAGCCACTCGCAGGAAACAGCATCTGGTCCCAGAGCTGATCCCAGAGAGAGAAAAGAGAGGAAAAAGGCAGAAAGTCTCAGAGGCCTCTGCAAAATGGCAAAAAGCCGAAATAAATGTCCCGCACTGAACTCCCCTGGCGAGAGAGAGATAGAGAGAGCGAAAATGCCCTAAAGACACAGAGAGAGAAACCGGAAGGCCCCGACTCCTTAAATCTGAAGCGTGACACTAATGGGATGGAATACTCTCATTGATCAGTCTGGATGTCAGTCAAGCTCTGCCCCATCTCTGCGCCTCCTTCCTTGATGCCTCACATCTGTGAGCAAAGCGCCCAGAATGTCCTGGTCTTTCAGACCAGAGCAATTAAAAACATTAGCTCTGTGCTGGGGTGTTATCTGTTCTTTCTCAAACTAAGTTCAAATAATAACTGTGCTAGCTATGAAAAAGAAATGTTTCTAACTGCATGAAGAAAATTAACTCATTTTCAGTCAAACCAGCACACCTGCAAAAATAACTGTGTGCCTATCACCCCTTCTCCCTGAATGCCAATAGACAGACTCCCCTGAAGAAGCTTTCTGCTTTGCAGTTTGAGCACAGTGATTTAGTACATATTCCTGACACTCCAGAGCAGCAGTCGTTGGGGACAGGAGGGACACCCATAGGACAGGACCACCAAATGTCTGAGGAAAGGACAATTTGTAGAGCTTTAATATTTCTATTATCCACTTGGCACATAGTTGCAGCTCTTCTAATACTAAGACAACACATGGGCAAAGCTGTTGCAGGTGCACAGAATATATACATAGCCTTCTAAGCAAGCTTGAAAGTGGCTTCCTTACCACAATGTGGCTACCTTAATTTTTACTAAAGGGTGCCTTTGAAACCCATCCATAAAAGGGCTTAAAAGGAGATATCAGACCATGTACATTTTTACTCTAAAAGGTGAAGTGCAAAATTTCAACAAGTCCATTCCAAATTTTAAGAAACTAAAGTCCGTTTGAGTGCACACAGTTTTAACCATTAGCATCCCTATACTTAAGTAGGAGTGCCTCATTAGGAAGCTAACAGCTGCACCCACTGGTTATCAAAAAAAATTGCACTGTTCAGGAGAAACTTTTCTTTAAAAGCAGTCATACCAATCAGCCTGGAAACACTAGAATGACACAAGAAGTCTGATTGAAAGAAAAATGTAGAGAACTCAGGACAACAGATATCAAAGCAAAAAAAGTTGTCCTTTGCAAGGAGGAAGAATATACATGGCTTCCTAGCACATTCACTCACAACAGACACCTGGAGCTCCCATCAATAACAATAACATGCACCAAAGGAGGAGGAAACATCTTGGCCAATATAACATTTTCCTTTGACAGTAGTAATACATCATTTTCTTTGTTATGGTGACTGTTCCTACAGCACTTACATAGCAGGGAGCAGTGAGACAATTCCCCACTTCCAAAAATTGTCCCAGTTTTCAAATAAGCACAAGACTGTCTGTTCCAATGCAGACTAATTTAGAAAACTGGAAAATCTCAACATGCAGTTTTGTCAAAAAAAACCTAAAAAGAATATTTTGTCAACTTTTTAAAAAATATGAAAAATGCTTCAGTGTTCCAAACTTTATATTCAGCTTCTTAATGACAAAAAATGAGTGGGCAGATTCACTATGCTCTTTGCCAGTCTATTCTGTTCCCAATCTATACACAGTTCCTGTCCATCTTGAAGAAAATGGATCAGACAGGAAAAACAAAACAAAAAATTATATGGATTTGTAAACATTTTCTTCCAGTTTCAGTAAGCCTTAAGACCTGTTACGCAATTCCCTTTCCAAGCAATAAGAAAAATCCTCTTACCTCCTAAAGATGCACTTCTACTACTAGTGTCATTCTTCTGTTCTCAGGGCAGGACCTTCTCTGGACTGGCAATGACGGGCATTGTGCCTCTCAAAAGGGCCATGGAACTCAGCAGTTAAATTGCTGGCTATTACATATGGCTCCAAACTCTGCTCTTTGAAGTCTTTGCACAATTATGACCTCTTTTTAACATAATTACCTTGATAAGCTACATATTCATCTTTGGGGTCATCAGTAATGATTTCTTCCTCAAGTCTTCTGTTGCTCATTTCAAAGCAAGAGTTGCCATCCAATGTATTTACTTGTTTTCTGTTATTACAAAAGGCTTCTCTGAAGTCACTGCACATTAGAATCAGTAACAGGACTGCTCTAAAAAAGAGGAGATTTTATAAGCACAAATGGCTTGTTAGTATAAAAACATGCATCAAAAAATAATGTTTAAAAACATAAGGAAGGCTTACAGGTTTTATAGGAACCAGTAAACACAGCTACGCAATGCTGATGGCTTACTTTATGTAGCTTTTTATAGACACCCAAAAAAACTCACCCCAAAAACTCAAACCAAAACAACCACTCCACACACATACAGATATGTATATATTTGTTCTTTGCCCTATAAAAGCTCTTTCCCTGTCCTATATCCTCCTGTTCCTAAACAGTAGCACCCAGTAAAAAATATTTAGTGTGATTTACAAAATCTGTTTCTCTCCTTGGGCCTTTAAGCTGCTGTTACAGAAGTGATAAAGGTGTTCTGATTCAGACTTGTGTTGTTTCTGGGCCCTTTGCCACCTGTTCTTATTTTCCCCCTCTTCCAATTTCTTCCCATCTCTTTTGCACAGGCACCACACTTGCCCATCAGAGCTGATTCTGCATAGCAGGAGACTTGTTTTCACATGATATCTAATCCATAACCAAGGGGTGGGAGGTAGCAACCCAACTGATATGCCCTGGCCAGGAAGTAAACTTGATCACAAAGTAACTTTAGGAAAACTGAAAAATATGGGTTTATCATTTTTATTATATCCAATAGAATTTGAAAACAGATTTGTTTACATTTAATTCTGTGTCACAAGTAAAACACTTTCCCTCTTGTTGTCACTCCTCATGTCAATCAAGGGCCTATTTGTGAAAGTCCAAATGCACTTGAGTTCACTTTGAGCCTCACGTGGTTTCCATTTTTTCTTAAGATGTTTTCTCTTGTTTCATTACATTGGCTCATTTTGCAAGAAAATATCATACAGATTCAAATGGCTACCATTGTTATGAGGAACAATTACAAAGTTTCCAATAATTTTGTAAACTGCAGCTGAGGTCTCTGTTTAGACACAAGCTCACAGTGCTAACGAAAACATGAAACAGTCCAGTCTACAGCACACTACAATTTGAAGAACTACCAAAATCCTGGTCCTGAAATCCTCAAATAAGCTCATTTCTGTTTAAAAGCAAAAATTGTTGAAACTGTGAATTAAAACACTGTCCCAGAGATTAAACTTCAAGCAAATTTACATATATTGAAATATAATCCAATTTAGCTTGATGTACTCACAATTATTTTCTCCTCTTAATCCATAACTGCTCTTTGACAGTCTGCTTTTTGAATCATCCCCTTTGTCACTGGTCCTATTGCATCTCCCCTGCTCTGGCCTGGTGAGCAGGGGGAGCGTGCCAGCACCCAAGCAGAGCACACCCACTTCAGCATTAAAGCAGCTAACAACTAACAGGATTTTAGATATTGCACTGCAAAGTGAATGTCATAACCATTAAAAAATAACAAAGTCGGTTAAGATGTATTTATTTTTTTAAAGCAACATGCTTAGTCTATGGCCTTCTCCTGCTACATCAATACTCAACTACTCAAGATGCTTCATTACTATTAAAAAAAAGTTCAAATATTAATGCTGCAGAAGATCCACCAGTTTTAGAAATGTTTAATTGCACTGCACAGTGGCTGCAAGCCTGTAGAAGCCAGGCAAGGTGGTATCACATGTGGGTCTAGGCCACGCACGGTGCCATACGGTGACATTTACCCAGTCTGCAGTCCTGGGCTGTGCATGGCCCATCTCACACCTCCTGCCTCAGAGATAAAGTCACCTTCAATGTCACGTCATCACAGTTTCCTTTGACAGAAAGGCACATAATTCCTTTGCTTCAATCATGATCTGATTCATTGAAAACCAACAAGAAACTTTTTATTAAAAAGATGAAAACTGCCCGTAAAAAGAACACGCTACATGAAAATTCTCTGTTCTTTGTTTTTCCAGAGGAAAAACACCACCCTACTGAACATATTTTGCATTTCTGCACATTGTGTCAACTATGCACGTGGTTTTGCCTATAAAATTAATGTATATCAGCGAGTATGTAACACAGAAGGAGAGACAGTGATAAAAATGACCAAAAACAAATCAAAAAGCTGACACAAAACAATTAGTCAGTGGTTCAACTAAAAGTTTATTCAAAGCACACTCTTTTTTTATCTGATAAATCTACCTCCAGTGTAACCTCAGACAAGATAATACAAGTGACAGTATATATTATCTTTTTTCTTAATATCTGTCCTCATTAATATATTCTACTTCAAATGAATGGAGTAGTTCATACAGAGTTCAAATGAATATGGTTTGATTTTGCAAAAAGTATCTTTTTTTGAGTGTTCCCACTTACTGCATCACTTCAGCATGAATTAAACATGAATTCATGATAAAATCATCAAAATGCAAAAACAAAGAGATGGTAAAAGGATCAAAGGCACCTTCTAGTTGCCAGAGAAACCAAAACAGCAAATGAAATTGAAGTACACAGTACTCGCACAATCTCCTAGTACAAGTGCACATGAAGTGTATGAAGGAACTCTTCATCTGTGTTTCAGCAGCAGACTGAAATGAACAGATAATAAATACATTAATATTATGCTCAGATGGGTTAAAAGTTGTCAGATTAGTGGGCAGCACTTCTGAAAGGCGCTGAGGCAAGTCACTGAGAAGTTCACACTGTCAGTGTGCAAGTCGAGTGGGTACAAGAAATTCAGATCTAATTTTTTGAGAGTGCTATTAATCAGGAACACATCATTTGCACCAGTTCTGAGAGCCCAGAAGAAACTACATTAAAGAGTTCAAGGTTCACACAATGTGAATACGGAGTGCAGCTTTCTTGGCGGGGCATTCAAAAATGTCACCACACAAAAACTGTCTAGTGTAGGACTGAGCTCTCACTTCCCCCATACTCCTCTCTGCTATCTTCAGCTAGTGCGCAGAGGCCGTGAAGATGCTGCTTGTAATATTGTTTTATGTAATATTGTTTTACGTAATATGGAATCTGTCCAGTCTACTTACTCATTTCACAAAGACGACAGACAAAATAGCAAATGGTAATGATTTTCAGTCACAGCTGCCCTTGCTGGGATTTGAAAGGGAAAAGGCTCTGTATCCATTACTGGCTCCCTGAAAATCACATCCTCCGGGGAATTAGAATTGTCTCCTTCATTAGCTCTTCTAATTCTCTGATTAATAATGGTAGTTTTGATTTAAATATGGGCAAGAGAAGCAGCAAAGCAACATGAGTGCAGCAGAACAGAATACAAGGCAACTGGCAGTGCAAACGCTGCTCTGGGGGTACCCAAAACCCCCCGGTGATCCACACATCCCACCACAGGAGCCACTTTGTAGATTTCATTAAGCTAGCTGCTGTGGTACACGCCTCAACAGAGAGGTCTCCAGCAGGGGCAGAAAGAGGGGCGTGTCCCCATGCTCCCTCCCTGTGGGCAGCCCTGGCTGTCAGGATGGGTTTTGGTTTCCTTCCCAGGTGCAGCCCCCATGTCCCAGGTACAGCCCCTTCCCCAGCACTATGCCCCTGGGCTGCTGGACCTCCTAGGGCTGCCCCCTGGCTGGGAGCCAGTCCTGCAGTACCCCCCGCTGCACCAATCAGGGCTGCTGAAAGGAGCAAAACCTGAAGGGCTGGAAACCAGCCACAAGAAAGAAGGTATCTCCTAAACCAAGCGCAAACTCCTTTGAGTATGCCAGGCAATGAGGAGGCATGCAAGACTTTGCACACCCTGTTTAGCCCTAATTATCTGCTGTGGGTCCAAACACAATGTTGTAAGTGGTTGAATCATGAATGTTCTTTATTTTGAAGCATAAAGGAAGGACAACATGCTAATGTTCTTTAGTTTCAAGGAAGAGAAGAACCTAAGACAAACATTTCTAAAGTTCACCTTAATGTAGCCTGCGTGGTACCCTTGAAGGACTAAGCAGCACTGCCCCTGGTATATTCATCGTTCTGCTCTTGTCACAGCACTTGATTGAATGTTTTTTCAGGAGGTAGAGACTAAAATGAACCAGAACTAATTGAAAGTATATTTAATAAAAGCATCATCATTGTAATGAGTGTACAACTGCTACATTAACCCTGAATAATGTTTAAGCTACGGAACAAGTCCATATTGTTTCACCTAATGGGATTCACTAACTACCAAATAATTAATTCTACTCTAATTTTGCAACACCATGTGGAAATGTGAAACCAGTCATAAATTAATTAATGCTCAAGTCAATAGAAGAGACAAGTGTCTGGGATGTACTACTGCTTCTCTTGAAATCAATCAAAGTGTTATCACTTACTTTGAGCCATACAGGATTCGTTTTGGTTCTTCAAGCATTTGGTCTAGTTAATACGTTGTAATAATGTGTAATATAAGTCTGGCAGACATGGGCAAACACTGAGCAGCCAAAGCTGCTCTGAACCTTTTACTCGTCTTCAGTTACACTGATGTCCCTTTTCACAGCTTCAAAACCCTCTTACTTTTGTTCTCACTATTTTTCCCACCCTTTCACCTGCCCCTCATGTAGATGTCCTGCACTTCTGGTCAGGATGATGAATCTGAAGATACCGTTACAGCTCCTTCCTTCCCATTTTCCAGTTCCCTCACACAGGCTATTGGCACATCAATTGTGGACACTGTTTACAGAGCCATGAAAGCAAGCAGCCAAACAGATCAATTCTTAAAATTCAACTATTCTTGAAATTCAAAAAACAAACAAACAAAAACCAAAAACCAAACACAATAAAAAAGAAAAAAGAAAGAAAAAGAAAAAAGAAAGAAAAAGAAAAAAGAAAAGGAAGAAGAAAGAAATCAGCTGCAGCTAGATATCACAATATATATCCTCATTCCTGGAAATATCTTTACAAGCAGCCTCTAACCACTGAGTTTAATGGCGATTGGTGTAAATTCAGCAAATTGTCTGTGGGTTCATTTGTGTTGTCAGGACCCTAATTATTACAAGTTAGAACCAGAGTGTTTTGGATTTCCTCCTCCATCCTTTTTACCCTATGTACTTCACAACTGCTGGAATAGGCAGCGCTTCATCTAATGAATAATAACAACTATTGGGCCTTATGTATGATCATGCAGACCGGGTAAAAACAACTGCAGAGATTTCTGTAGTCCTTCCAAAACCTACCAAATAAACGAATGTATTGGAAAATAAGGGCAACATTAGTCTTTAATTAGGATGGGGTAAAAACTCTCCCATTTAGGCAAAGAAATGCTCTGATTAGACCTTTAACTGTTCTTAAGTGTCTGGAAAGGAACTGGCACCAATCTTACATCCAGCATTTATGGTCAATAATCAGGCTTCTTCCACATACGGCCTCCAGCTCACACTCAGACCTTTCCAATAACACCAGAAGGTTTTTCCCTTGTCCCCTTACATACCAAAGCTATGCTCCACAGAGGTCAGCTGTTGATATGCTGCCCTTGCTGGTTTGTGTCAGAGGAAAGGGCACCCGCAACCTCATGGCTTTTCAGAGCAAGGGTCTTGTCAGGATGGGGAAGAGAGGACAGCAGAGCAGAGGGTTGCTGAGATGAGACAGCTGCCCCCATGGCATGGTGTGGTATTTAGTTCACTGCAAGGCCTGGAGTGCCCTGGTTCTCCTCCATGGCCTAGTCCTCTCCACCACTCCATTATCCTGCAATGTCTGCATTTAATCTGTCTCTATTTCTCATTCACTGTTCATAAGTATTAAAATATTTAGACAAATATGCCTGCAAGATATTTGCTAGATCTTGAGCTACAGGAACAAAGTACTTAGCAGGTCTTAAGAAGTCATCCAAAGTATCATATCTGGGCCTCACCACGAAGTCCATTAAGCACAAGGGCATTGCACACATTTGAAAAGTCTGAAGATTAGTGGAGAAATTGGTATCTGGGCTATGGCCTACTTTGCTGGTGAAGCTGCCAGCACAGCCCAGCAGACACTGAGGCAGCATGGCAAACTCTGATTCCTTACCCAGCTCCCCAGCAGCACTGGCAGAGAGAGTGCCAAGAGACTTTAACATGGCAAAGGACGTAGCAGAATGCTGTTGCTTTCATTTAATCTCTCTAACCATACGAACCAAAAGAGCTTTTAACCGAGCACTTGAACAAGCACTTGAGTTCCTCATTCTATCTCACAACTCCTGTAAAGAGATCTTTGTAGGGTCCCCAGTGTTTAAAAAAGAGGCCCAAACATGGAAAGAATTTGCTCTTGCTCTTTATTGTATGTCTCCCTCCACAGTTTTTAAAGGAGATTCCAGAAAACTTTCAAGTTGTCTCAGAAACCTTACGGATAACAGGAAATTGTCAGAATCCTGCAAATTTCCCTCCTTCTGCCCTTCAAAGCCAGCAAAAAGCCCTTCAGCTCTCCTCCACATGGCTGAGTTGCCTTAATTGAAGTATGAACCTCATGGAATGGAAACCTGAAAAGCTAAAGCTTGTTAAAAATGCCAGAGCTGTGATAATGAAGCAATCAGTGCTACAAGGCAAGTTAGACAACAATTCCAACATCGTGTATGAACACTGTACAAATGACACTATTATTTGCAAGCTATTTAAAACAAACAAACCCCAAGCAAACAAAAAAACCCTACCCCAACCCTACCTAGTCTCATATGAATAAGTTAAATTTTACTCATATGCATATTAAAAGAAAAGTAAGAGAAGAGAAGATTTCTCATGAGATGTTGAAAAACTACTAAGGTTTCCAGATGTCTATCTCCTTCTGTAGATCGACACTTTTTCATTTCTAATATCATATATGAGACCTAAATCAAAACCAGACAAGCAGCATAGTAGGTGGCAAAAACATCTAGAAGGTGAGATAACTCCAAAGGAGTGGAGCTGGCTATGGCGAATAGCAGTTAAATTGGTGAAAAGAAGTGAAAATGGAAATCATAAACTCCAACCTGGCCCAGACAGCACAAAGAAATCCAGGGGATATCCACCTTTTCTGATAGCCTTGCTCTGTACCGACACCACATTAAAGCAGGAGTAAAAGGCAACAGATGAACAGTTTACCTTTTTCCTTTTAAAGCAGGAGTAAAAGGCAACAGATGAACAGTTTACCTTTTTCCTTTTAAACAAGAGACTGTATACATCTTCCTGATTTTTGCCTCATATTGGCCACAGATTTTTTGAAACAATGGCTCTGCAAGATCTCCTAAATATAGAAGAGAGGAGGGAAATGAAAGATTATCACTGGTTTCTCGCTGGAGTCCCAAGAGAGGCTGCAATTGTCTTGGGGTTTACAAGCCTTCATCCAAAGCCAAACGTGCCCTAAAACATTTACAATCCAAACAGACAATACTGGAAAAGCAAACATTACTACACCCACCTGAAAGTGGGAAGACTGGGTTACTCAGTTGTTTATCTGGAGTATCTGTAGCAGAGTGAAAACAGAACTGAGATTCCTGTCTCCATTAATCACAAACCCATCCTTTCTCATAAAATTTTTATTGATTACATTATTTTTTTTTTCTGTGCTGTCCCCTCCATAACTTTAGTTGTACTAAGAAATAGTAGAAGTGTGTTAATTTACAGTTTAGTTAATTAACTGTTTAAATCAATCTGTAAATAAATTTTTCTACAAGGAAAATAACTATAATTGTCCTACAAAATTGAGTGGTTTCCCTCTACCTAGCAGAACTTTTCCCACATATTTCCTAAAACAACGTCTTATTTCAACTGAGTCCATGAGATTTACAGCAGAGTTTAGGATGGCTAATGAACATAATATATGGAGCCAGATTCTGTTCTGAGGGAGAGAGGTGAAATATCTCACACACAGGTCAGGGACATGTTGAAGGGATTCAAGACTCCTCATCATTTTATCCATAATTCAGTTCAATCCCTGTGGAGTCCCATTCAAAGCCTGTGGAAATCAGTGGATGTCTTTCAACTGACCTCAATTTTTATAACAGGCCAAGGTCTACGGGAATAAAAAATGGCAGACTAATTCACAACTTAAATCTGCTCTCAGAGTCCCTGATTGCTTAAGGAAAGTAAATAGCCAGTGCTTGATTAATGCAATTAATCATCACATACAGGGCATTAAAATCCAGCATTGCTAACATCTTGGCACAGATCTGAATTAGCCTAGACTCTCAAGTGAGATGCCAGTTGTCTTCAGATGCAGGGAGGTTATGAACATCCTTTCCTCCAGTTCCAGAACTGCTCAGCACACACTGATAAACACACAGGCTGGTATCAGCCCGGTGGCCTCCTCCACAGGAGTATTGCCTCTGGTGTCTGGTATGTGCAAGTGCTCATTCCCTCAGGGGGTGTGTGTGCCCACATGTGAGGTTTACATCTTATTAAAGCTATTCACAGTCATAAAATATTTATTGCAATACAGAGGCGCTGAGAAAGTCAGAGGATTGCGTTCAGTTTAGCAGGCTTGGTAATTATTACTGGTTTTTTGGAATAATTTGCACCTTTTTTTTTCTTTTGGTAAGGAAAAAGGAGTAATTTCATTTAACATAGCAGCTGTATTCGATGTAAGTGGAATCCTCTCTCTTTCATCTCTTCTTTCTCTTCTCGTCATCTGCACACGGGTATGCACATGTGCACACATGCTCTCTCTCAAGCTGGCCGTGTGATTTGCTTGGTGCCTGTCCTGGGAAGATGGGAGGCATAAGGCTGGAATTATTTCAGGCAGAGAACAAATGCCTAGTTTGAGTTTAACCACATGTGTGGGGCTTCTTGTTAACAAAACTTAGTCAATGAGGCCCTAGATAAAATATGCAGCCACCTTACGTATTTTAATGAACTTCACAGGAAGAAGTCTACCTTTGTTTAAAGGGAGTAACCTTCATACCAATTAAGTTATATATATATTGGACAGTATATTATGCCTTTGCTGATATAAATTAGAAAAGCATCATTAATTCCACAATTCATAGCTATAATGGATAATACACTATATATAATTAAGGTAGGGAAGTAGCTTTGCTTTGTTTTAATTATTGAAATCACTGGAATCACGCTGCTTTACATGAGGTAGTTCTTGACTTAGTCTTTTCATAAAAAGAGAAAAATAACTGTGTATTTAATAAAATGATGTGAAAGCACAAGCAAATGCATTTGATGGCATCCTTTGGACCTATTAGCAACTAATGTTGGGAACAACCTTCATGAGACCTGAAGTACAGAAAATTCCACCTCCATGACACTGAAATTTGGCAAAGGTAAAATGAGAAAAAGATTTATAATCTCTGCCAACTAATGTTAATGATAGATGCTTCTCTCACTCCACTAAGACAGAAATAAAATCCCTGGTTTGTTTATACTGAATAGGTGGGAAAAAAAAAGGCAACCTTCCATATGCAATTTGCCAATTTTAAAGGATAAAATTTCATTTATTTTTTCCGTCTTACATTTGCTCTGTTGAATTATCCTTCAGAAATTCTGTCTCACCAATTATTCCTTCCAATAACATACTGTAAATTAAAATCACATGAAGGATGGCAGAACAAATTATTTGCCTTTGTTAGTTTATCCATCTTACTAGCTCTATTTTGAAAGCTAATTACTAGAGCGAATTATTATTCAATATACAGACGTTCAATTTAAACAGCAAATTATTCTTCCTCTTCCACTAAAATATTTTTTTCTGTAATGTTTGCGCTTGTTTGTGACCATTTTAAATAATCAAGGTAAAACTACCTTACTAGCTGAAGCAACCTAGAAAACATGATTTAGGAAATTAAGGCTAGCGATAAAGTATCAGAGTCAGGCACTGTCCTACAAGATGAGTCAATCTCAATTCTTTGGATAGGCACTGTTCTTTATGACCATTCATTGCTCCCTGTACAAACTCACTTCCAAACAATACCAAGGCATTACTCTGGAAGTAAAACTATAATTTCTTTGTGATTACTCAGCAATTTGATGATTACTCATTGTAATGTCTTTCCAGATGACACCTTGAGAAGCCCAATGCATTCACTTCTTTCCTCTATCTATACCTATATCTAAAGTGTATATATGACATCACCTACCTACTCTGTGAAACAATACAGAGTTCTGAGAATATTGCATTTTCTTGGACTCCTTGGATTGCTAGAATTCTTAGATTATTTCAGTAGAGAAATAAGGTTTTTTTCTTTCTAAATCTAATTAAATAAAATTATTTATTTTCAACTTTCTTTTAGTATGCTGAAAGAGAAGAGAAAGCAGCATCTAGGATAACACTGTAAGATGAAAAGTAAAATAATTTAGGAAGCATATTATATATAAAAAAGATAATGCAAATGCCATTGTGCAAATTCTTTCATGAAAAAATGTTTCATCACTTAAATTTAGCAAAAGAAGGGTTAAGATAGTGCAGAACAACTTTGTGAAGTTTGGTAAATTTTCTACATTTTTTAGTGAAGTACAAAACATTCACTTACAAGAAATCAATAGGGATACAAATATACAGAGTTGTATGTAATAAAGCTGCAGCATTGATTGCATTAATAACTGTAGACCTCTAAAGACTTCTGTACAAAAAGTGCTCTTTCCCAGTTGTGTATATACCACATTGATTTGTGTCCTTCACCTTGATCATGATTATAAAAATGAAACTGCTCACAAATGAAATGTTAACATTTTTTCATACATTTCTTTGTTGAATATACTCCAAATGTAAGTTCTATCATTATAAAACGAAGAATGAAAATGTATTTATCACCTAGAACAGAAACACAAAGTTTTAGTCACTTTTTTCTTTCGAACTTCTATGACTTTCTACACACTATACCGAACGATACTTTTCAATGAATTAAGGGTCTGATTATCAGTAAGATATAATAATGTTTTTTGATATAGCATATAATTATCCTATTTCTATATATGCAGAAATGAAGATATAGATTTGCATGTATTCTTATTTATCTGTAATTGCATGTGATTTCCAAAACAACCAATGTGACCACTTAAATGTGTCAATTCAAACCTGTTCAGACAGTCACTAAAAACCAAGGGTAAGCCATTTTGTGCTATTTCTCCACTGTATCCAGGATGAATTTGATGACTTCACTACTAGTCTGATGCCTCTGTTTCTCCATACCTTTTCCTCCCTTTTAGTTTCCATCTCACCCAGTTAAATGCTGTGGATAAGCTATTTATATATTTACGCAAAATGACGTATTGCTGAAACCTAAGTGTAGAAGTTTTTTATGGATATATATTTTTTTCTTTTAAAAAAGATTTGTTCATTCAAGCTGAAAACAGTTGTGCTCTTTTCTGGGTCATCTTCAAGCCACCATGTATTTGATCTATTCTTCTTTGAGGTCTGACTCCTATTCTAATTTTTCCCCCTTATTTTCAAAGTTCATGCTGTGTGACTCTAATTTAAATCAACATCTAAACCCTGTGGAATGAAGTGCTTTTGCAAATGTAACCTTTTGTGACAGAATATCTGTGTGCACTCTGAAGTGGATCCAGTAAAAATTTTTAAAAAAATCTTTGCAACATTTTTAGCCAGATCTTCTCACTTCCCTTTAGTCACTAACTCTTTAACTGGCACCATGTGTTTCTGTGCACAGTCTAGCTCCATCCTGAGTCAGAGACGTTATAGATGGCAAGGCAATAATTGAGGCACCCTCCAGCCAGCAGAGAGCAACCATACTGTTTTGCAAGAACCCACGGGATCCTCATTGCATGACTGCAGGAGATATCCCACAAGATGAGAGAGGTTCCCACACTGCAGTGTCTTCTTTCCGCTAATGCACACATCCCAGAAATGTTCTTGCTGGCTGTTTTTAGAGATATACACCCTGCTATTCAAACCGTGTTGATTTTCCTTTTGACTGATCAGTATCTATCCCCCCATACTTCCAAAAATAATAAGCAGTTGAAGCTGCTTTGCCCAGAGCATTTAAATTTCTGAGTTGCACTTTCTTGGGTAAAAACAGGCATAATCAGCTCTTTAATCGAAAACATATAGTGAACACCTTATTCCCTGTGAGTCTCCACCCTACCCATAATGAACCTTACTGAAATGCTGTTAAACTAGAAAAACAGCAAGGAGCTAATACTGGGTATTATAAAATTATATCCTTAGAGAGTCACTTGTTACTTTTATTTATTTATTTAAAAAAAAAAAAAAAAGTTGTTGCAAAAAACAGCATCTGAAAGTGAGCTCATCACCCTTTCAGATCAGCCCGCTGGAGGGAGACATTTCAGAGTGGCCAGTGTTCCATTTTAGGATGCTGAGCATCAGACACTAAAGCAGCATTTCCAGAAGGTTGAGGCACTCTCATTCAAAAAGTGCAAGAGACGACAAGCGCCTGTGGCTGGTGCCTTGGCAGGTCCCCAAGCTGATTGCGAAATCCTGCACTTCCTCCTGCTGGTGACCTTGCCTGCACAAGTCTGATAAAAAGAACACATACCTGGTGTTCAAGCCTAGAAGTTTGTCACATTGGCTGATCTTTAGATGAGTGATATTCCTCTTTTTCTAGCCTGAAACATAAGCAAAACATTTGTAAGACCTTCTTGCACCTCTAGGGACACTTCCTGGCAAAAGCCAGCAACCATGGCCTGAGTATGGCCACCTGCTGAGGCAGCATACCTGAGATGCAGCCCTAACGGGGGAAAAAGTGGAAACCTGTGTCATTGCTGCCCTAAGAAAGTGAACTTTTTCTCTCACCAGCCTCACAGTCAGTCAGCTCCTGGGTTCAGCAGGAGCAAAGGCAAGGCACTCTGTCATTATCACATCCTCCAGCCAAGTAACTAGAAGGAGCAAATTATTTCCTTCACCCAGGAGGTCCTCTGCCATCACTTAGTGGGGAGTAAGGGGAGATGAGGAGGACAGGTAAACATCTAATTTTCCTTCCTCTCTTATATAAAAATGTGCTCAGGCCAGATCTTCACTGACAAATAAACAGTTACAGAGAAGGAAACAAAATCAAACAAAACGTTGGCTTTTTTGTGAATTACGTTCTAGATTTCACTGCTGCTTTCTCTTCCAAAAGAGCATTAGGCTGCTCTCAAGCAGCCATGTTCCTTTGGGGTGCAGATAGGATTCCAGCCTTCTCCAGAGCTTCTGAAGCTTCCAGCTACCTTTAACCCAATGAGGCACCAATTGTTTTCAGATGTACAAATGAGTTTAATAAGGGTCCCAGCAAGACTCTGAAATCATGGTTGACTTGTCACACCTCCAACCCCCCAGGCTACATTTTCTTATTGATCTATTTATTGCTTCCGCTGAGCGAATGCTGTCAATCTACCTGTGTCAGAATCCAGCCTGCAGCAGACACTGTTATTACTATTTAAGTGATAAATGAAACATGCATTTCATTCAGCATGTTTGTGGAGCAGAAAATATTCTCCATTTTTAAAGCACTGATACGTAGAAAAGTCAGCAAGTCCCTTCCTTTTTGTTTCTTGCTGCAAACAGTAATCAGTTTTACCAAGCTCTGGGCAGAAATGTCCATATGAAACAAAAAGTTGCTATTAAACTTTGGTGTTTGGTTGAATCACTTTGGAATAAATATTACAGGATTAAAAAAAAAAAAAAAAAAAGAATAGAAAGAGGGAAAGTAAGAGCCACATCCAAGACCTGCTGACATCCCTGAGAGTCATACTATGTATTTCAATGAGTGTTTTTTATAAAAGCTTGGAAAAATAGAAAGATACAGCCCAGTCTCAGAGTTCATATGTTGCTCACCAGTTCCTTCCATCACACGGGGGAGCATCGCAGTTCATACCTCTCTCCCATGAGCAAGAAGAGGGAGAAGCTTCCACCTGCCTGGGGATGTCTGCTGATTCTGCGGGAAAAAGGATATTTCAGGCCTTGAAAAAGTTGACACACTACCCGCACGGCTTGTCCTGAAGGTTGCTAGGAAGCAGTTGTTTTTCTCACAAGCATATATGGTGAACACTTCAACCATCCAAGGCCTGAACCAGAGAGTCACTGACTGGCATGCAAAGACAGGCAAGGGGCTTATGCCTCAGTGAAACTATTTACAAGCCCAAACCTGAACACACAGATAGAGATTAGGAGCCTTCCTGAAGTCACTTCATTAGGAAGAAAGTTTTATTTTATTATTATTGTTTCTCTAGTGGTTCAGCAGATACTGCACTGAAAGTGCAGGTTTGTGATCTTATTAAAGGCTTTACAAGGCATTTGTTTTTTTACTGTCTTGAAGCAGATGATGGCTAAGATATAAGAGAAAACAAAGTCTGCTTACATCTGAGGAAGGTACTGTCTGACAATTACAGTCAGAGCATATTAACATTCAACCCATACTTTGTTTCCTGCTTTAAATCATTCTGAAAAACATGGAGCAGATCCAGAGCTACAAGTCAGCTCAGTAGCTTTTGCACTTTCTAAAGGGCGTAAAGATGAAAGAAAAGATTGTGTTTCTTCCTGCTGATCACATTCTTTCTTATTCACTAAACACTAGTTGCCCATTGGAAAAGGAGAAATGTCCCAAGTTAATAACTGAAAGAACCTGTTTTCATTTGCATCAACTGCAACTTTTCAGTTTAACACTGTATCGGCCATATAAAACCAGGCTGATTTCACTGCTACAGTGCACCTGAGCAGCCATGGGTTTCACTGAGAAAAGGACTATTATCCCTCTTGAGCTAAGGAGCAGGTGAGACTCTCAGCTGTTCTGCATGTTTTTGTCCTATCACAAGGTATAATATCTCATGGATACGAATATTTTAAGGAAATAGCATGCAAGAGCTAGAGGCATGGACAAGATTCCAAGTACTTATTGAATTAATTATGAAAGACAATCCATTGCTCTCCTCAAGAAAAAAACTCACAGGACACCTTTTTTAACCTCCCAAACATCATGTCCTGTGCTTAATGGAATAATAAAAGAAAAAAAAAAAAGAAAATTCACTCTCAATGAGAGAAATACTGACCCTGGTCTGTTGGAACTGAAGAGAATCCTTGACATCAGTAAGTGGTTAATCAGATTTCAACATCATAGTTGCTATGAATTACTGCTACAAAGTCTTTGGTTTGCTGTGGTCCTTCACAATACAGGGGCTGTTAGCCTGAGGTTTCGAAAACCAGATAGATGAACTGAATAACCTTCTCCCTATAAAAAGATGCATCTAGAAAATGTGAGAGGTAACCCCATACTGTTACCTAAATTGCTAAGAGCACATTAGCATAAAATTAAAATCTACGGGACATAAGAATTTATTTACAGTTTATTTCCTGCAATGCTCTGAGTTATGATTCATGTAAAGAATATTTTCAGGTACTAGTGAATCAGTAGATACCTATACATTTTCAATATGGCAATGTCGAAGCATTGATGATGGATATACTTAACAAAAGACAATAATTTTTTTTTTGGAGGCCAAGGGAAGAAAGGTTTGAATAATTCTTTTTTCCCCTTTTTTAGTTAGCCCCTTCTTCCATTGCTTAATAACAAAAATTAAATATCAGCCTAAAAAACTTTGAATTTTATGGTTTACTTTTTGCTGAGATAATAACTTCTCTTTCACATGCTTTCCAGCGTCGTACTGACACTGTCAAAAAACATTAGTTTTTCCCTCACTGAGGACACATTCCAGTGAGATGACATCAAGCCCTTGTGTCAGCCAGGGCGACCTCACACAAGAAGACAAAAGCCTGTGTTTCTGTCCAGCACCAGGCTCAGTGTGCTGGAGGGAAGGGGCTCAGAGCTGGGCTGCAGAAGAGGGGGGCTTCTCCGTGGGAAGAAAGGAAGTTGTCATCTGAACTTTCTGCCATGGTGTTCTCAAAAGACACCTTCACATGTTAGGAACAGCTAATCTATTGCTGGGTATTAGCCAGGATCATTAGGGTCGAATATGCTTGATCCCAGGATATAGAAGCTATGCTAGCTGCAATAGCTGGAAATTTTTTTCCATGCCAGTTCATTCACTCCTAAATCATGACTGACTAGTGTTTCCCTCACCTTTTATGCTGAAATCGTGTAACACGTTCAGTTTCCCTGTGGTCTCTTTCTGTTAAAACATGACAAATTGTCTCTTACCTAACCTTGAGCTGACAAGCTCTTTAAAGCTTATAATATATTGTTCTTCCTGCAACAGAACATATGGAGAGTACTCACCTGCTTAGAAAAACAATCTAAAACCAAACTAAATCTGCAAGTGCTTCTTCCACTACTTAAGCTTTATTTACTTCAATTATTGACAAGGCTGTTACATGATACATGTTATCTTACTAGAAACAACTGAATCTGGTGAAGAATCAATGTTGAACATTGTTAACATTCAATATGGCTTGCACATATCTCATTTAATAGAGAATCAGATTTAACATGGCACTGTTAAAAACTTTCCTCCCCCTCAAGGAGTCCTAGACTAGTTTTCGAAATACAAAATGAAAAAAAAAAAAGTCTTCTGTTTTAAATTTCAAGACAATAGAGGAGGAGGGCTCCATTGAGACAATCCCTGAAGTTGTTTATAGGAAAATGAAAACAAGAAAAAATACAAACAGCATCTGTGTCCTTACAGTCCTAAAAACTGGCACTATATCTACAGGATCCATGACCAAACTGATTGCTTTAAGATAGGATCAAAGCACACTAAAAGCTGCACACATCGTTTTACAAAACAAAATGGAAAAAGTGAATTCTAGGGTCAAAAAAGTCTATCCATGGCCTTCTCTTTCCAAAACATTATACATTTATAATTTGGTTGGTTTGGAGTATGGAAGAAAGGTAATTCTACATATATTCTAACTAGACCTTACACTGTATCGTAAAAAGGAAGCAGATATCACAACCCAAATTTACACATAGTGAAAGAAAGATGCTGTAATTTATCTAAGGTCCACAGCAGAGATGTGAGCATCACCTCCTCTGCAGCAAGTCCTTTGAATGCAACTGTCCCAATATGCCTTATTCAGACACACCAAAAGAAGAAAGAGGAAGATGGCAAGCAGCCTTGCTCTCTCTGCTAGCACTGGGGACATGACTGGATCCCTCACAGAGGCTGGGCAGCCATGGGATTTCTTGCAATGCCCTAAAAGCTTTGCCCCTTCACATTTCCCTGATACACTACATTCCTGTCCTGGTTATAACAGGATCCACCACTTCCCATCTCTTGTTAAATAGCTGGTTTGCCAGTAATCAACAGGCACCTTGGTCATGTTATAAACTAAAAATGGTTTATGGTGCTGGACAGTTTGCATCCTGCATTAAACAGCCAAACATCCCTCTTCAAATTGTCTCTCCATACTTACAAAACTTCATAAAATGCTTCTCCATCTGTTTCCCCTTCCTTTATTACCAGTTGGTTGGTGATAAGCAAACCTGTGCATGACTTCTTATTTCCAATACAACAATAGTTATTCTCAGTAATGATCATAATACAGTGCAACTGAGCTGTAAAAAGCCACCTGTCTCTTGTGAAATGGAACTGAATAATCCCAAGTTATAGTCAGTCAGCTCCTGTTGGGAAATACTGTGTATGGCTTTGCTGCCCATCCTGGGCTGGCAACTGCTCTCCAGCACCTCAATAACATCCAGCGACCCTGTACAGGGAGGAAGAAGCAGATGGGGAAAATATGCCTGGGGATGCTTCTAGCAGAAGTGAAAGAGCATGTCAAAGGGTGGTGGAACAAAGTGACTCTCTGCTGGGAGAAACTCTCTTGAGAAAAACAATGATAGGAGCAGGGAAGCCTATTAGATCTGAGAAAGAAAATGAACACATCACTTTGGGAATGATTACCTTTAGGAAAGGACTGGAGGGAGGGCTGGATCCAGACCTTGTGTTTTCAAGGTTAATTTCTCATACACTCTGTGAGCAGTTTGATCCACAGAACCACTAAAATGTGTTTCTGTCTTAAAATGTCCCAGAAACACCAAAGCAAAGCAGCATTACGCACCACAGTAACTACTATTTCTCTCACACAATTCACAGTTAGGGATTTCACACAGCATATCTTAAAAATATATTTGTCATCTGTGATCTATTAAGCCTTCTACCTACAGAAACCTAATGAGAATTTCTGAAAATTATGCCAGTTACCAGCTACATCCAGAACTACAGACAGCAAGGATTATACCCTAAGGTGCAATCACATATATAGTACATGCTGCTTGGATTAGACAGCACAACAGGAAGAATTTACTAAGACATCATGGTACCATGCCCAGATTATATAGTTTTCTAAGATACAATCAGTGAGGAGGTTAGCCTTTTCCCACAGATGTAAAAGGAAAACCTTTCACTATTTTTTTTTTTTTAATAAAGTAGGATTGGTCCTTGAAACATTACAATACAAAGGACAAGAAAATCTTGTTTATGAAAGAAATGCCATGTGGCCATAAAAGACCTAAAACAGACCTGAAGATGGGGGCATCTGCACAACGGAATGTAAAGAAGAGGGGAAGCAGAGCAGGCAAGCCACAGATACTGTACCACAAAGCCAAATGCAAGATTCACATGTAACGAGGTTGGGGAAAATGGCCTTTTACTTGCCAAGTGCAGGGACAGAGCAAGAAGAAAGCCTTTGAGGCAAAGTACTTATTAATTCTCCAGTGCTCCAAAGAGGGCTTGCTGCTCCGCAGCCATGTACCACACAAGGACAACATGGTAAGTCCTTGCCAAAATTTCAGCAAAAGCCAGGGGCTGCTGGGCTAGAGGCCAAAAATGCTGCAGGGGGAGGCACGCAATACAAGCAGCCATCCCTTGGGAGCAGGCATGGAGTTCTGCAGAAAAGCTGCTCTGAGACCTGCCGTGGGGTTGCCAACAGAGACCATGTCCAGCTCTCTCTTATGTGACCACACGTCCTCCTGCACACGCTGCCACGGACAGACAGAGGGAAAGCAACAGCCTCTTCTCAGAAAGGGTACTCCGCCAAGCCCAGATGCTCAGCTCATGCCGCCAGGTGACGTTTCAGCCTATTTCTACTCCTAAGCGAATGTCGCCTTGTTTGCAGAACTGTCTTCTAGGTAGGTTGAGAGGGTACAAAAACAAGGAGGACAACACATGAAATGATTTGTGTTTTCTTTAAATTCCTGTGAATTGATTCATTCTGATAATTGCTGCAGTGCTGGCAAAGCTGTAACCCAGGGAAGGAATCTAGCCCCCAGGTTAAAAGAGGTATTTGAGTCAAAATGCTGGCATTAGAAGAGCCCCTTTCCCTCTCTGTAGAAAATAACTACATCTGAGGTGGTTCTGGGTGTACTTATCATAGATGTAGCTTGCATCTGTTCTGTGTGGCAAGCTCAGTTATCAATAATTCAGATGCATCTCAGTAGGGTATCAAGTACTAAGTTGATCCTCAAGTAATTTAAAAAATCAACTGTTGAATTTTATTATTCCATTATGAATGATATTATCATTTAATTATGCATCTAACCAGTCTCTAGGTCTGGAACCTTCTCAGTTACATTAGAAAAAAATAATACAAAACCAAAAATGTCATCTTCTTCCTGGCACGGAGACCCTTCACTGCGAGACTTTATCTAGTAGCTTCCACACCTTTGCTCAAATGCAACATTTCCACTTCACTTGTTCTTCTTGATTTAGACTGACTGAAATGCTTTTAATCTCTCTGTGGGATGTGATCCTGTGAAATGTTTTATGACCACATAAGGATGAAAGAGAAGTTGGTCTTCTCTGGTTTACAGCAGAGGGAAGGGCTGCAAGAAATCTTTATCTCTCCAGCACATGGTATATAAAAAGCATGAGAATATTTGCAGCTCATTCCTTGCTGCTTGGTGTTTTCTGTCTCTCTGCTGCTTTGGAAGGATGGATAGGTAAGCAGTGAGCTCTGAAATAGCAGATGGGCTCTGAAACAGACTGAGACTTCTCTTGTCTGCTTGATCTATTGCATCTGGAGGAACTAGAAAATCGTGGACCAGCCTGACCATCTGCTGATGGCTCCCAAGAGATTAATATTGTTCAGGAAATAGCACAGATCTTCAACAAATGCATTATTCAGTTCATCCACTTTTACCATTCATCTGGATATTGTAATAACATTACTTATGTGTTACCTTGTCTCTAAAAATAACACTTCCTTTGCCCTATCTGCAATGCTATTTCCACAGTATTTTTCTTATAATTTGGGCAATTTCAGCAAATACAGTTATGCCCTTTTGTTGCTAAAAATGCCATCAAACTATGTAGTCATTTATAAACCAGTAGGATATATAGAACTTCCAGTCTCACAGACTCACCATTCAGGCTTGCAATGCAGCTTCACCATCTAGCTCAGAAATACGGCCTCTAACATCCACAGATCACGAGGGTCTTAGTTCAGCCCAGATTATTTCATTACGATAATGGTGAACGCAAAGAGCCTACACAGCAAATGTATTTGCTATGAACAGTTAAGTTACATAGAAAAGTTCTATGGATTTCAGTAGCTATTTTCCATATTTCTTACACTTTTTTTTTTCCCAATTTCAATGAGTCTAGAAACCAGTAAATAAGTAAATTACAAAGTGCCACATCTCGCTCCTGAGGCATAACCTCTTTACCCAGAGAAAGCCTTAGTGCCTTCCATCCAGATGGCATTTGCTGGTCTGACACAGGGCCGGACACGTCTCACACAGATGTCCAGGGTTTTTTAAGATGGAGTGGGTAGAAGAGTCAGAACAAGCACTTGCTGCTTTTGGCAGCAAGGTGCAGTTGAAATGAATGCTCCAATTCTGAGTTCCCTCACCTTTATAAAAATAGTCTAGTACAAATCTCAAGGTTTTCAAAAGGGATAGAAAAAGGACATGACAATCAAGACTCTGTAAAAAGTACATACAAGGGCTCACAGAAAATACTGGTGGATCCCCACTGAAAGCCAAACAGGTAACTTAAATGGTATAATTCAGGTCCTTGTGTTCTTCTGGAACAAAAGATATGAGCTTTCTACTTTTAAGATATTATTATGAATATTTAAATTAAAAATAATGGAAGAACTCACCCAGAGACAAGAATCCTAACCTTTAAATAAATTTACAACCAAGATTTTTGTCAAGGCATCAGTAGAAGAAATTGCCACCTGCAATACATTGTTATCCCATTTCAAGAATTAATTTCTGATCACACTCTGGATTTGAGTACAGCCCATGACCTCAACTCAACACATACCAAAAGAACAATTTGGCTAATTTGACCATAAACACATACCAGCTGAAATAGGCCTATATTGTGGCAGTGTACTTGACTGAACAAGGACATTGCAACAATCTCATGAACCATTCACCAAGCCTTGCTGATTAGGTCCTGGTCCAAGGACACGATGTAAACAGCAAAAGCTGCTGGAGCGAGCATAAAGGCAAGAACTGGCAAGAAGCAGTTAACTGCAAGAATGCAAACGGTTACCATATTTGGGGACGCGTGATGTAGTAATAAGAGCCAATTAGCAATGTAGTTATATGTGTGAATAGCTCGTGGACAGACTGTATATCCAATCAAATAATAGTGTGTCATGTGTACAGAAATAAGATAGGTATAAATATAACTTTGTTAGAGCAATAAAGTGGCTTCAACTATGATCATATTGGTATGTCGTTGAGTCCGTTATTCTGCTCCCGCACTATATTAAATTATGTAGCATTCTTCATGCACAACATCAGCTTTCTCTTAACCTCTGTCCCCAGTGGGTATAGTGTCTCATTATGAAAAAAAGAAAAAAAATATTTAAAGAAACAGCAGTACTCAAAAGTGTACAAATGTCTTTACTATTTTAGAGTTACATGAGTTTTTATGCATTATTCCTATTCCCCAAAACAAGCAGATAGTGAAAAGATAATTAAATAATTTATAAAATTATAAAATAACAATTTAAAAAATAGTTTTATAAAAGGTATAGACTTGTAGTAATGTAGAATCAGGCCTAGTGTATCAACTTACACTAGCAGTAGATTACATTTATTATCCAATGATGATCATCAAACCCAGGAGAAGAAACTGCCTGGGTAAAGACAGCATGGTACAGCCCACAAAGGCATTTTTAAGAGTACGGAAAAGAACACTGGTAGATTGCATCTTCTCTTCAATTTGCAATAAAATTCAGTTGAGGAGCCATTATACCCATAAGGAGTAACAAAACAGCCTAATAATATCAATCAAATATGAAAAGTAAACCAAATTTTAATAGCTGAGCTCTAGTTTGACATTCAAAGACATTGATATGCTATATCAGCAAAAAGCCTAATACTGCAGAAAATGGATATTAATATGTATTATTCTCTTCCCTAACTTTTTCCAAGCCGGTTCACTAAAATATATAAAAAATCATTGAATACCTAAGGAAGTAGTTCTGATTTGATGCTTGAAACATCCTTTATTTCTCTTGGCCCTTACGTCTCAAATAACTTAGCTTAGTGGGAAACAAACTCGCTGGACAATTTAGAAACTTGTTTTGCAATGGTTACAGTGCTGTAACCTGAGTCAACTCTCATTTTGATCCATGATAAAATCAACACCATCCTCAGTAGGAAATAGAGCAAAACTATTTCACAGATAGAAAGTTCATCAAAACCTACAGGTTTGAGAAGATGGAAGTATGACTTGCAAGAAATTAAACTAGACACATATTTGCTTGCAATTCATGAAACAGTCTGAAAAACGGGAAAGAGATTTTAGAAAATGTTACATGGATTTTCACCTTTAAGAAGTCACAATGTTTTATAGTTATATTTGGAAGGAACATTTCAACTTACTATTCCAAAACAGTCTCAGTTTCAAATCTATCTACAGTTATAAAATAGAAAAAAATGAACTTAAATAAAGAAGAAAAAAAACCCCCAACATTTCCACCTTGTTTGAACCACATAAATATCAGTCCATAACAAAAAAATATTTTCTAATCCACCCAGATTATTTGAAATTGCTTTGGTTTACAGTTGAGCTATAATATCCATATTCTTTGGGCTTTCAGATGTTTTTTCTGTGATATTTTTAAGAACACTATTTTTTACCTTTTGGATTTACTCCTTAGCTTATAAAAAAGATTCCTAAGTTATGGAACAACTTTATTTCCTGTCAAATAATGCATTATACAAATGCAAAAGTATGGAAAAAAGTGTCATTGAAAATAGGTATCACTGATGACCAGTACCTGAACATTAAAAAAACCAGAATTTTGGTAATAAATTCTAATGTTAAATTATTTATTTCAAGGTGTACTACTTCAGATAGAATTATTGTGTATTTTTTTTTAATCTTGATCCATTAATAGCATGGCCTAGCCTAACATATTCACCCACAAAGCCTTCTGCAGTGGGAAAACTTTTACTGTTTCTTTCATCCTTTTTCCTCCAAGAAACAGTTCACATTGTGCAAAAACTTATTGAGGCAATTCTAAGTTTGCTGGGAATACCAAACAGTTTGTGTTTTATTAAGTAAAAGCAAAGGTTTTAAATGTTCAGCTGAAGGATAATATATTTGTGTGCACTTTGACTCTGTTATCTATTTTTCTGTTTTCAAAATGTGAATACAGTTACCAATTTTTTACATAAAAGAAATTCCACTAGGTAGTAGCTTTGGAACATTGGCACTGGGTCCCTCCCCTCAAGCCTTTCTCATTTTTTAAATGTCAGGTTGCCTGACTGTCAGCTAGCTCAGGAACACGTTTGTATAGGCTGTGACAGACACCTTCCAAATATTTGTTCCAAGCTAGAGAAAAAGAACTGTTCATTTTATCAGAAGAGAGGAAGATATGTGATTCTTTAGCTGCTAAGCTTTTGCTCCCTATGAGGTCAAAACACAAAGCATGATTTGCTCCCCCCATCTCTTGCCCAAATGCAAATAATTAAACAAGGACATATGTTCTTTTCTTCCAAATTTTCTGCACTGACATGTGGAATTATATGCTCTTAGTTTGTAAACATCTGTTATTTTCTTTCATTATATATATAATATATATTTTTTTCCTTTTTCCTTTTTTAAAATTTATTTAGAATCTGCATTAAAAATATCTGTTACACCCAAGGCTTTAGAACTTTTACACACAAAGCATCTGAGCCAATGCATCTTGGTCAACAAACAAAAATTCCCCAGGGTACATGAGCTAATGACTCACACCACTATGCTTCCTCAATGAACATTGACTCCTGTAGTGCCTTTCCCTATTCTGTAGCTCTCAAAAGGAGCCGGGTCTTGTATCATGTTCTGCTAAAGCTAAAACTTATAGAAAAAATATTTAAAAGCATGAAAATATAATTTGAATTTCATGAGAGAAAATTCCATTTAGAGTTTTTATACCTCATATTATTCTTCTGCCATTGGGAATCCCCAGGCTCAGCACCAACGTTGGTCATAGAGACACAGAAAAAGAAAATAAGTATTAATTGAAAAAATGCTATTTTACACTACACTTGACCATCAAGAACCATCAAAGAACCAAACAAAATATTGGATCCATGCTCCAACCAAGATACATATCTAATACATTAATTATATCTATCCCTTTTAGAAAGCAGGAGGCTCTTGCCTTAAGAAGAAAATACAAATAATTAACAAGAGAGGTGAGGGAAAAACATTTAAACTGGCCTCAAGAATCCCAGCTTTCACTGAGGAAGAAAAGCTAGTTAAGACTTGGGAAAACCTTCTCTAAAGAAACTAAACTGTTATCTGCAATGCAGAAGTGCTCTCCCATCCCCAAATGCCTTGAAATATTTCTCTTCACAACAGGCTGCCCTGTGCATCTTTGAAAACATTAACTTTCTTCAAGGTGTGAAAAAAAGGAAAAGATGAATTATATCAGAGCACTAGGTTTCAGAAAAGTTAGAAGAAAATGACACAGAGGGTTAGGTGAGCATGGAGAGAATATGTTATCAACATGAAGTAAGGGTGGCAGGGAAATCACAAAATAAGCAATTTTTTTCAGTTCAGAAGTTTAGGAAATATTATCTAGGAATAGCTGAGCTCTGTGTGTGCACATACACCTGTACTCCAACATACATGTGGAAGAAGTTGTGTGTGGCCTGGTGATGCCAAGGACACTCCAGAAAATGCAAGTAACTGGGGAAACTTGTCCCCCAGCTGACGGTCAGCCCATATACTAAAAATTATTAAACTTTTTACCACATTTTAGCCAAAGATATAAAATGAAGACAGCCTGATGCTGACCTTACACAGAGCAATGAAGTGCAGCTTGTTACAAACTCAGGGCACAGAGCAGGAAGCAGCAGCCACGCTACCAAAGGGCCAAGGTTACCCTTCCCAGGCAGCCAGGGGCCCTGGCTCTGCTTGGCCAAATTGGGGTCACACCTTTCAGTGTTTTGGCCTTTGCCTCAAAGGCAGGGACAAAAAATTTAAGCAATAGCTATGGTTTTATGCAGTATGTGATGTGAACTCCCATAGTTTCAAAGTAGAAGATTGCCACTGAGGTTTTGAACAAGAAAAGGGTAAACGTTTTTAATTGGAGCCACTGCAGTGATTCAGACAAATCGCTTGAGCAAAGGGTTGCAAGTCTGTTCTTAGGCTGTGGTGACCAATTTAACTGTAAAACATTTCTTATATCTGGTATTATAACTGGTAGCTTCTGATGAAAACATTTATTTTCTAGCTTTTGTGCTTTTACACAACTTCATACTTGCAAAAAATTACTTCTGGGGTTCTTTTGCTCATCTATATAACACTGATCAAAGCTCTTTCCTCTGTGACCCTCAGAGACTTTTAGTCCCTACAGTAAGCTCTTTCTTCTACCTTGCTTTTTCTTTTAATCATACCTGGAGTCACTCAAAATGGTGCAGTGTTTACAATAATGTGCTGGAGCTTTTCAAGTCCATCTCATGAAACATTATTAATAATTCATAATGATATAATAAATCATTTACATTTCTGCGGATGGATTTATCACACTGTCTTGCCTGAATCTCTTCTCTTTTGAGGCCCTATTTGTCATACACAAATACCACTGGCAGAACTCAATTGGAAAACATGTTTCTGCCAGTCAGACCTTAGGAGGCATGAGTGTTTCCTGACGACAGGATTGTTTTCACAGGGTAAATTCTGCACAACTGCAAAACTTCTTGAGGAATATTTCTTGAAGGTAAAAATGCTAACAAAGATTGAAAACTCAGTAACAGAAATACATGGGAAAAAAGAGTCTTCTAACTACGGATGGGGGACATATGCAGAGGATGTAAACTGAGCATCAGTAGCAGTTAGAAATTTCCGCCCTTTTGAAAACATGACAGGTATAAAGAAGATTTCATTACTTCCTATGAAGAACTCAGGATTGGCCTCCTCCTTTTCAATGTGTTAGATGGAGAAGTGGTTTATTGTTGAAGAACTTTTCAACCATTATTAAAGAATCTACACTACCTCTTCAAAAACAGTATATTCATTGTGTATGCTCCTTTTTGTGAGACAAAAAGTCTGGTCTACAGAAGCCCCAGGCAACTACAGGTCTTACAGCCTTCACATGGGACTGTACCTCTCTGCTTCTGACAGCAAGAACCTCAAGGATTATATTTTAGGTTTTCTGTTAAACACTGACCATAGAAAATGGGCTTCATGGTCAAGCAAGGTTTTTTATTTCCACCCTCTTAATATATTCACTCAGTTCCCAGTACTGCCATAATGGTGACTACTTTGACCTTGACCCATTCTTCAATCTTGTGAGCACAGCATAGATTCCCATTAACTCAACAGCAGCAGCTTAACTGGCAGCAGCATTTGAGCCAATTACTGCACAGTGAAATGGGACAGACAACTCCCATGACTGTACAATTACAACAGAAAAAACCAAAATTCTCTGACCATTCCTCCACGACTGATTCAGCAAAACACAACCATAATTTAAATCACTGCTTTCTTTGAGCTGTTAGCCAGAGCTCAGTTATTATTACCACTATTCTACAAGATCATCCTTTCTTTAAAAGAATACTTGTTACTTCACCGTGACCTTTGCAAGTTCATACTCTTCATTCTCAGTTTGACTCTGAGACCTATCTTTCCTATTGTGCAAAAAATCAAGAGTTGTCTGCATTTGCCAGGACACAGTGACTATTTCCCCTCAATAAACTCATAGTAATATGGGTATTCCTGCCTTCCCTACAGAAGTGAGAGCAAAGTGTATACTCAGTCGTCGAGATCAGCTGATCGGGACCGATCGGGACTGATCGAGCTGATCAGCTGGGCCGGAGCCGTCAGAGCGATCTCGAGGTGAGGAGAAGCGTGGGGGTGGGTTTCGGTTTCGGGACCCGGCAGCCCCCGGCAGCCCTTGCGAGAGCGGCTGACGTGACGTAGGCGTTACCGCGGGGACGGCGATCACACCCCCGCCCCTCGCCTTGAAAAAGCTCCAGGGAGGCGCTCCCGCCCACACCGGGCTGCAGCGGCGGGTGTGGTAGCTCGTGCAGCAGGGCGCAGAGATTATCACCCCTCGCTTGTTAGACCCTCTCAACTACTGCCGGTGTCCCAGACTGCTGCCGACCGTGGTCTCCTCCAGGAAGAGAGCTTGCCTCAAAAAGGCTGTGGCGACTCAGAGCAACTGCCTTGAACCGCGGCTGTCCAGGTGTCGGGCTGCAGGGAGTGCCAGAGCCTGCTGCTGCCGGGGGAGGGAGGCAGCATTCCGCCTGCGTGAGGTGTGAGCAGGTGCAAGATCTGCTCAGCATGGTTGCAAAACTTCAGGAGGAGATTGAGACACTGAGGTCCATCAGGGAGTGTGAAAGGGAGATTGACTGGTGGAGTAACTCCCTGGCATGCCAGGAAGACAGGCCCCAAGGGGGAACCCCCCAAAAGGTGATGGACCCCCTGCCCTGTCGGGCAGAGAGGGAAGATTTGAGAGAGCCCCTGCCCTGTCGCTGTCAGGCAGAAGTAGGGGGTCAAACAGCTGAGGAGGGTTGGAAGCAAGTTCCAGTTAGGCGTCTCAGGCAATCCCCCTCCCTACCTGCTTTGCTTCCCCGGGTGTCCCTCCGTAATAGGTTTGAGGCCCTGGATATTGAAGAAGATGTAGGTGGGGATGTGGTGCAAGGGCCGCCTACGAGGTCACATAGGAAGAGGCGATCGACTCCACGCCTCAAGACTGCCTCCGATAAAAAAGAAAGAAGGGTAATTGTGGTAGGCAATTCCCTTCTGAGAGGGACAGAGGGCCCGATATGCAGGGCTGACCCTCATCATCGGGAAGCTTGTAGCCTACCTGGAGCCTGGATCAGGGATATCACCAGGGCACTCCCCAGCCTGGTGCGCCCAATGGACTACTGCCCACTGCTGATCTTCCAGACAGATGGGGAGGAAGCGGCATCCCGTAGTCTGAGGGAAATGAAGAAAGACTTCAAGGCCTTGGGACGAATGGTGAAAGAGTCTGGGGCTCAAGTTATCTTCTTTTCCCTCTTTCCATTTTTGAGTGATGATGTGGGATGGAATAGAAAAATTAGGTCCTTAAATGATTGGCTTCGGGACTGGTGCTACAGGCAGGGCTTTGGGTTCTTTGATAATGGCTGATTTTATAAGACACCAGTCTGGTCAGTGATATGTGGGAAAGGTTTATCCCACAGGGGTAAAAGGATGCTGGGACAGGAATTAGCAGGGCTCATTTGGAGGGCTTTAAACTAGATTTGAAGGGGGATGGGGTTGTAGCTGGGCTTGCATCAGTGGGGCAGCATGCTGGAATCCATAAAGACCGGGAGGCCCCTCAGGCCCCTAGGGTGAAATCGGTGTACTCGGCTCGCTCCCTGAAGTGCCTGTACACCAATGTGCGCAGCATGGGGAATAAGCTGGAGGAGTTAGAAACCTGCGTTCGGTCAGGAGATTATGATCTGGTGGCATTAACAGAGACATGGTGGGACAGCTCACATGACTGGAATGTGGTCATGGATGGCTATGTCCTTTTCAGGAAAGACAGGCCAGCCAGGCGTGGTGGTGGAGTTGCTCTTTACGTGAGAGAGCAACTACAATGTATAGAGTACTGTCCAGGTGCGGTTGAGGAGCAAGTTGAAAGTCTGTGGGTGAGAATTAAGGGGCAGGCTG
Source organism: Caloenas nicobarica (assembly GCF_036013445.1). Lineage (NCBI taxonomy): Eukaryota > Metazoa > Chordata > Aves > Columbiformes > Columbidae > Caloenas > Caloenas nicobarica. The sequence continues at coordinate 107,912,815 of NC_088247.1, forward strand.
GCAGGGGTGACACTGTTGGGGGAGTCTATTACAGGCCACCAGATCAGGGTGAGGAAGTTGATGAGGCCTTCTATGGGCAGCTGAGCGTGGCCTCACAGTCACAGGCACTGGTTGTTATGGGGGATTTTAACTACCCTGATGTTTGCTAGAAGGACTATTCAGCCAGCCAGCCTCAGTCTAGGAGGTTCCTCCAGTGCATTGATGATAACTTTCTGATGCAAATGGTGGAGGAGCTGACTAGGAGAGGTGCACTGCTGGATCTCGTCCTCGCTAACAATGAGGGTCTGGTTGAAGCAGTAAAGGTGGGGGGCTGCCTTGGTTGCAGTGACCATGAGATGGTGGAGTTCAGGATCTCCTGTGGTGGGAGCAGAATACCGAGCAGAATTGCAACCCTGGACTTCAGCAGGGCCGACTTTGGCCTTTTCAAACAATTGCTGGGGGAAATCCCGTGGGCAAGGCTGCTTTTAGGTAAAGGGGCCCAAGATAGTTGGTTAGCATTCAGGGACTGCTTCTACCAAGCTCAAGATCAGAGCATCCCGACGCGCAGGAAGTCAAGGAGGGGAGCCAGGAGACCTGCGTGGTTAAACAGGGAACTGCTGGGCAAACTCAAGTGGAAGAGGAGAGTTTACAAATCATGGAAGGAGGGGCTGGCCACTTGGGAAGAATATAAGGCTGTTGTCAGAGGATGTAGGGAGGCAACTAGGAAAGCTAAGGCCTCCTTAGAGTTAAACCTGGTGAGAGGGGTCAAGGACAACAGGAAGAGGTTCTTCAAATACATGGCAGATAAAACTAACACCAGAGGCAATGTAGGCCCACTGATGAATGGGGTGGGTGCCCTGGTGACAGAAGATACAGAGAAGGCAGAATTACTGAATGCCTTCTTTGTCTCTGTCTACTCTGCCGGAGGCTGTCCTGAGGAGCCCCGTACCCCTGAGGCCCCAGAGGAAGGCAGGGCAATGGAGGAGTCTGCCTCAGTTGATGAGGACTGGGTTAGGGACCAGTTAAGCAATCTGGACATCCATAAATCCATGGGTCCAGATGGGATGCACGTGTGGGTGCTGAGGGAGCTGGCTGAAGTCATTGCTGGACCGCTCTCCATCATCTTTGCCAAGTCTTGGGAAAAGGGAGAGGTGCCTGAGGACTGGAGGAAAGCAAATGTCACTCCGGTCTTCAAAAAGGGCAAGAAGGAGGACCCGGGCAACTATAGACCGGTCAGCCTCACCTCCATCCCTGTGAAAGTGATGGAACACCTTATCCTTGGTGCCATCTTAAGACATATCAAGGATAAGAGGGTCATCAGAGACAGTCAACATGGCTTCACCAAGGGGAAGTCGTGCTTGACCAACCTCATAGCGTTTTATGAAGATGTAACAAGGTGGACTGATGATGGCAGAGCAGTGGATGTGGTCTACCTTGACTTCAGCAAAGCATTTGACACCGTCTCCCACAGCATCCTCACGGCTTTAACTGAGGAAGTGTGGACTGGATGATCGGGTAGTGAGGTGGACTGCAAACTGGCTGAAGGAGAGAAGCCAGAGAGTCGTGGTCAATGGGGCGGAGTCTGGTTGGAGGCCTGTATCTAGTGGAGTGCCTCAAGGGTCAGTTCTGGGACCAGTACTATTCAATATATTCATCAATGACTTGGATGAGGGAATTGAGTGTACTATCAGCAAGTTTGCTGATGACACCAAGCTGGGAGGAGTGGCTGACACGCCAGAGGGCTGTGTTGCCATCCAGCGAGATCTGGACAGGCTGGAGAGTTGGGCGGGAAAAAATTTAATGAAATATAACAAGGGGAAATGTAGAGTCTTGCATCTGGGCAGGAACAACCCCAGGTTCCAGTATAGGTTGGGGAATGACCTATTAGAGAGCAGTGTAGGGGAAAGGGACCTGGGGGTCCTGGTGGACAGCAGGATGACCATGAGCCAGCACTGTGCCCTTGTGGCCAAGAAGGCCAATGGCATCCTGGGGTGTATTAGAAGGAGGGTGGTTAGTAGGTCCAGAGAGGTTCTCCTTCCCCTCTACTCTGCTCTGGTGAGACCTCATCTGGAATATTGTGTCCAGTTCTGGGCCCCTCAGTTCAAGAAGGACAGGGAACTGCTGGAGAGAGTCCAGCGTAGGGCCACAAAGATGATTAAGGGAGTGGAGCATCTCCCTTATGAGGAAAGGCTGAGGGAGCTAGGTCTCTTTAGCTTGGAGAAGAGGAGACTGAGGGTTGACCTCATTCATGTTTATAAATATATAAAGGGTGGGTGCCACGAGGATAGTGCCAGGCTCTTCTCGGTGACAACCAACTGTAAGACAAGGGGTAATGGGTTCAAGCTGGAACACAAGAGGTTCCACTTAAATTTGAGAAGAAACTTCTTCTCAGTGAGGCTGATGGAACACTGGAACGGGCTGCCCAGGGAGGTTGTGGATTCTCCTTCTCTGGAGACATTCAAAACCCGCCTGGACGCCTTCCTGTGTAACCTCACCTAGGTGTTCCTGCCCTGGCAGGGGGATTGGACTAGATGATCTTTCGAGGTCCCTTCCAATCCCTAACATTCTGTGATTCTGTGAAAGTCCACTGGAATCCCAAGACTCTGTATTTCAAGGTTAACGGTCTTTTTTGGGGATGGTCTGAACTAATATCCGAAGAAATATTTCTTCACATTGTTCCCATACTAGGTAACCTTGTCTGACTCTTTGGTGCCATCTCTTTTCTCTGTGAACCTCCTTTCATTTAGCAGCATGCTCACAGGAACTTAACCAGCTCCCTAGAAAGAATTGAGCACTGGAAGACAGCTCTGGCAGGCAAGAGGAACGAAGGACCAAAAATTTCAACAAATCTCCAGGAGCTGCTATAACACCAAATGCTCAGCACATGTCCTCTTGCCTGTCATTCCTAGGTCAGTATTAGAAATAAATTTCTATGTGAAACCATAAGAACCTGGAGAGCTAGAATATTGCTGTAGGTGTTGGATGTCTTTTTTTTCGAAAGCCTTTTCATGCTGATTTTTAATAGTCAGGTGAGTTCTCATTTCTGCACATAAGGTATGACTTCTTTTTGTGCACGATATGAGAATTTAATTACTGTGGGACCTATTCAGAGAACAGAACTTGAAAGCTTCAGCATAAATTCAAATGGTGTTCAAGATGGATAATACACTTCAGTCACAAACATCTGCATATCCAAAATACTCTTCTATCCAACAGAGTAATCCAGCCCTTCTGCATGAACTCAGCAGGGCTGCTCTCCAATCTACTGCCTGAAAGGTCAGTTGTTAAAATAATTCACAATATTACAGGAAAGCTTAGAAAGTAGCAAAAGAAAATAAGCCTTACACAAACTATGGCAAGAGTTAGAATAGTATGTTATTTGAAAATAATTAGTGACAGCCACATTAAAGTAACAAAATACAGTAAACACTTTTGCTGTCTCTTACACTATTGATAAGTAAAACTATACTGAGTCCATTATTTCAGTTTATAGAATATACAAAAGCATGTCTGCATTTTATCCTGTCTCTTACTTTGAAAGCATAAATGGAAAGTGCTGATCGTGACAGACTTTTTACTACATATTTATTTCAATGAACTGAGAAATATGAGGAAACTACCATTTTTGGCTGATGCACAATCTTGTTTCACCCTTCCTCTAATGTAAAAATGAAAAAGCTGAAGCACTTCAGCACCTCAAGAATACATATTGAAATCCCAGTAGTACTTTGGCCGTTCTGCACTGCTGCAGAGGTTAGCATTGAATTGGCTTTTGATTTTAAGCCAATTAACCCAACTGTACATGAAGAATGAAATATTAGGAAGATAACATGGTCCATCTTAAAGAGCTGTAAAAACACAACACCATCCCTGAAACAGATTTAGCTACATCCTTGTGAATACCTCACAACAACAGCTGAAAACAATTTAGTTCCATCCTGTGCACAAGTAATACAAAACTGAAGGTGATTTAGCCCCATCCCAAGAGTGGTAAACTGACTCCAAAACAAATCATAGCTCAGTCTGTACTTTCCAAATCTTACTTTTCGATGGGTAGCCTGTTTATGTGTCAACAGATGTCACAGTATGTTTTACTCCAGATTTACATCTTAAATATCATCTCTTCATCCACATGCCTACAGCCTCATTCAAGCGTTGCATGGTTATGTATTTTACCTTTCATCAACCCTATAGATCTAAGGCACCCTTCACTGTTCACAAAAAACTGTTTAAAGACTATTCATGCAGACATTAAAGCCTTCCCTGGGACTGCTAGATTCACTGCCTCTATTTTCTGCATGTACAGAAATGGGAGTTCGCTGTCATGCTTTCAATCCCAAGCACTTGCAGAAAGGTTACTGGGAGGGTAACAGAATACAGGTATCTGTAGGACCCAGTTTACCAAGAAACAATCCAACGGGGCTATCTTTAATTAATTAAATACCACAGAACCCAACTGAGAGTTCTAGTTACTTGAAAACATTAGCTGTGATTTTAAGGCTGTCACATTTTTAGTTCATTTTTAATGACTATTAACATCTCTCTGTCCTCTCCCACCACAGCAAATCTTGAATTAGATGTGTGGATAAGGAAAAGGCAAAGGTGTATGAATAGGGCAGCCAGAGCAGAAGCCTGTCCACCATGTCACATTGGACATAATCTTTCTTTTGGGACTGTGTTGGCAGTTTCACTTTCCTCCCCCACACGCCCTGAGAACTGGTGTGGCAGTTGCACATCCCCCTCTCAGAACTGGGGCCTTCAATGGGCAGCTAATGGCTCTTTGTGGAGACCCAGAGTTGGTGGGCAGGGTCGTTAGCAGAGGAGGGGCCAAGAGCGCCCACAGCCCAGAGAAGCTGAGAAGCTTCTTGAAGGCCCATACTCGAGGGGGCGGGGTGTAGAGAAGCCGAGAAGCTTCTGGAATGCCCACAGCCAGATCTGATCAGACTATAAATGGGGTTCCCGCCGGTGACTCCCTTTGTGTGGTCTCCTCGGAGCTGCGGGTCTGCCGTGCTGCCGGAGTCCCTCCCCTTAGACGGAGAAGCTGTCTAAGGTAACCTCCCGGGATGGGGAGCGCCTCACCTCCGCATGTGGGTGAGTGATAAATTACTGAATATATGCTTCAATAAGTCCTTGCCTGGTAGGCAAGTGTACCTTCCTCGTCTGGGGCAGACGAGTGTGAAGTCCTGGCCGCAGTAGGCTAGTGTTTATATTTTATGGGCAAAACGGGGCAAAGAGGGCTCTGGTTTGTTTTTCTTGTGAGTGCGTATATGCACACTGTGCATCCTCATTCTTATTTCACTGCACCCCAAATAATTTCCTAACATAATATCCAAACCTTTATCTTATGTTATCGGAGTGCTAGTCCGCCTAAACTTATATTTGGGATGCCTCCATGACAGGGATGTATGACATGCGGTGAGGGAAATGTACCCAGCTTGATCAGAGGTATAGATTTGAATATAGAATACCATGTTAATCCTGAATTTTATTTTTTTTTCCTCAGTAACAGTATTTTTTGAAACAGAAATTACAACAGGATTGATCAAAGCAACAGACGGTTATGCTAAAAATCCTTCATTTCTGTTAGCAGCACAGTATCTTTGTTATGGTTCAAAAGGAATTAATGAATGTTTTCGATATCCTAGACCTAGACCCCTAAGCATGATTTTCCTTTAAGTCTTTTGTTTTCAAACAAATAAGAAGTACTCTGAACACAGTTCTGCTGTATTTGCTTCCCAAATATACAGGGCAGTATTGCCTCTTTCATGCTTGGGAGGATCGCAAACGGTTTAAAAGGAAAAAAAACCCTACTGGAATACTATTAGAATTTTGTTTACTTAGATATATTCTGTGCCTATAATGCTTGTAGGTGTCATTTATGTACACAAATGTTTGCTGAACAACAGATCAATCTCATTGATCAAATTTAGTTTTAGACTTTCCAGACATTCCTCATCAGAACTGTTCTGCTGACGGTTGTGATTAAACACATCCCCTGTTCACCTCTCCCAAAGGTCAGACACATGCAAAGTGACCCACTTTCCTCCTTGAGGACTAGCCAAACCGCAGAGCAAGTACTGAAAACATTCTTCACAACAAGGTTGTGTTAGTTACCCTAACTGCTGCAGACATGCAGTCATCAGTTGCAAGATCTTTAATTTTTCTGCATGTCAAGAGGTAGTTAAATTTTTTTACTGTTCCTGCAATTAATTTTATTTTACCTCAGCTGCCTTTCTTTCCACTAGAGTTAATGCCACCAGAAATAACATTAGGAAATATATATGTGAATCATATATTCACCAAACAGTATTTGTCAAGCATCTTGTTCCATTGAATACCTTTAGAAACTATGAATAAACATATTTTCCAGCTTAACCCAATGTAATGCATTGAATAACTCAATCATTGAAAGCTGTTCAGATAATGATTACTACTATTTCTTATTCTGATTTGTCAAAGTGGGGGTTAGCAGATACTATAATAGGCAACAATAGTTTTTACTGTTTACAGGACTGTAAACTCAAATGGATTGCACTAAAAGTTTCTTTTTATTATACACTGATACTGCTATTTGCTCACTTCAAAATCCATTAGCAGAATTCCACTGATGTGAATGAAAACAGTAGTTGTTCCATGCATCTAGTATGTCATATATCTAGACATACCAGCAAAACCTAGTACACAGTATTGATGGACTTACTCATTTTGGTGTTGTTATGCTTGTTTATGAGTAAAATAGTGGAAGGTAGCTAGCGTATAAAGGCATTTATTTATTTGCAAACTTCAAGGAGCAGTGAAATGTAATCGTGACCTCAGTTGCACTGACACTCCAGTAGCAAAATTTCTAAAAATGGTTTCAAAACCTAGCAACATATTGTTTTGTATATGTCATTACTTCAAAACGAAAAGAGCTGTGGCTTCTTCAGCTTTCAAGCATTATTTACCTACAAAGTTAAGAACAAAATTTGTTAATTGAATACAAAAAAGGCATTGAATTAAGCTTTGTTGCTTAGGTTTTGATGTAAAGCATTCCGTGTTGTCAAAAGGAAGACAACTTACCAGTAAAAATTATAAATAATGTATAATAACTTCAGGAAAGTAAGAATGCATATAATCTCAATAATCTCTGATAAAATAATTCCCTGATACACAGAATCACAGAATCACAGAATGTTAGGGATTGGAAGGGACCTCGAAAGATCATCTAGTCCAATCCCCCTGCCAGAGCAGGAACACCTAGGTGAGGTTACACAGGAAGGCGTCCAGGCGGGTTTTGAATGTCTCCAGAGAAGGAGAATCCACAACCCCCCTGGGCAGCCTGTTCCAATGTTCCGTCACCCTCACTGAGAAGAAGTTTCTTCTCACATTTAAGTGGAACCTCTTGTGTTCCAGCTTGAACCCATTACCCCTTGTCTTACTGTTGGTTGTCACTGAGAAGAGCCTGGCTCCATCCTCATGACACCCACCCTTTATATATTTATAAACATTAATGAGGTCACCCCTCAGTCTCCTCTTCTCCAAGCTAAAGAGACCCAGCTCCCTCAGCCTTTCCTCATAAGGGAGATGCTCCACTCCCTTAATCATCTTTGTGGCCCTGCGCTGGACTCTCTCCAGCAGTTCCCTGTCCTTCTTGAACTGAGGGGCCCAGAACTGGACACAATATTCCAGATGTGGTCTCACCAGGGCAGAGTAGAGGGGAAGGAGAACCTCTCTGGACCTACTAACCACCCCCCTTCTAATACACCCCAGGATGCCATTGGCCTTCTTGGCCACAAGGGCACAGTGCTGGCTCATGGTCATCCTGCTGTTCACCAGGACCCCCAGGTCCCTTTCCCCTACACTGCTCTCTAATAGGTCATTCCCCAACCTGTACTGGAACCTGGGGTTGTTCCTGCCCAGATGCAAGACTCTACATTTCCCCTTGTTATATTTCATTAAATTTTTTCCCGCCCAACTCTCCAGCCTGTCCAGTTCTCGCTGGATGGCAACACAGCCCTCTGGCGTGTCAGCCACTCCTCCCAGCTTGGTGTCATCAGCAAACTTGCTGATAGTACACTCAATTCCCTCATCCAAGTCATTGATGAATATATTGAACAGTATTGGTCCCAGAACTGACCCTTGAGGCACTCCACTAAATACAGGCCTCCAACCAGACTCTGCCCCATTGATCACAACTCTCTGGCTTCTCTCCTTCAGCCAGTTTGCAGTCCACCTCACTACCCGATCATCCAGTCCACACTTCCTCAGTTAAAGCCGTGAGGATGCTGTGGGAGACGGTGTCAAATGCTTTGCTGAAGTCAAGGTAGACCACATCCACTGCTCTGCCATCGTCAATCCACCTTGTTACGTCTTCATAAAACGCTATGAGGTTGGTCAAACACGACTTCCCCTTGGTGAAGCCATGTTGACTGTCCCTGATGACCCTCTTATCCTTGATATGTCTTAAGATGGCACCAAGGATAACGTGTTCCATCACTTTCCTGGGGATGGAGGTGAGGCTGACCAGTCTATAGTTGCCCGGGTCCTCCTTCTTGCCCTTTTTGAAGACCGGAGTGACATTTGCTTTCCTCCAGTCCTCAGGCACCTCTCCCGTTTCCCAAGACTTGGCAAAGATGATGGAGAGCGGTCCAGCAATGACTTCAGCCAGTTCCCTCAGCACCCACACGTGCATCCCATCTGGACCCATGGATTTATGGATGTCCAGATTGCTTAACTGGTCCCTAACCCAGTCCTCATCAACTGAGGCAGACTTCTCCATTGCCCTGCCTTCCTCTGGGGCCTCAGGGGTACGGGGCTCCTCAGGACAGCCTCCGGCAGAGTAGACAGAGACAAAGAAGGCATTCAGTAATTCTGCCTTCTCTGTATCTTCTGTCACCAGGGCACCCACCCCATTCATCAGTGGGCCTACATTGCCTCTGGTGTTAGTTTTATCTGCCATGTATTTGAAGAACCTCTTCCTGTTGTCCTTGACCCCTCTCGCCAGGTTTAACTCTAAGGAGGCCTTAGCTTTCCTAGTTGCCTCCCTACATCCTCTGACAACAGCCTTATATTCTTCCCAAGTGGCCAGCCCCTCCTTCCGTGATTTGTAAACCCTCCTCTTCCACTTGAGTTTGCCCAGCAGTTCCCTGTTTAACCACGCAGGTCTCCTGGCTCCCCTCCTTGACTTCCTGCGCATCGGGATGCACTGATCTTGAGCTTGGTAGAAGCAGTCCCTGAAAGTTAACCAACTATCTTGGGCCCCTTTACCTAAAAGCAGCCTTGCCCACAGGATTTCCTCCAGCAATTGTTTGAAAAGGCCAAAGCCGGCCCTGCTGAAGTCCAGGGTTGCAATTCTGCTCGGTATTCTGCTCCCATCACAGGAGATTCTGAACTCCACCATCTCATGGTCACTGCAACCAAGGCAGCCCCCCACCTTTACTGCTTCGACCAGACCCTCCTTGTTAGCGAGGACGAGATCCAGCAGCGCACCTCTCCTAGTCAGCTCCTCCACCATTTGCATCAGAAAGTTATCATCAATGCACTGGAGGAACCTCCTAGACTGAGGCTGGCTGGCTGAGTAGTCCTTCCAGCAAACATTGGGGTAGTTAAAATCCCCCATAACAACCAGAGCCTGTGACTGTGAGGCCACGCTCAGCTGCCCATAGAAGGCCTCATCAACTTCCTCACCCTGATCTGGTGGCCTGTAATAGACTCCCACAACAGTGTCACCCCTGCCAGCCTGCCCCTTAATTCTCACCCACAGACTTTCAACTTGCTCCTCAACCGCACCTGGACAGTACTCTATACATTGTAGTTGCTCTCTCACGTAAAGAGCAACTCCACCACCACACCTGGCTGGCCTGTCTTTCCTGAAAAGGGCATAGCCATCCATGACCACATTCCAGTCATGTGAGCTGTCCCACCATGTCTCTGTAATTGCCACCAGATCGTAATCTCCTGACCGAACGCAGGTTTCTAACTCCTCCTGCTTATTCCCCATGCTGCGCGCATTGGTGTACAGGCATTTCAGGGAGCGAGCCGAGTACACCGATTTCACCCTAGGGGCCTGAGGGGCCTCCCGGTCTTTATGGATTCCAGCATGCTGCCCCACTGATGCAAGCCCAGCTACAACCCCATCCCCCTTCGAATCTAGTTTAAAGCCCTCCAAATGAGCCCTGCTAATTCCTGTCCCAGCATCTTTTTACCCCTGTGGGATAAACCTTTCCCACATATCACTGACCGGACTGGTGTCTTATAAAACCAGCCATTATCAAAGAACCCAAAGCCCTGCCTGTAGCACCAGTCCCGAAGCCAATCATTTACGGACTCAATTTTTCTATTCCGTCCCACATCATCATCCGAAAATGGAAGGAGGGAAGAGAAGATAACTTGAGCCCCAGACTCTTTCACCATTTGTCCCAAGGCCTTGAAGTCTCTCTTCATTCCCCTCAGACTACGGGATGCCGCTTCCTCCCCATCTGTCTGAAAGATCAGCAGTGGGTAATAGTCCGTTGGGCGCACCAGGTTGAGGAGTGCCCTGGTGATGTCCCTGATCCGGGCTCCAGGTAGGCTACAAACTTCCCGATGCTGAGGGTCAGCTCTGCATATCGGGCCCTCCGTCCCTCTCAGAAGGGAATTGCCTACCACAATTACCCTTCTTTCTTTTTTATCGGAGGCAGTCTTGAGGCGTGGAGTCGATCGCCTCTTCCTATGTGACCTCATAGGTGGCCCTTGCACCACATCCCCACCTACATCTTCTTCAATATCCAGGGCCTCAAACCTATTACGGAGGGGCACCCGGGGAAGCAAAGCAGGTAGGGAGGGGGGTTGCCCGCGACGCCTAACTGGAACTGGCTTCCAACCCTCCTCAGCTGTTTGGCCCCCTACTTCTGCCCGACAGTGACAGGGCAGGGGCTCTCTCAAATCTTCCCTCTCTGCCCGACAGGGCAGGGGGTCCATCACCTTTTGGGGGGTTCCCCCTTGGGGCCTTTCTGCCTGGCACGCCAGGGAGTTACTCCACCAGTCAATCTCCCTTTCACACTCCCTGATGGACCTCAGTGTCTCAATCTCCTCTTTAAGCTTTGCAACCATGACGAGCAGATCTTGCACCTGCTCGCATCTCACACAGGCTGAATGCTCATCTCCCTCCCCCGGCAGTAGCAGGCTCTGGCACTCCTTGCAGCCGGACACCTGGACAGCCACGGTTCGAGGCAGTAGCTCCGTCTGAGTCAACACAGTCTTCTTTAAGCAAGCCCTCTTCCTGGAGGACACCATGTTTGGCAACAGTCAGGGACACTGGCAGTAGGTAAGAAGGTCTAACAAGCGAGGAGTGATAGTCTCTTCTTACACATGTAAGAAACAATGCCATCATATTGGCATTGTCGTCGAGATCAGCTGATCGGGACCAGCTCGGCCAGAGCCGTCAGAACAATCTCGAGGTAAGGAGAAGCGTGGGGGTGGGTTTCGGTTTCGGGACCCGGCAGCCCCCGGCAGCCCTTGCAAGAGTGGCTTACGTGGCATGGGCATTACCGCGGGGACGGCGATCACACCCCCGCCCCTTGCCTTGAAAAAGCTTCAAGGAGGGCAGCGACGCGATGCCACCAGGCGCTGGGAGAGGCAACCAGCTGTGACGCCGGTGAGTATCACCTACACTGTGCTGCAGCAGCAGGTGGAGTAGCTCGTGCAGTAGGGCGCAGAGACTATCACTCCTCGCTTGTTAGACCCTCTTACCTACTGCCAGTGTCCCTGACTGTTGCCGACCATGGTCTCCTCCAGGAAGAGAGCTTGCCTAAAGAAGACTGTGTCGACTCAGACGGAGCTACTGCCTCGAACCGTGGCCGTTCAGGTGTCCGGCTGCAGGGAGTGCCAGAGCCTGCTGCTGCCGGGGGAGGGAGGCAGCATTCCGCCTGCGTGAGGTGTGAGCAGGTGCAAGATCTGCTCAGCATGGTTGCAAAACTTAAGGAGGAGATTGAGACACTGAGGTCCATCAGGAAGTGTGAAAGGGAGATCGACTGGTGGAGTAACTCCCTGGCGTGCCAGGCAGACAGGCCCCAAGGGGGAACCCCCCAAAAGGTGATGGACCCCCTGCCCTGTTGGGCAGAGGGGGAAACCTGGGACAGCCCCTGCCCTGTCGCTGTCAGGCAGAAGTAGGGGGCCAAACAGCTGAGGAGGGTTGGAAGCCAGTTCCAGTTAGGCGTCGCGGGCAACCCCCCTCCCTACCTGCTTTGCTTCCCCAGGTGCCCCTCCGTAATAGGTTTGAGGCCCTGGATATTGAAGAAGATGTAGGTGGGGACGTGGTGCAAGGGCCGCCTACGAGGTCACATAGGAAGAGGCGATCGACTCCACGCCTCAAGACTGCCTCCGATAAAAAAGAAAGAAGGGTAATTGTGGTAGGCAATTCCCTTCTGAGAGGGACAGAGGGCCCGATATGCAGAGCTGACCCTCAGCATCGGGAAGTTTGTAGCCTACCTGGAGCCCGGATCAGGGACATCACCAGGGCACTCCTCAACCTGGTGCGCCCAACGGACTATTACCCACTGCTGATCTTTCAGACAGATGGGGAGGAAGCTGCATCCCGTAGTCTGAGGGAAATGAAGAAAGACTTCAAGGCCTTGGGACGAATGGTGAAAGAGTCTGGGGCTCAAGTTATCTTCTCTTCCCTCTTTCCATTTTTGGGTGATGATGTGGGATGGAATAGAAAAATTAGGTCCGTAAATGATTGGCTGCGGGACTGGTGCTACAGGCAGGGCTTTGGGTTCTTTGATAATGGCTGATTTTATAAGACACCAGTCTGGTCAGTGATATGTGGGAAAGGTTTATCCCACAGGGGTAAAAAGATGCTGGGACAGGAATTAGCAGGGCTCATTTGGAGGGCTTTAAACTAGATTTGAAGGGGGATGGGGTTGTAGCTGGGCTTGCATCAGTGGGGCAGCATGCTGGAATCCATAAAGACCGGGAGGCCCCTCAGGCCCCTAGGGTGAAATCGGTGTACTCGGCTCGCTCCCTGAAATGCCTGTACACCAATGCGCGCAGCATGGGGAATAAGCAGGAGGAGTTAGAAACCTGCGTTCGGTCAGGAGATTACGATCTGGTGGCAATTACAGAGACATGGTGGGACAGCTCACATGACTGGAATGTGGTCATGGGTGGCTATGTCCTTTTCAGGAAAGACAGGCCAGCCAGGCGTGGTGGTGGAGTTGCTCTTTATGTGAGAGAGCAACTACAATGTATAGAGTACTGTCCAGGTGCGGTTGAGGAGCAAGTTGAGAGTCTGTGGGTGAGAATTAAGGGGCAGGCTGGTGGGGTGACACTGTTGTGGGAATCTATTACAGGCCACCAGATCAGAGTGAGGATGTTGATGAGGCCTTCTACGGGCAGCTGAGCGTGGCCTCACAGTCACAGGCTCTGGTTGTTATGGGGGATTTTAACTACCCTGATGTTTGCTGGAAGGACTACTCAGCCAGCCAGCCTCAGTCTAGGAGGTTCCTCCAGTGCATTGACGATAACTTTCTGATGCAAATGGTGGAGGAGCTGACTAGGAGAGGTGCGCTGCTGGATCTCGTCCTCGCTAACAATGAGGGTCTGGTTGAAGCAGTAAAAGTGGGGGGCTGCCTTAGTTGCAGTGACCATGAGATGGTGGAGTTCAGAATCTCCTGTGATGGGAGCAGAATACCGAGCAGAATTGCAACCCTGGACTTCAGCAGGGCCGACTTTGGCCTTTTCAAACAATTGCTGGAGGAAATCCCGTGGGCAAGGCTGCTTTTAGGTAAAGGGGCCCAAGATAGTTGGTTAGCATTCAGGGACTGCTTCTACCAAGCTCAAGATCAGAGCATCCCGACGCGCAGGAAATCAAGGAAGGGAGCCACGAGACCTGCTTGGTTAAACAGGGAACTGCTGGGCAAACTCAAGTGGAAGAGGAGGGTTTACAAATCATGGAAGGAGGGGCTGGCCACTTGGGAAGAATATAAGGCTGTTGTCAGAGGATGTAGGGAGGCAACTAGGAAAGCTAAGGCCTCCTTAGAGTTAAACCTGGCGAGAGGGGTCAAGGACAACAGGAAGAGGTTCTTCAAATACATGGCAGATAAAACTAACACCAGAGGCAATGTAGGCCCACTGATGAATGGGGTGGGTGCCCTGGTGACAGAAGATACAGAGAAGGCAGAATTACTGAATGCCTTCTTTGTCTCTGTCTACTCTGCCGGAGGCTGTCCTGAGGAGCCCCGTACCCCTGAGGCCCCAGAGGAAGGCAGGGCAATGGAGGAGTCTGCCTCAGTTGATGAGGACTGGGTTAGGGACCAGTTAAGCAATCTGGACATCCATAAATCCATGGGTCCAGATGGGATGCACGTGTGGGTGCTGAGGGAGCTGGCTGGTCATTGCTGGACCGCTCTCCATCATCTTTGCCAAGTCTTGGGAAACAGGAGAGGTGCCTGAGGACTGGAGGAAAGCAAATGTCACTCCGGTCTTCAAAAAGGGCAAGAAGGAGGACCCGGGCAACTATAGACTGGTCAGCCTCACCTCCATCCCTGTGAAAGTGATGGAACACCTTCTCCTTGGTGCCATCTTAAGACATATCAAGGATAAGAGGGTCATCAGGGACAGTCAACATGGCTTCACCAAGGGGAAGTCGTGCTTGACCAACCTCATAGCGTTTTATGAAGACGTAACAAGGTGGACTGACGATGGCAGAGCAGTGGATGTGGTCTACCTTGACTTCAGCAAAGCATTTGACACCGTCTCCCACAGCATCCTCACGGCTTTAACTGAGGAAGTGTGGACTGGATGATCGGGTAGTGAGGTGGACTGCAAACTGGCTGAAGGAGAGAAGCCAGAGAGTTGTGATCAATGGGGCAGAGTCTGGTTGGAGGCCTGTATCTAGTGGAGTGTCTCAAGGGTCAGTTCTGGGACCAATACTGTTCAATATATTCATCAATGACTTGGATGAGGGAATTGAGTGTACTATCAGCAAGTTTGCTGATGACACCAAGCTGGGAGGAGTGGCTGACACGCCAGAGGGCTGTGCTGCCATCCAGCGAGATCTGGACAGGCTGGAGAGTTGGGCGGGGAAAAATTTAATGAAATATAACAAGGGAAAATGTAGAGTCTTGCATCTGGGCAGGAACAACCCCAGGTTCCAGTACAGATTGGGGAATGACCTATTAGAGAGCAGTGTAGGGGAAAGGGACCTGGGGGTCCTGGTGGACAGCAGGATGACCATGAGCCAGCACTGTGCCCTTGTGGCCAAGAAGGCCAATGGCATCCTGGGGTGTATTAGAAGGGGGGTGGTTAGTAGGTCTAGAGAGGTTCTCCTTCCCCTCTACTCTGCCCTGGTGAGACCTCATCTGGAATATTGTGTCCAGTTCTGGGCCCCTCAGTTCAAGAAGGACAGGGAACTGCGGGAGAGAGTCCAGCGCAGGGCCACAAAGATGATTAAGGGAGTGGAGCATCTCCCTTATGAGGAAAGGCTGAGGGAGCTGGGTCTCTTTAGCTTGGAGAAGAGGAGACTGAGGGGTGACCTCATTAATGTTTATAAATATATAAAGGGTGGGTGTCACGAGGATGGAGCCAGGCTCTTCTCGGTGACAACCAACTGTAAGACAAGGGGTAATGGGTTCAAGCTGGAACACAAGAGGTTCCACTTAAATTTGAGAAGAAACTTCTTCTCAGTGAGGGTGACGGAACATTGGAACAGGCTGCCCAGGGAGGTTGTGGATTCTCCTTCTCTGGAGACATTCAAAACCCACCTGGACGCCTTCCTGTGTAACCTCACCTAGGTGTTCCTGCTCTGGCAGGGGGATTGGACTAAATGATCTTTCAAGGTCCCTTCCAATCCCTAACATTCTGTGATTCTGTGATTCTGTGATATTGCAAATTTCCTTGCTTCCCACTTCAGAGATGGCAGCAGAACTTCAAAAGGTTTGGTTAGGTTTCTGCCTTTGTTCTTAACATAAAGCTCTCTACCAATATTTAGTCTAATCAAAGCCAACAGAGGAATACCATCCAGTCTTTTTTCTAGTAGTATTTCTGGTACTTCTGTTTTCAGCTTGGAATTATTGAAAGAATACCTCTTATTTAGTAAATGAAGTTACAGATATATCAACAATTGATTTTTTAGTTTTCTCGCTTGGCAAATCAAGTCATACCTTCTAGTCAACTGGAAATGGAAATGCTTTTACCTCCTGGTACTTCTACCTCTCTCCTCCTCCCCAAGTATTTTGAGATGAATGAAACACTGTATTTCTTTGCTTTGTCATTTGTATGAGGTCAAACTTTCCTCAAATTCTAGTAATGAAAAAAATACTTTGTTTTTTAATGCTGAATGTTTCATTTTCCTGGATTTTTTAAATCTTTGTGTTTGTTCTCCCCCTTTCCTTTTTGACAGCTTTTGTGTGTGTGCGACAGAAATGGCCTCTAAACTCAGCATAATTTGCAGATGGTTTCATATAATCTAAAAGCTACAAATAATTTACAAGAAAAAAAAAGCTTTATGAAGCTCTTTCACAGCCTTTTAATTACAGCTGGGCAAAACAGAGGAGAGGTAAGAAAACTGAAACATGATTATTTTTTAAACAAAATGACAACAACAACTGTGCTCAATTTCTAATGAAGATATTTCACTCATTTTCCAATTTGTTTAGGTCCTCTTATCTTTGAAAGGGATGCCACCCCAAATGCAGTAAATGTTTCTTTTAAAAAAAATGACCTATATGCTAAGCATACTCAATTTGCATAGTAACAGTAGGTTACATATACTATTTACAGGTCCCTTGACAGCCTCAGGAATGCCAGTGGACCGTTCGCAGTTCACCATAAATTTAAAAAAATCCTTGGAGTTCATATCATTAAAGGTATAGATCCTGAACAGAGATACTTTTTGGACAGTGGGTGTACACCATGTGATACCACTTCAGACATATATAGGATATGAGATTTGGGGTATCATGATGCTCTTACTGATCTGCTGCAGAGACACTGGATGAAGTATTTGTTGGAAATACTTTCACTCTCTCCTGTTTGAAAAATGCCACTAGCCTTTTAGCAGGGCACTGGTGTGTAAGAGGATGTTTGTGCAATATGGCATGCTATGGTCAAGGGAAATGTCTATTAAGCAATTATATTAATTATAAATTGCCTCTAGGAGGCATACACTTGCACAGCAGATTATGTTCTTCCCAGAAAAAAATGTTACCGTTAGAAGAAAAGGCTGTTCCTTCCAAAACTCCTACCAGATAGGCTTATTAAATTCAGGTGTTACCTCTTCATGGGAACATTTCTATCTAGTAATTTAATTTGAATTGAATAAACTACTTTTATCTTGGTGGCTGTCAATTAACATCATAAGGGCTCACATTAAAAAACATATCTGTATGCTACCATGGTATTAAGACAGAGTTTATTGCAACAAAAGAAGACTCACATTAATTGTCGATATTATGCAGCATTATTGACCCAATGTTGTGATGTTTTTGTTTCACTCAATAATAGATAGCTCCATATATTCACTTGGATGAATATATGCTGTCTATCTAAATTCCCAGTGTGCACACCTATTTTTCAGTTGTGACCTGGGTTGTCTTCTCCAAAGGTGCAACACTAACTGGGAAACTAAGGGGTTGAAAAGACAGTCAGTTAAATGAGTTCTCAGACTGACCCATGGGCCTATTCAAACCCAGTTTACTTAAGGGCGCAGGCATCCCCAGGCCCAGCTGGCTGCTTACTGTAGGTATTTGGGTCTGCAAATTAGGCCTTGGATATAATTTAATACCTTGCAATTCACAAATGATAGATGAGCTTGGTTTTCTAGCTGAAAAGCTGATTGAATGACATTCATAAATATAAACAAACGTTTTTTACTTAGAGAACATGTTCTGGAATGTATTTCTGAGTGTCATCAAAGGGACAGGGAGGCTGATAATGAAGATGAGTTGTTTGCCATTAATCATCATGAACGTCAGAAAAGATAAAAGTTTAAAAATAAATTAAAAAGCTGATAATCTGAGAGTATTTTCTGTATTTTGCCCTCTGCTTTAGCAAGTGGTTTTAAGACTTCACTTAGTTGTGGGTGGTAACAACAGAAAGTGTATATAAAATCTTGGTACTTTGAGACTTTTTAGTCAGGAAGCAGAGAAAGCTGTACGCTATGCAAATACAGCCTGGCAACAGACTTGACCTTTGCCAATTCATGATTTTAGGCAAAAGAAAAAAAAAAAAGCAGAACTGGACAAAGTGGTGTGTACTTATACCCGCACACATACCCAGCAGATCTGCATTAAAATACTCTCTTGTTCCTGGCAGGAGCAGAATTATGAGGTTTTTAGAGGAGCTGCCATGTCAGTTCCTTGCTTTTAAGCAATATTTGGAAGCTGCTTGTGCTCTGCTGTGCTGCTGCAGGCTGTGGGCATGCAGATAGGCATGAAAGATGGGGAATCTTAAGCCTGTCTCCAAGCTGCTGGGTAATGAAGCTGAGTGGGAGAAGGAGCATCTTATTTTATGACAAATAAAGTGAGCAAAGGTCAACAGTGAACTGGCACTGGCAAGGTTTAACTTATAACTTAGTAATATCTGTGCTATTGATGCCAATCATAAGGACACACAAAACAGTGCAGTCTCCACGTCCATTTTCTCAACCCAAAAACTACCCCAGAATTCAGCAGTGGGGTAATTTCTTTATACATGGAGATTTCTTTCAGTGCCACACAAATTTAGCTTGCTGCTTTGTCACTCACTGCGACATGATTCTCAAAAATCAGCAAGTGCTCTATCACGATTCTACACAGAAGAAACTATTATTTTGTATCTGCAAGTTGTCTTTGAAAAGTGGTCAACTCTCCTGTCTCACAGGTCATCAAAGGTCTGACTTGCACATCAGTGCATGCAAGTAATATAAAAATAGACCCTGCCACCACCACAGAGTGATGCTATATGCATTCTCTGGAGCTCTTAAGTATGCTTACATTGATACAGTCAGAGTCCATATATAACCACATATGGGTCATATTCCTGATCATATTATTCTTCAAAGATTGTTTTGTTCCTGTAAATTTGTCTGCTATAGACAAGACAAACCTCGGAGCTCTCACTTTTAAATTTCATTACTGTAGATGGTACATCAGAATCACATTTCCACAAGCACCACTGTCATGAAACATATGAACAGCTACCACAAGAATACTGTCTATTTTTGTACAACATTTTAACCACAAACTGGTGGATGGAGCTATCTAACTGAGGGATGCTAGTACAAGCAATAACTAAAAGAACCTGCCTTACCAGAGTAGCTCATCTCCAGTTAAAATACCACCAAATATGGGACCCAATATTCCGATAAAGGAAAAATGTATTCTCTCTAAATTTAATTTAATGCTATGCCATTGTTTTAGGGAAGCACAAGATATAAATGCAGTCTTTTTCAGCTTGGAAGATGGATGAGGGGATATCGGAGTAATATTGAAAACATGATGCAAGTTCAGAGTGAAATACCACCAAGCATTCTTCTTTTAAAGAAAGCACTTCCTTCTGGTTTTCTGGTGATGCTGATGAGAGCTAATACAAGAGAAATGATTGTGAATTGTTCAATTGAACTGAAAGTTGTAAAGAATATTGCATAGAGGATTAAAAAAAACCCAAAACAAAACAGAAAGACATGGTTGCAAACATAAGGAAAAACTGAACCACTGGTTCAGCCTAGATGCAATAATGCCCAGTGCAGCAGCTGAGCTCTAGTGAAAATGTTGCAAATCATCTAAAAATAAGTGTGAATATTTATCAAATGTTTTAATTAAAATCATCAAGCTGTTAGATTATGTTCCAAAAAAAAAATCAAAAGCGACAACCACCATGAAGCAGAAACAGTGAAACAGAACAAAAACTCAGCTGGAACCCCCACCAGCAGCCAAGGAAAAAATACATTGTGTGAGCATCCCACAGCCTTAATTCAATAATACTCAGAAAGTCTGCACATCCCAAAGGGTGCATGTTGCTTGAAAATGGAATTAATTAATGCTCAAGCTCAAAAATCAATACAGGAAACCCACTGAACCAAAAAGCATACGCCACGAGTCAAATTATCATCATCACAGATTAACTGTTTTCATGTTTTTGCTTTCTTTAGTCAAACCCAAATAAGCCATCTTAGGGCAAACAGCTTTTGTTCTTGGAGAGCTCAAAATTAAATTAGATAAGATGTAAAACAGATCAAAAAACACCTTACACCCTGATGCAGCAATCTGCTAAACTCTTTCTGCTAGTCAGCTGGAATAGAGAAGAGCCACCTTCTTGTACAGCATGACCCTCCTTGCTGTGGTTGACAACTTGGCACCATACTTCCCTTCCAGGGGAAGGACATCACAAGTGTCATTTGCTTGCAATGCCACGCGATTATCAAAGTCAAAAGGAAAACTGAACATGGGTCACAATTTCTGTGGCACAGAAAAATCCCGTAAAGTAAATGAATGAACAGAAACCACTTAGGGTGAATGAATTATCTTCTTGCATGTTCTCATGCATTTTGGCAGTGGAAAACCTCCAGAACTGGGCTATGTGTTTAGTGCCAACCCTTTGACTTAAGAAACTATATTTACCCTCCAATTTAGATGAAAATTAAATCTAAATACAGTATTTGCTCATAAGGTTAAGACAGCTCCCTCTTGTCAAGCATGCTACAAATATGATTGCTACAGAGGACACATTAGACTGCTAAGGAGACCTTAATTCAGAGACTTCATAAATTTAAGTTTTCGTTGTAGACAGATATGAATGATGATTCGTAATTTGAAAAACATTTAAAATTTTAAATTATATCAGTAATGCAAATAGAAAATTTTATATTGAGATAAATAAAAAAATAACAAATCAGCCTATAGCATTATTCCATTCTGTTAACACTGGCCAGAAGAAACACTCACTTAATGGTGTGTACATGGTACACAGCACCAACTCATCGCTTTTAAGGGAAGTTGCAAATTCTCAGCACTTCCAGCACAGCCTCATGTCTTTGTTATAATCTTGATACTGGGAGGAGTATTTGAATGTTCTCTTCTATTACTGTAAACAGATGGATTTCCTCTTGAGGTCAGGTTGGTGGGCAGTCTGTGAGCAAATGTGTCCTGTCTAAATTATAGATGCAGAAGCCATAATTAATCAGCTTCTATAGTTCTCATTGAAAAGTAACTGCACTGCAAGGGAAAAATAAATTTGCAGACAGGTACCTACTGTACTGGCCTTACATTGTCTTTCAGAAGGAAAAAAAATGCATCTTTATTAAAAGAAGTCTCTGTGTGGAAAAGATCCATAGAATGAGAAACTGCATCAGAAACAAAAATGTAAAAAACTCACCATTTGCAGTCTCATTTCCTCTCCAACTGTTATGGATAACCTACTATTGTGTTTTATTTGTTTTCTTTATATCTCAGCATAAATACCATTCCAGATTCAGAAACAGAATTCACAGAGTATATAAGGCTGAATCTGTAATAAGCCTGACTGTAATAAGACCCAACATCTTTGTTTCCTTCTTCCTCTAGGCTCTGTAAAGCTTTTCAGTTTGCAGCTATTGTCCCTTAGATTGTATACTAGCCTAAGCATTTTATTTGCCATTTCATTATCTTGCTGCTTTGCCATGGCCACAAATACTGAAATCCTGGCTCATAAACCCCAAGGCTTTCAAGAGACTGGACAGCTAATATCTGACAACTAAGTTCACTTTCCTTCATAGCACCTAATACGTTCTAGCCCTAAACCCCAAGGGGCTAAAGCTATAGACTACCAATTTATAACCTGTAAATTTTCAAGAACAAGCGAGTAAGTCAGCTCTTTCCTCTTAAAAAACAAACAAAACAAACAAACAAACAAAAAACCCAAACCAAAACAAAAAAACAAACAACAAAAAACAACCACAAACTAAAATTATGTTTCAAAATCCAGACAGACCTGTGTAATATGAAATCAAAGTAGCAATTAATGACTCCGAAGCATTTTTTTGTTGTTGTTCCCAGTAATGCTTGGCATAAGTGTGTCTATTTAAAGCAAATCATTTTGATAATAACCTATTAAAATTGCTTGCAACACCTCTCAGTTGACTAGAAAAGAGTGTCTTTTTGTCTGTTGTTTCTTTACTCATTGCATTACCTCAAAAAGTACCTACATAGGATTTTAGAGCGTTCAAAGACTGGTACCTTTGAACATACAGATTATCAGAAAACATTTTGCCAATATCAAGTTTATTAATGAAACCACCTCTAATGCATCATTAGCTTCCCGTGCCTTAGCAAACAAGACCTCCCTTCTCTCTCCAAGTGTTTTAAAAGAAAGCCAGGATTATTTCGTCTAATTTGCATGTAAAAGCCTGGAGGAAATAGCTTGTGACAGGTCACCCAAACGCCAGCAACAGAGACAGGAGAAAGACACAGCCTACTGAGCTTTGGGACTGCATTTTAACCTGTAGGACATACCTATAGAGTTACCTTTGCAGGAAAATTCATATTTGCCAGAGAAGTCCCATCGCAGTCCAGGAGTCAACTCATATATTTTAAATGTAAATGGGTACCCATAACACCTCATTGTGTTAGTATCTTTTCTACAGTTGGAATAAAGCGTTACTAACTTTAACACAATGGGTTTTGGCTTCGTAAGTCCAGAACAAAATAACGTTTTTCTAAGAGCTAATACCACTGCTATTTAGCAAAATGCTAACTATGTATTAGAACATTTGCTCGATCATAATTGATTTTATTTCCTTTCATTCCTAACTTAATTTTGATGACTGCCTCATAATAGATAGATAAGGAAAGAAACATCTCTGTTTATCAGGCAAACCCTTATGTGGTTTTTTGGTCCATTGTTATGAAATTAAAGCCAGGGAGTGAATGTTATGGGCAGACTGGTAAAATGTGTTTATTTCCCCTGGGAAAATATGTCAGCAGAAAAGTGAACAACTACATGCACACATATTAGAAAGCATTAATATGGTTTGCAAATCTAGAGCTGTTTAAAAACTGCCTTTGGTGTTCACGGACTACTTGCATCTGAACATATATCTATCTGAACACATGCATATTTTTCTCTTTCCTAATGATAAGAATAAAATCATATGTGTGAAGGAAATCTATTTTTATAAACAGATTACAAGGCTGTCCACTGAATTTCTGTACAATTTAAAAGGAAATTGCTGTATGAAGGAAAGATGGTGCAACCATTTCCCAAATTTGAAAACCCTACATAGGGCATGACATGGGACTTTTCTGTGGCAAAGCTGTTGTCTATCGGCCCCAGCACTGCAGGAGGAAAAACAAGGTGACTGAGACTGTGGTTTAATTGAGTCCTAAACCTATTCAGCTGACAAATGCAGGAAACAAGGTGGCAGTAACTCATCTGCTACTGGTCACTCTTCATTTTCCAGTAGGTGAAAGGAGCAGCCAAAAAGAAAAGCCCTCAAAGATTCCCCAAAGCAGAGTACAATGCTGGCAGGGGGGAAGATAAACCTGCTCACATCTTGTGCAGGAGAACAGCTCTTTCTTCCTCAGCGCAGCGGCTTCCTGCTCCAGAGAGGGGTGCCTAGGAGCCCTTGGGCACGGAGGGCACTGCAAGCAGTGACCTGCTCTTCCCGATGGCCTCCAGCACTGCCAGTCCCCAGGGGGAGCAGAAAACAGACAGAATGAAATTAAAAGGGCTTGAGATCTTAGCAAAACTTTTGTGCTGTGAGGGCAATGTGGTGGTTGGGAGGATGTTTTATCATCTCTGACCACTGCTGACGACCACCCAAGATGTGCCAATTCATCAGTGATCATGACGTGATCGGACCCCTGTACTCAGCACTAGTGACTGTGTTCAGTTTTGGGCTCCTCACTACAAGAAAGACATTGAGGTGCTGGAGAGAGTTCAGAGAAGGACAATGAAACTGATGAGGGGTCTGGAGCACAAGTCTTATGAGGATAGGTTGAGGGAACTGGGGCTGTTTAGCCTGGAGAAAAGGAGGCTGAGGGGAGACCTTATCGCTGTCTACAACTACCTGAAAAGAGGTTGTAGCATGGAAGGTGTTGGTCTCTTCTCCCAAGTAACAAACGATAGAACAAGAGGAAATGGCCTCAAATTGTGCCAGGGGAGGTTTAGATTTTGTATTAGGAAAAAATTCTTCATGAAAAGGGTTGTCAGGCATTGGAACAGGCTGCCCAGGGAAGTGGCTGAGTCACCATCTCTGGAGGTGTTTAAAAGATGCATAGATGAGGTTCTTAGCGACATGGTTTAGTGCCAGAGTTAGGTTAGTGGTTGGACTCAGTGATCTTGAGGGTCTCTTCCAACCAAAATTATTCTGTGATTCTATGCTAACAGCGTCTATGAAGTCAAAGCAGTTCTTATTTTAACGCTAACCGAACAGCAAAGGTAAGATAAAACACCAGAGTAGTGGACTTAATATAAGCAAGTGGAAGAGAGAAAGAAAGTCTACTGCTTGGCAGAAATGATCCCCTGAGCAAGTCTGGGAGTTATGAGGGACAATACAGAGAACACTCAAATGCCAGAGCAGGCACCACCTTCCCTGGGTTTTGAGAATCACACTTACTCCAGCCTTTAGCTAAAACCAAAAGAATCACATCAGACCCTATAACACAGCAAGCTAAATCATCATGCAGGAGTCAAGTGGTGAGTTAATAAAAGTCAGGTGGCCGTAAATCTATGGAGAATGAATTTCACAGAAATCTTTCCATTCCCGATGGTCACACACTCAGTCACAGTCCCACCTCTGAGTCTGTTCCCCGGCATCCCATGTTTTGGGCTTGCATGACTACAGACGTGTGTATATATATATATACATACATATATAGGAAGCATCCCCGCTATGGTTAACTGTACTGGAATTCCTGGAACTAACTGCACAGTTAGCTTTTTATCGAAGCCTGCCCTTGATTTGGACAGTCAAACAGATATTGGCAGCTGATGTTTGGAAGGATTTCCTGTGGTAATTTCCGGGCAAGCAAAAAAGGCGTTAATTAGACATTATCATCACTTATGATGAATAACAAGAGATGGCAGAACCTTGCTCAGACAGAAAAAAACAGAATACAAAAACACACAGGTTTTTTTTTTTTAAATTAGGCCCATTCATAACATTAGCCCTAATGCTATAAAAGATCTTTGGCTCAGCAGCTGTGTATTTCTACAAGACAAATTCACTATTAATACTGTGTCTCTTGCAATTTATTAGGAAAAACAAGCAAACAAAAAACCCCAAAACCCACCCAACCAATTAAACAAAAAACCTAAACAAATAAACAAAAAAATTCTAAAACACTGCAACACTCCCTGAAATAACAAAGCCGTAAAATGTGTTTGCAACTAAGTGCACATCCATGAGTTATTTTTAAGGCAGTATTTATGGGAAAATGAAAATAATTCCAATTGTTATTAGCATTGGTTTCTTCCAAACTCTTGACTAAGACGTTTTGTGTGCTGAAGACATTTGCAGCCGGTGTAGTTTGAAGATGTGAGGCCTGCCCTGCTTTCACTGTAGGCAGGCAGAAGCTTCCCATTGATTTTAATGGGACTTGAATTCAGTCCACAGACAGAAAGCGAGTCTTTTTTAGAACTATTAGTGATAGCATCTGCCACTATATTTCCTATGAGAAGAAAGGCTATGCAATAGCTTTGAGCTATCTGAAACAAGTTGTTAATGTGTAAGTTTTCAATCTCTACTAGAATATTGTTTGCAATCTCAAAGTCAAACCCAGTAGAATATGCAAGCTGGAATTTAATGCCATGGTACGTATCGAAGACGTTTAACACTAGATGTCAAAATAAGCACGTGTCAGTTAAAACTCTTATTACAAATACATCCACTCAAATTCAGAAAAGTGTGCCTGGAATGTATTTAATGTCAGGAAAGATAAACTAAAATGCGAGAATACTGTTTCTTTTCCCAGACTCAAGCTGTGTCTATTAGATCACCAGACTGGGTATAAAAGTGATGTAATATTAAATCAAAACAAAAAAATACCGTTGATATAGCACTGATAGTCTAATCACAACCCACAAAGGCAAAGGCTGAGCTCAGACTAAGCACCTAGCATTTATTTGTCAGAGCTTTATCTCACTAATTATTAACAGGATTTGTTCTAACCCACAGGCATAACATCTCTCTGAATATCACACCCCAATAACTGCCTATAAAAGCTATCAAAATACAAGCCTCTCTCATGTCGGACTTTTCACAAATCGCATTTGTTTTAGGATTAAAGCAGGGACTTATTCTGTCTTTGGTTAAAAGGGTTTATTTGACACTTGTCTTTGCTCACCATAACACTCCAGAACATTTAGGCAGTAATGACTTGCATTTATAGAGGCTGCTCAAGTCCTATTAAGCTGCAGTGGAGTCAATTTTAACTCAAGTCGTGGAATACACAACAATAACGTTTAACTGTACAGCACATCAGTATACACTATCTAAATTACAAAATGCACAACATATCATTGTCTGTGACAGATATGAGTTCACATAATGAAAACTTGATGGATGTGAATTTGGTCCCACTGCTCTACATTTTGATGGTCTCAGCTTCTCTCGGGTTGTGGAGCCACAGCTCAGCTGTAACAAAATAAAGGGCAACTGTGGAGGCACACAGATATCTCTTGTCCAGAAAGGTATAAACTCACACGATTTCAGTCTGCTTTGTGGAATCACAGAATGGGTTGTGTTGGAAGGGACCTTTGAAGATCACCTTGTCTGTTCCCCTTAAAATGCTTCCCTGGCTTGCAGAATTAGGATGAAGACACAGTGGTGTTTTTTCCCCCTTAAACAGTAACTATTACATGAGGATACACAGGAATAAGAAACTCCTGTATCTATGGGTAATTCACTGCAGGCTGAAGCTCCAGCTTGCCCAGTTGCATCTGCCTTCTCCTGTAGCTTCTTACCTCCTCTCTACTGCCAGCAATGCTCAGACTTATCTGTAATTTATATTATCCAAAAGAGAAGTACAGTAAATAAGCTTTGCCAGAGGAAGAGAAGCATGTCAAGCTGCCTCATAAGGCATCATTATCTGAAGAAATGAGAGCATACACCTGACCATGCATTATTGACCGAGTTTCATTTGCAAGCAAGTGCACTCTGGGCACTTGTTTGGCCCCGACGTTGCTGTAGCAAATCTCTTTGTCATTTCTCAGACACCAATTGCATATTCCTGCCCCTGAGTTTTGCTCTGAATTGAGGCAAACATTTGTAACACCCTTCATTTTAACGTGACCTTGTCTGTGTCAAACACAATTATCTTTTTGTTGCATGTGCAAGGATTGCATGTGCTCTTACTGTTCCCAAAGGACTTTTATAACGTCACTAGGGCTGTAAGACACATAGCCAGAAAAAAAGGCCAACGGGGAGATTTTGAATGGATAAGATCGTTTGTCTCCGGCTGGCTTTCAGTAGGAACCAGATGCCATTGCACTGATATATATCATCTCTCATCTTTAAAATGAAGCCACTTTGGGCTTCACCACTAGGAGCTGTTGCTACCTGCAAAGGGCAGTATTTCTAAAATGAGGATCTTTCTATTGTTTGGCACGCAGGTCTCTAAAGAAAGTAGCAAAAAGATAAACTTTTGCTAGCCATGATCTCTGCAGACAGTGAAAAACAAGGGCTTTGGACAGTTTTGCACTTTAATCTATGCACAGAAATGTGACACAGTGAAGAGAAACTGAAATCATAAGTAATCTTAGGAAAAAATAAAAATCAAGACAGCACTGCAATAATCTGCTCATTCATTTCCATAGCTACTACCCTAAATAAGCATTATATTAAGACATTCCTGTGTATTCCTACACAATCTTATCTACAAATGTTTCTTAGATTTCAAAAGATAGAACTATTTAATTAAATCTGCCCTGTGTTTGGTTAGGAAGTCTTTATTTATAATTTCTTCTCATGGTATGCTTAAATATATACATGCAGAATTGCTCATTCTCAGGATATTTTCTGTGCAGTTACAGAAGAGCTACTGGCTAAAAGACCTGTGGACTCAATATTCCTCTGCCTCTTACTTTATATAAATCTCATTCAAGTCAGACTGGCAGTACTGGAGTCAGACTGGCAGTCAAACTGGAGAACGAAACTCCCCAGCCTTTAAAATCAGCTCTTATACACAGGATGTAGCTTTGGAAGTAGGTTTCTTCTGATAGGATTTAGTGCCTGTGAGTCATTCTGTCAAGTAGACACAGACAAGTATGCTTATTGGGATGCAACAGGGAAGCAAGCCAGTCTACTCCATGAGAATAAATCTGCTGAAGGCAGCTGGCAACCACCCCCTGCTCCCTGCATAAATGAACACCAAGGTAGATGAAAAAGAGATGTCTGTATGTAAGATGCACAAGCAAATGGTTAATACACCAAAAAATGGAAAAAAAGATGAAAGACAGAAGGTGGAAAAGCAACAAAGACAAAGGATCAGCAAGGGATCACCAAGTTGAATGCAAAAGACCACATCGGAACACTCCAGAAGAAACAGCATGTTAAAAATCACATACATCATCAGCATATATCCCAAAAAGATAGTATCAACTCCAATTCTTGAACACCATGTTTTCCTAAAAGACATCTTCAGGTGCAAAGCTTCAGGAGAAATTTAAACTATCACATGATTCATCATAATTTCTTCCACTTCCCAATGCCTCTTTTGCCACTCGTACTTCATTTCAGAAATTAAGGACAAATCTCTAAAATTGGGCATCTAGGCCTGTACACCGGTTGTCTTTTCAACAGTTGAGAGCATATGGACACCCTACATAATATCAAAAGGTGTTCGTGACATCTAAGAACTTATCTGATCTTCAGAGAACCATCATTCAAGTTGGTTTTGTCCTTAGAGCACAATCTAGTGAAGTGTTGGGCACCTATCCTTGACACTGAGTAAGCTATGCAAGTTGGTTAACTAAGTGTAAATAATAAAATATTCTCAGTGAAGAAAACAGCTCAATATTTAACAGTTGCCAGAAGCACTGCTTTAATTTGCAAGAGTACTCCACCCTAACCTGGCACCTAGTATCCTCAGTTTTGTGAAGAGTTTGGTAAATCACAAGTTCCGGGCATACTCAGGGATCATCTGAATGCTGTGACCAGTGTACATGATCTTCCCACTTTCAAATAAAAGGAGGCAATCTAATATTCTTCAGATCAGCCTCAAGCAGTTTTATTACATGGGAGATTTAAAAAAAAACAGAGTACTAGGTTAGGAGATTGACTGGAGAATCAGCATCAAAGAAAATAGAGCAAAATGATACCTGTGAGTACATGGCTGCTTCTGCCAGGGTCCCCAGGCAGACCCGAGCAGGACAGCTGCCAGCAGGACTCAGAACAGACCACACCGCACCGACTCACAGGCGGCTGCCAAGGCACTTGGGGGAAATGCTACTTTAAATACATTTTCAGAGATTATCAGGTTTCCTTGCAATACAAATGGAATAACAAAGGGCCCTCTTGGGGATGCTTCTTCCCTCGTTCTTCAATTGTAGAAAAAATACACATATATTGTTTTGTTTCCCTCTTTCTTCTACAAATTCAAGTGATATCATTGCATAAGAGACTGTTGCCAGTGAAAATTCAAATCAAGCAGCATCAGGTTTGCATTCCTATTTGGTCACTACATTTTTACTCTCCCAAGAATGTAACTGAGGCAAGAAAGCTCTCTGCCCTAAACACAGTATGTTGACTAAATCATCACACTTTTGTTGCTGGTGCCTCTCAGCCACCTACTTGCTGTTTCTTCCCAGCTCACCACAAAAAATAACCATGACATATAGGCATATCAGAAGACGATTTTCAAAACAGGGAATGGAAGTGCAGACCCTGCTGCCATCAGTTTACTAGGGGACTCTGTCACATCAACCAACAGCTACTCAAACTCCTCACTACTTCTTCAGACAGGCTAAAATTAGATTTTGGACACCAGGTCATAAAGTGTAATTTGAAAGTGTATGTATCATCTCTAAAGCCACAGACACTGTATCTACTTTCTGTAGGTTAAACAGTATAATTATAGACCATACAAAATAGCAGTAAAGCCAAGAAGA
This sequence comes from Caloenas nicobarica, assembly GCF_036013445.1. Classification (NCBI taxonomy): domain Eukaryota; kingdom Metazoa; phylum Chordata; class Aves; order Columbiformes; family Columbidae; genus Caloenas; species Caloenas nicobarica. The sequence continues at coordinate 107,942,818 of NC_088247.1, forward strand.
GTAAAGTTAAAAGCCAATGCTTTAAATATATATGTCTTTTGTAGATCTCATGTAATGAGTTACAATTTTGCAATTGAAGTCCTTGGCTTCAATACCGTCATCAGCATAAATTAGTCACAAGAGTAATGGCTGCCAAAATATTTACTCAGTTACAGTGGCCTTGAAATCTTCATTGCTACTAGCAGTTAGGTACCTTAATTTTCCTATCTTTAAAACAGAGTTCTTGCCCCCTTTGGATGAGAGAATGTCTATTGTAATTTTTTTTCAACCAGGCAGAAATGTGTATGAATCTCTCAGATAAATATATGCTAATTCAAGCTTCTTATAAGCCATCAGATTGGCAAACACAAAATTATACAAATTAATTTTTTCCATAGCTGTCCCTGAGAGTGTATATTTTTAAGAACTCAGTCTTTCAGAATTAGAGTTTAAATTTCCTCACATACCCTGTTTCTCTGGTAACTCATTTCTTTTCTGAGGATGCTTTTTGTGGAATTGAAAAGTCTACTGTTAAGTCTGATGCCATTACTCTGACCTCTATTTTGTCTCAGCTGACCTCAGACTCTGAGAAGTCACCTTTGCTTGAGGCTACCTCTTCTTTTAAAAGTTCCAGAGGATCCACATTTCAGCAGGACTCAGGATGCAACACGGATTTTCCTCTTTTGTTCAAATTAGTCAATAAAATATTACTATTTGTTTGTTTACGAGACCTTGCTTCTACTTCCTCTTGCTGTGAAGGTTTCCAGAATGCAAGTGTTTAACTTCTAAATCTATGCCAAGAAAATTTTTCCTTGGCTAAACTACTTACTGATTTATCAAAAGACCCCTGACTCAGGTCAGATCATGGCTCATCAAGATAACAACAACCTGATAAAGGCCAGATGTGAGAGCGGCTCTTTCTCGCAATTTCACTACAACAGGTCCCAAAACTATTGAAGATTGCATATCTCAGACTGGATAAGAAACATGTCTGGTACACCTCCAAGGTCTAAAAAGATGCTAGCAGAGATTGCCACAGGAGTAGCAGGCCTGTGCTTCAGTCTGTGCCCGTTGCCCCTCATCCTATCATTGGGCACCACTGAAAGGAGTCTGGTCCCATCCTCTTGACACCCACCCTTGAGATATTTATAAACAATGGTAAGATCCCTTCTCAGTCTTCTCTAGGCTGAACAGACCTAGCTCTCTCAGCCTTTCCTTATAAGAAAGATGCTCCAGACCCCTAATCTTCTTTGTAGCTCTCTGCTGGACTCTCACCAGTAATTCCTTGTCTTCCTTAAACTGGGAAGCCCAGAACTGGACATAGTACTCCAGATGTGGTCTCACCAGGGCAGAGCAGACGGGGAAGATAACCTCCCTAGACCTGCTGGTCACACAACAGGAAAGAGGCCAGAAGAAGCAATCAAAACTGAGAAGCAGTTTTGAAAGAAGTGATTTTCCATCATCTAGCCATGAAAGAGCACTGAAGGACTTGGGTATGATGGTCTACAAAAAAGACAGTTAGGGAGAGACATGACATCTGCATTTGCAAAAGGTGGTGTGGAGGTGACCCATTGTTCTCCACGTGCACAGGGGATGGGATCGGGGGAGTGCGATTTAGACAGATGAATCTGCAGAACTCTGTGAAAAGTAGAGCAGGCTGCCACCCAAGGTGATGAAGTCTTTTCACTAGGATTATAAAGAAAAGGTTGGGCAAGCATCTGTCAGTCAGCATCTATGTGCCACCTCTCCAGTCCCAGAGCACAAAAATGCCTTTCCAATGCCTTCATGTTCCAAATTTGAGATGTATGTTTGATTTTAAACAGTTGCATAAGTAATAGACATATCTAAACATGTCTTTTTAAAAAAAATAACTTGGCCATGGCTGCACAGTTGTGGCTGAAACTTAACAAAAAGTTCCCTTAGGTAATCTGCAACTGTGTTTGTTAAGACAAATGCTTTGCAGCAATATGGAATTAAAAACACACCCTACAAACTCAAAATAATTACCTTGAAACAAGTCATTTACATATAGGAATGTAAAATATCCTGGCAGTCTTTGTATTTTTCACATGTTGAAATCTAAATTTATCTGACTTTTTAAAATACCCTGAGATTCTATTTACTAGGATAAAAAAGATCATGAAGCCCTATTCTTGTTAATACCGTCAGATCTTATCTTTAATTCGATGTGCTGTTAGGATCAATATTTCTTTGCTCAGCACATCTCTCATAAGCAGCTGAACTGATGCAGAATCTTTGAAGTGTGCCACTCCTTTGCCCTCTCCAAAAGCGAAGGCAGAAGCACAGTAAGCCATTTACATTTATTGCCACATTTTCTGTGAGTAGCATTTTATCCCCCTGAACATGCATCTTAGTCTCTTTTAAATAAAATTTATTGTTCTAATTTATTCTAATTTATGTGATGTATTGTTGTCGCATACATTGCCACCCTTCTGTCACCATTTTTAAGAGGTCTTTGAAATCTATCTGACCTATGGCACACCTAAATTTTTCCACAGATCAGTGTGTAGGTGTTTATAACAGGTATTAAACTCAGCAAATGGTTGAGCATTGTAATTCCATCACATTAAAAGTGTAAAAGTGCAGTAGTATAACTGATGAAAATACAGACTTCGTATATTCTGACTGGAGTAAATCCTGTTCTCATGCAAGACAACAAGAAACATATCACTCACCACACAGAGTGGCAAAAGGATTTAGTTTACAGTGGATAACAATAACAGGCATAACTGGAAATGTAATACTTGCTCTTGGTCCCAAAATGGAGCTGGACACCCATCATGCTGGATGCTTTACAAACACATAATAAAATTATGATCCCTGATCCAAAGACCTTTCATGGTAACTGTAGAAGCAGAGACCACAAATGACAGGTGTATCTACACTGCTATGAAATGCTGACAGTAGTCAAGTGGAAGCATGCAAACATGCTCCACACCTGCTGTGTGTGCTGCAAGGACAAATCATGGCATGTCCCTGCTGCACTCCACAGAAAGAGGCAACGCCTCTGCCATGCACCCAGCAAGCCAACACTGTATGCAAAATGGAGACACATAAACACAAAATAGGGAACCAGGCAGATTTCCATAAGCAAAATGCTGCATGCACAAGAACAGAGGATGGCAAGTTCAAATAAACTTTATTCTGCCTGTCTGTCACATCTGCAGGTGAACTACCCATAAAGGCACCTTGCTGTTGGTGGCATATAATATTTTATATTCAGACCCAGCTACCTTTCCTTTCCCTCACTTTCCACACTTGTTTTCATCAAAAATTCACTGTCTTCACCAGCAAACAAATAGAAGAAACACTGGCCTTTCAGACAAAGAAAAATACAGCATAGAGAAAAGCTGAGCTCTAGTCACATACCCATTGAACACCAAGACTATTGGTTACAGAAATCCCAATGGATTCATTTCCTGGGAAGACAACAGTTTTCCTCTGTCTTGGGTCAGTGCTCTCTGACTTCTTTGTCTGATGTCTGTGCCATATGTTTCCACAAGAAGTTGCAATATTTTTGGTACCTGTTCCCTAGGATGCTTATGTGCCTGCACACTAGCATATATTAATACAAACGAGTTTACATTGTGTTTCGGTTAATAGGATTTAAATGCAACCATGCAAAAATCTGCACTGCAACTAATAGGAATTTGTTTAATTATACAGTTGTCTGAGCTTACTTTCTTTGTGTTTACAGTCTTGTATCCTGAGTGTCTTTGTGATTTGCTGTAGAAGGAGGGCATAATTAAACTTTAACAACTTTTCTTTATTAATTTCATTTAACATTCCTGTAGAGCGGAGAGACTATCTTACCTGGCATGGCCGTAATTTATTGCCTTCCTACTCTAATGTTGCCTGCCATGAGGGGAAAAGCTATAAAATAATACATGGGATCAGACTTCAACCTAGACCTCAGGGCAAATGAGGACATCTCCTCCTCTTCTTCTTGTCTTAGAGGCAAGTGGCAGATACCTCCTCCTGTACCTCACAGTCCAACTATTATACTTTAGACTTTTTCCAGTCCAACAAACATTTCTCCCTGACCACTCCTGTGGTCACCTAAAGGAAGTTTTGCTGTACAAGTTAATTAACTGCAGGTTTCAGCATATCATCCCAAATATAGCATTAGTCTCTTCATTCTGAACTTCCATGACTGATGCAGAAATACAACTGAGCTCTTAAACAACAGGTCTCCCACCCCACCTAAAAATTGTCACCATAATTACTGTCACTCCTGCTGGCAGTTAAAGAATCAGAGCAGTAAGAGGTGGCAAAGCTGAGCACGTTACCTAGTGTATCCCTCTGCAAATCCACGATTGTTCTCTACATTTCTTTCATGCCACTTGACAAGACTTGCTAAAAATGGCCAAAGCAATTAAGTTTAAATGTCTTCCTTTGGGAGACAATTCCAGGTTGTAACAAATTTCACTGTCTCAACAAGTTCCCTGATTTTCTATCTAAATTTCACTTCTTAATAATTTCCTCTCATTATTTCTTTCTTCAGACCAGTGCTACATCCTTCAGGTATATAAAAGCATTATCTACTATTCTTTCCTAATTTAACTGCCATGTTTTCCATATCATTTTTGCTCCTCTTGGTAACAAAGAATTAATTTAGCTTAATTTTAAATCCCTATGCCACCTTTCTTGAAGGCACATTAGCACATTCTTCAGGGATGACATGCAGTCTTGTTGTGCACTGATATTGTTAGTTTGGGATCCAACATGAACACAGTAATTTACCTAAATAGTTGTAGAGAAATGTCTTCAAATGACAGAAATATTTACTCCCAAACACTTTTCTGAAAACACATGAATCCTATCATTGTGGGTCATACTGCAAATTTCATCTTTTTGCAAAGAATATAGAAATTATGTGGGAGGAGAAGACAAAGCCATATAGTTGCAGAGCTATAGCAGGGCGGAAGGTAAATCTAACTTTCAGACTCTCCTCATTTATGTTGTGTACATTGTACGCTTTCATTCAGCATCTGTTTAATGTGTTTTATAAGTAACTCTACAGAGAGCAGGTCTTAATAATTTTAAATATTCAATATAAGAAACATCTAGCCAAAAACTATTGCTAAAAATTTCTGTATTTGATGAAAGACCTCTAGATACACAATGTTCATTTATTTCCTGCCCTAAAAAAAGACAAATGGAAACAGCAGAGGAGAGCATTTGCATTCTAAACTCAACAGACAGTTGCAGTTCAGCTACATGCCTAGAAAATGAGCTCTTGAGCATGCCCTTGATGACAGAAGAAAACCCATTAGTGTATCTTGAAACTGTCTGCTAGAAGATCTGGTCATTTTTCAGCTTGGTCAGCTATCATTCATCAACTGTTTGATAGCAGATGCAAATTCAAACTACCCACATCAGATAAAAAATGTGCCTGAGAGTTAGGACATAATCAACATAAGCAGGTAACAAACAGACACACAATCTCAAGAGCTATGGTTTTGTGACTACAGTGATGTGATATCTTATATACAACATCAAAAAATTACTCTCAATGTCAGAAAAAGCATGCAGGTGGCCTGCCTTAGTGTCAGATGGTGAAGTAATAGCACTTTTCTGGTCAATGCAGACAGAAATTAAAGGTAAAGAGCACTCCGGTTTCAACATACTGTCTGTCCTCACCAGCTTAAGAAATACTTTTAGCCAACCAGGGCAGCTCTGACCACAGTCAGAGTCCTAGGTAAAAGAGGGAGCATATGCCATAATACATTTGGTTATGACATAGTGGTACAAGTGATAAAACAATCACTGTATCCTTTCTTCCCACTCATAGCACAAACACTCAGGCCAATTCTACTATTAAAATGTAAAGAAAAAAAAAAAACCAAAATAGAGAAGCAGTGACAATAGTGGGAAATTGAATTTGGTTGCATTGTCTAACATAGTATGAATAGTTTGATTTCAGAAATAGAGAACAATTTCAAGTTCAGAAAGTAACCTAATTAAGAATTTCAAGTCTACATAATAAAGACCCCACCTCCTTTTTCACTCTTGTTCATCAGCCCCACTGAAGTTAGCAGGAGGCATTTTTTGGCACTGAGAGTATTACATCTCAAGTGTCTATTGTGTTAAAGCAGTGCGGCTTGTGCTATCACATTTATGCATATCTGTAATATTATGCTCCTGGAGCAGCTGTATTCATGTTCTCCTTTCTCCACATGGAGCAATAAATCAGCTTTCACTGCATAACAACATATGACCAACTGTAAAAGCACTGTCCTCTCCCTTATAACCCAGTAAGTGTGTTTTATTGCCATAAGTAATAAATGGCCATAGGTTTTGTGTTGATTTGACAGCGCATGGTCTCTGCAGTTGTTTGGGATTGCTTTGGCCTCAGCTGGCTTTAGCAGTTGTCTAGTGGGTCGAGTGATCATCCTCTAATCTGTTTTATCTTAAATTATGTAAAAATAATAATAATAATAATACATGGTAAAGGTCTGACAAATCCAGGTAGTCCCTGCATAAAAAATAGCCATTTGTGTTAGTTGACGCTGGGAGTACAATTTCCAAACTTGAGTGGGAAACCAATGAAAAGGAAGCAAACTATGATGAGAAACATATATAAATAAACACAGACTTGAGACTGAGGAGGCAGAAATTCTACCACAAAAACATCATACAGCTCCTGGTGAAGACCTTGAGGTGGCCCAAGACTTGTCATAGCCCCGCTTCTGCTCTGCTGGTGACAGGATGAGGATGCCAACCACAGGACCCAGAGCTGGGGACAGAGAGAAATTAGGTCTTTGTATAACAACTTAAACTGTGTTATAAACAAGGATTTTCTGTATCCATTTGATAATTTGGAGTATATTAGACCATTGATTGTACTATGAATAAATTATTTGCTCCATGTATACAGTGTATTCCCTTTTTAAAGTTGTTCCTGTTACACTTTTGTATTTTATACATATATTTATCTATATCATAGAATATATCAAGTTGAAGGGACCCATATGAATCATCAAATCCAACTCCCTGCTCCTCACAGGAGTACCTAAAACTAAACCATATGACTAAAAGCATTGTCCAGAGGCTCCTTGAACTCTGACAGGCTTGGTGCCACGACCACCTTTCTGAGGAGCCTGCTCCAGTAACTGACCACCTCTCACTGAAGAACTTTTTCCCAGTGTTCAATCTGAACTTCCCCCGGTGCAACTTTATATCATTTCCAGGTGTGCTATCTCTGGTCACCAGAGGGAACACCATGTATATAACCCATTATTACTCATCCTTTCACACTGTGGAAAACTCGACTGTCTCATTAAGCCTTTGTATCACATGCTTTTCAAATAATGTGGAAAGTTTTCTTTATGATGAAAGCAAGAACTGTTCATCAAATCTTCCCTACTGGGCTGTTCTACTGCAGATCTTTTGGTGCATCATGTTTCTAGTAATGAAATAATTACTTTGCATAGCTATACACATAACAAATATCATTTAATTAGTAAGGAAAGAGTTGGAATTAAGCTTGCAGGTTTTTCTAAATGAAAATTTTAGGAATGATTAAACTTGACTATGGTGAGGTATGGCCCCTTGCTAGAGCTGTAATACCTCAGGAAAGCTTCTCGGCAAGCAAAGTCCCTCCTCATTAATGTAGTATGATATTAATCACAGCTAATGGAGAAATTAAAAATGTCAAAATTAGGGCAGCAGGTTAAGTGAATACACTGGGAATAAAAAAGAAAAAGAGTGATAGAACCACAGGAACTGAAAAATAAAATAGGTTTCCTTATTATATTAGAGATTTTCCTGCTCTCTCAGCTTTTGTCCTTTAATCCTCCTGAATCAACCCGCATGTGGCTTGTTCTGTAGACAGATGATAGGCACTGAAAGAAGAAAACTGAGCTGCATAATGGTGTACAGGCAAGGAAGGGCACTGAGAAGCTGAGAGTGCCTCGTAACCATACCATCCACTGAGCAGTTTGCCTTTGTGAAATATTATCAACTTAAAGAAAATCTGAGCCTAGCAGGCAGAACATAGAAAGAGGTCAGGATATGTTATTCTCTCTCTGTGGAAATGAGGAAGGCCATAGCTGGTCACATATCTTCCTTTTCTTATGCCATTTTACAAATTAAGAGAAAGTAACATAAATCAGAGAGATGCCCTAGACTCTCAGAATTGTTTGTAAACAAATCCTGAATTCATCTGCACATCAGGACTAGCCTTGCCCCTGGACCAAATTGCAGAGAAGATTTGCTGAATAGGGCTGGTCACTGTAGGGAACACCAGAGTCATTCAGGCTAGAGCAACCCCATGTTCAAAACAGAATTAACTTCCAGATTAGAGCAGATTGCTCAGGTCCTTCTCCATCTGAGCTTGGAAATTCTCCAAGGATGGAGCTCCTACAACCTCTTTGGGTAATCTGTTCCAGTGTTAAACCACTCTCATGGTGAAATGTAGTTTTCCTTTATCGAATATGGTCATTTTCCTTGTTTCAGTCTGTGACATCTCCTTTTGCATACTGCACCCCTGAGAGATGTCTGGCTGCCTTGCCCCAAGCCTCCTTTAGCATTTCCACATTTGTAATACCATCACCTGGCCACCTTCTCCTTTGTCTTCTATGGTCCACTGATTCATCAACATTTCTCTCACAGAGAAGGCACTGCAGCAGAGGCATTACCCCTGCCACCAAGCAGTGCTAGTCACTGTCCTCAGTCTATAGGCCCTCATCCAACCATCTCATAAGCAAGCCTGGACAATAATACCAGTTTTATCAGTTATTCTGAATACACTAGATCAAGCTCTCAAATGGAACAAGAGCTCAGGAATCTCAGATATAAGCATCACTATTGCCCAAAGGATGTTTGCTTTTGTGTTTGTCCATTACTCAAACTCATTCTTAACTCAAACAGATCGAAACATGAGTTAAAGCAAATAGCCATTTGTAAAATGTAAAGCAGAAAAAGGTTTATAGAGGTATAAGTATGCAAATAAACCCTGGAAACTAATTGATGAGAGTGTAGAAATAGAGTCAGGTTTGTGTCATCTCATATGGATCCAAATATCTCACAGTGGCAGACCAAAGATGCAGTCCTACATTTATGCAGTGCTTCCGTGCGAAAGCATCTGCATGAAAGGAGCACATTCTCCTCTAAAACCCATCTCTCTATGTGCATTATCCAGTTTCAAGAGTCTTCCCTCTTTGCTTTCCATGTTTTTCACCACATTTACATGAAGCCATACAGGAATGCTGACCATCCTGGCACATGGCATCACCTCCACCTCTACCTTTGGTTCCACTTACGCAATTGTTAAGCCTTAATAGAGATGTGGCTGACTACTAGCTTGGATACCCTGCTAGGATATTTGCAAACTGCCAGCCTGTTCTGAGACGAAATGCACTTCTCTAAACCAGATTTATTCACATGGTTCCATCCCTCTCATCCAATGTAAGGGGAATTGCAGGGAGGGAATTAATTTTAATATATAATGGACGAAGGCAACATAAGCTGGATAAGAATCTGTTCCAAGCACAAAAGACTTGACCTATTATTCAGAGGCTGTTGAAAGTAAAGAGTTGAATCCTTAAATACCATCTGTGCTCTTTCAGCTCAGAAGAAAGTGTTTATCAGCCAAGGGAACGAGATTCATAAGCAACTGTGTATGCATTTAAAAATTGGGGGGGGGAGTGGTGTTGAGTCATTTTAAAACAGTCTCTTTAAATAATATGTAGAGTTACTTAAGCAGTCAGAACAATTTCTCCGATTGCCACCCTTTCCTAAAATGATTTCTACTGCAGACTTTTCAATACCCGCACACCAAGTCACTTACAATTTTGTTTCCCCAACTTCATTAATGTTGAGCAGCCAGCCATGAGGCTCTAAACAGTTTGGAGCACAGCAGAGAGGAGGAAATAGCACTCAGTGACAGAAGTAATGCCAGCTGAGCTGATGCCAGACCTGACAGTCTTAAAATGACCGTTTCGTAAAGGAGATGTTTCAAACAATGGCAGACAAATGGACTTTACTGGATTATTCACATTTTGGAGGCATTCGGTGTCAGGAAACGCAACGTGCTATGTGTGGCAAAATTGTAAACAGGCATAAGAAACAATGCATTCAACTTTCTTTATCCTGTTTTCTACTTGGCATGATGTTGCTGCCTCTAAGAACGGAATACAAACAGCTGCACACCACTCCATGCAAGTAGACACTGTATTAAACGCTAAAACAATTGGAATTATTTGGTACTGGACTTTTCTTTAAATTCCTTGCATAGCTCAACTGTGATATTATTCACAGGAGAGTTGAAAGATTACAACTTGTTCCACCTTCCCTGTTATTAAAAAGCTGGTGTGGATGGCTTAAAAAAAAAAAAAAAAAAAGCAGAGGGAAGAGGAATAAGTAGAAGAAAAAACCCTGCCCTTCAAAAAACAAATCACATCAATTTGCATGCAATCAGTGAGTTACACCACTGGCTACATTATGAATATTCCCACATGACAAAAGCAAAAAGAAACTCAGAAAAGTCTGGGAAGAAAGTAGCATTAATGCAACTAGATTGCTTCAAGTACCCTGAGTGCATCATTCAAAATTAACTTATGTATTTTTATGTAACAATAGCTTGCAAAATAAAGAAATGCCACAACACTCTAAGCAGACCACTGTAAGAATCCACACAAGCTATAATAAAGAGTGGGTACATCTGAAGCTCTGACCAAACTTCCAATCACTAAAACATCCCCAAATGTTTATTTTGAAGACTTTTCTTGGATATGCTTCAGTATTTGTAGAAACTGTAAACCCTCATTTCTTAATAATGAAAAAAGATAGGTTTAAAAAGATAGGTTTAAAAAGATAGGTTCAGAAATTACATCACAGTATAAACTTGCCACCGACACTGAATTAAGCATAATCCTGTAGCAGCGTGACACATTTGTAATGACAAAGTTTAACCAGACAAATTATCTTCTCTTAATGTTTCCCTCTAAATTCAGCCCATAAAATATATGAACCTTTATGGCAAACGTAAGGTCAGTTTTAATAAACATGGGGTTTTTGTCAAAACCATGCAGTGCTCAGATTCAAGATGAAAGTGAAAGAAGCATGGGAAGACTGAATGAACATTGCTCTGACTTTTTAAAAAAACAAACAAACAAACAAAAACCAAAACACCTCTTTTTTGTAATATTTTCCACAACAAATGCTAAAGGTAACTGTGCATCCCAGTGAATTTGAACTAAAAATGCTGTGCAGTTCCTACAATTTAACACCTTCTAATCTTGACAGGCAATTACATATCCCTAAATACTTACTGTTGCTTTTTAAAATACAAGTTCATTATTTTATAACGGCTACTAAGGTATCACATAGGATATTTCAGTTTCATGGTCCCTGACTGGGTTCCAAAGAGGTTTGCAGAATCATCCATAATGTGAACGGGTTTCAGCCTTTTTTTAGGATACATTTTCAGCACTCAGCAGCTCTAGTCTGGGTATCTGAACTGAAACAGTTGGATTATCAGACTTTTGCAGTTCTACTCTTGGAGAATCAAGGGGAACTTTGGACAACTTCTGAAAATGTATGAAAAGAAAAGCATATTGGGCAAGAACAGCTGTAACTGTGAATAACAAGATGGGAGGGTGTGGGGTGGGGGAAGATACCATGCTCCCTAGTAAGAAGCTCATTTTAAGAAGACAGGGGAAAATCTTTAGCCTTTTCAAGATGCTTTTTAGAAATCTAAAGCTTTTAATAGCCCACACTTAACTAAAGAGCCTCCCATTCCAAGCTTCAGTTTTCAAAACAATATTGCACAGCTGTTAGTGATTGAATTTTCAACTTAGTACTTTCAGAAATAATGAGATATTTTCACATATAAACTAAAATTACATTATCTAATTACACTTGTACATCATGCATTAACTCTCAAGATTAAGGTAAGTGTGCAATGAATAGTTAATCAATCGAGTCATTCACCCTCTGAGGTTCATCATTTGACGTATTTCATCAACATATTAAGTTTGAATTTTTTGTTGGTATTTCTGTTCTAATAGTTGGATATTGATAGGAAAGCCCTGAGAAATTCTTCAAAAAAATAGATTATCTGTACAAATGGCAGAAATATAAGAAAAGTTCTGGACAATCTAATACTTCCCTGACAAGAATTTTTCCACATCTTGGACTTACATTAATTTCTGTGTACCACTTTCCCTATTATTCAGTTTCCTGAAGGAACACATGAAAAAAAAATTGCGTTTCTGCTAGACTATAACAAAATATGAAACTTGGTTTCTCCTTATGGAATATTAGAGCAGGTACAGGTTTATTTTCTCCTGATGTATGTCCATCTCTTGCAAACAATTAAAAACAAATTCAGAAAATACATTAATATTTTCATTGACATTGTATCTGTAAGAAAAAAGCTTTGTGGCCATTAAGTTCAAGTACTACAAATATTAATTTCCAGCAGCGTAATGAAATTTGTAGACTTCAAGAATCTGTGTTCTGGATAGCAGGGACATTTTCTTGCTTCTAAGGATGTTATTTGCACTGGTAAAAAACACATGTTGTCACATAGATGACAACAGAATAGAAATTCACTGTCTGTTTCTTGGCACACATACATAAGACCTATGAGACTCAGAAAGGAGTATTTCTGGAGAATTATACATACGCAAGCGTGCTCATGCTAAGCAACCACATTGTGGGGCGTATGTTAACACAATATCCCACGGTTTGTTGTGAATATGAGTTATTTTTGTATGTCATCAAATGAATCAAAAACAGCATACAGAGCAAACTGTTGATGGCAACCTTGGCCAACATCGTCGTGCCACTTCAGATGGAGAAGTGCATGTCAGAGTGCGTCACTGTTCAGGGACTGCTACAACGTGCATGACATTTCTCAGAAGAGGTCTGACATTGCACGGAGACCTTCAGCAATGTGTTTGCCATGTGTGTAGTCAAACTCAGAAGAAAAAACCTTAAACAGCTCACAGGTCACATGCTGTTCACAAGCTTGAATGATGTTCTTCCAGTCAAGAGATCAAGGTCATTTACTTATTAAACATATGGTCTACCAAAAAAGGCACACTCTTCCCAGCTCCAAGTATGTGAACAGAAGGAGCTGCTAACATCAGACTGTAGCATGCAAAACATTCAGGAATGCCTTTATATCAACCTTCTCTAAAGCACATGCTACACACTGAAGCAGTACTTTGCTGCTATGCTGTTAAGTAGGTAAAATGACTTCTTCATTAGGTAAAGAAAAAAACAAATGCAAAAGGAATAGCATGCTCTGACAGAGTCTGGAAAGAGGAATCAACCATGAACTCTCTGAAATGCTGCTCAATATCAAGCTCTTGGTGAAAGACTGATCAGAGGAAGACTGCATTTAGAAATACATTCATATATTTAAAGGACAAAATATTCATAGCAAATAATTCATTTTTGCCATGCTATCCATTTATTACAACCTGATTTCACTACACCTTTCAGGCCAAGATTCCTTTCTTTGCTTTAACATAACACATTTTGACTCCATTAACTGAGAAATTGTATAGGAACATTTATTGACCAGCACACGTGTCTAAAGTTCACTTACATTTTTTAAATCAAGATACCGTTTCATTCAGATCTGGACAACCCTGTCTGAAACCTACTTAATTCAGTTCTCAGCAGCAGTCAATGTATTACGCTCTTTCTCTTGAACATCCCACTGAAGAAGAGCAAACTAGAAAGACTTTATTAACTAGATCAGTTAGAGAGATTGCATACAAAGTATAAAAAATAATGATTACACAGAAGGAGCACCCATAGGTACCTCAGATGCTGGCTTCGGCTCAAATACGCACTTGTCCATTTCTGAATTTTTCCAGGGTCCTTACCACATTCCCACGTTTTCTTCTTAGGACATATGGGGGTTTGTCAAGCTGTCAACAGATCCTTCCTGATCTCCAGGATCCTGCCTCACTGAACTCCTGCAGGCAGCAACCTCTAACTGCACATACTGTTATCCGTTCCTATTCAGACTATTTTTACAGCTATTTACAACAGTATTTGTGAATTCCGATTCTCATTTGTCGAATTGTTTCAATAAGGAAATTTTTTAAAGGCAAATGACCAAAGGAGGGTAGGAGGAAGAGGAGCTGGGGGGCGTGGGAGGACTCAAAAATTATATTTGGCCAGAATGATTCAGATTCAGATTCAACCAAAGGAAAAAAACCCAAAATCCAAACAAAACAAAAACACCAAACAACCAAACAACAAACAAATCACACACACAGAATAAACACTGTTGCCTAGTTTAGGTTGGCAGTTTTGAATCTTCCTACTTTTGACTGGTTCCAGAATCCACATTAATTATCACTTATGCCAGTAAATTTGAATTACCTAGGCTTTCTCCCCATTCCCTTTTTTTTTCTTCTTTATTCAAGTAAATGCAGCTTTGCAAGCCATCTCAGTGGATTCCTTGCACACTATTGTCAGAAATGAAAGCAGACACCTGCTGTGAATTTAGCTGCTCTCAGACCTTCCAGCCCACCTCCGCTGTTGGTGGATGAGTGAGTTTTTTCAGCAGAGCAGCATGGAGACTGCCTGACACTCATTTGCAAGGCAGCAAACATGGAGGTTTTCTCATCCAGAAAATGCTGCAGCTGCTCCCAATGCCGGGCTAACTTTTAATACCAGCAGTGATGGCTGCAGGGTGGAACATCAGCTCAAGATGAAAAGCAAGAACACTGAAAAGAAATGCTCTGACTGTGAATGGCACCACACTTCTGGCTGCCCTGCCCTGCCCTTGCAGCACCCACCAGCCCAGCCAGGACACCAGTTATGTTCTGCCAACGTGGTAGGACAAGAATTGGAGCAGTGGGCAGAAGCAGGCAGGAGCGGGCAGTGCAGAGCCCACTTCCACTGCAGCACCAGCATACAGCACATTAAAAGTCCTTTGAAAAACATGGCCTGAACCATTTTGACCTGTCCCCAGTATAATGTCAAGAGCATGTATAACCTCACCTTTCCTTCGGCAGCTGTCACTGCTGACTCCAAATTTGTATCATCTGTGCCCTATCGGCCCTGCAGAACTTGACATTTCATTCAATGATTTTTTGTTCAGTGAATTTTTTTTTCCTTCAGCAATGCTTTTTCAAAGCACCAAGAAATATCTGTATGAATTTTGATTTGCATTTATCAAATGGTTTCAAGGGAGGAAGGGCACAAATGAAAAGAGGAGAAAGAGGTGTTGGGGGTCAGAAAGGTTAAAAAAATGTTATATTTGGCCATAATGAGGCAGATTCAGATTCAAATCCTCTTTTCACATAATGGGATCTGAATCCCAACATTGGCTCCTACAAGACTGCCATAACCATCACGACGTGCGGTCGCAGGTACCTGTATCTACTAGAGAATAGAAAAAGAAATTTATGTTTCCCAAATGAATGCCTTATCACCAGGCTTTCTGATTTCTTTATTGGTCTCAGCTTTTGAATTTGAGAAAACATAGCTTTCAAAATGTTGGGGTTTTTTTTGTTTTTTTGTTTTAAAGAGAAAGTTGGGAAAAATAAATTTAATGTAAACATATTCTACTGAATAGATCAGCGTCTCACAGCCCTGGATGAAGCCTTAGCCTTTTGATTCCTTTGCTGCCCAACTCCAATTCTGTCAAACTCAGTCATCAGTAAAGATGATGGACTGAGAGCTTTAAAACTCTGCAAATAGTCTACATTTCCTACTGTAGACCTCATCGGTGTGCAAAGTAGTTCTGTGAGCTCACCTTGGACAATTTATGAAGTTTAATGCAAGTGTTATTTTCTTTAACTTCACTGTGTATCTAGCAAAGACAGTAGAGCACCATGCGTGACCTCAGGGGCTTTCTAGTCTTTCTAATTTACAGAAACAACTCCAAAGATCCTTAAAGTGGAGAGTGCTAGAATGAGGGAGCACTTCTTCCAGACACGCTCAGCATCACCACAGATTATTGCACATGTCTGAGACATCTGACTACATAGGGTCGCAGCCTTCATCTGTCATCTTATCAGCAAGTCAGTCCCAAGGTGACAAGCACAACAACTCAATTTCAAAGAAGAGGTAGAAAAAAGAGAGAAGAAAAAAGGGTTGAAAATCGGAATCCAGTAACAGTTTTTAGAAGCCACAGGAGCAAACATAATACTGTCTAGATGCTGCTTAACACATTTCCCGCTTTACA
Organism: Caloenas nicobarica; assembly: GCF_036013445.1. Taxonomy (NCBI): domain Eukaryota; kingdom Metazoa; phylum Chordata; class Aves; order Columbiformes; family Columbidae; genus Caloenas; species Caloenas nicobarica. Next base: position 107,958,983 of record NC_088247.1, read on the forward strand.
GAGCAGGGTTTTATGTGTTTTCCTCATCTGTTTCAAAACACATTTAGGAGCGTCACAGAGTTCAGCTTTGCAGAAGTGGTTTCACTGGTGGGGAAAATGAGGCATGGGGATGTATAATGGCTTGCCCAGTTTATCAGGTATAGTTGGTGACAGATGTAAGAGCATCTTCAAAGCACCCTCCATTCCTGTCCAGTGTCCTGGATGCCATAGCTAAATTGATGCCAGTTAAAGTGGTATGAAACAACTGAAAAGATGAGCCTGATGACCTCTGCAATAATCTCCAGCCCATGGGAAAGGGGAAGCTTGCTGAATCTAGAAGCTGAGCCCTTCCAGGTTAGTTGCCTTAGTGTCAGTAACAGTCTCAGCACCCCTGTAACACAATCAGGCTGATTATGGGAGTCAACACTGCTAGCAGAATTAACATATTATGTGAAAATTTAATAATTCTACAAAATATTTTCATGAGAAGAGATAGCAAAAAGCTTTTTTTGTTTTTGAGTCTATAAAGGGAGCTGATTTATAGGCTGTAAGAGTTATGTTGATATGTTCAGAGATATAATGCTTAACTAGAGTTATAATACTCTAAATATGCTTACAGAAACAGCCAGGAAATATTTATTTTAATATTTAAATATCTGCGAGTCCCCCACAAATCTACACATCCTTGAAAAGCTCCCTCATATATTTGCAATAAGTACTTGATACAGTCTCACCATAGTAGCATTAACACAAGCTGCAAAACCCAACTCGGCAGCACAGTATATACGTGGAAAGTCAGTACACTCAGCCTTGTGCTCCAAGGGGCAGGCTGGAACCAGCAGACTTGATTAAAGTCCACTTAGTAATATCCACAGCACACTGCAATCACGAACCAGGTACCTTACTACACACCTGCTTGTGCTGTAAACTGCACACACATCTTCTCTAACATGAGGCAAACTAATGTAGCTTATGTAAAGACCCAAAGGATTAAAATACTTGCATAGTGAACAAATTTACACTAAGATTTCCATATGTTGCAAAGGATGAGGTATATGGCACAATAAACCATCCCTTTCCCAGGATGCGTTGCTGCAGTTAACTTTCTTCTTAAGTACTGTGCTCTAAAGGGCACTAAATAATATCTCTTATCTGACAGTAGCACATGCTAACAAGGAAAATAAGAAAGGAAGGGTGCCGGAAAGCTGAGTGATTTAGATAGTGATTCAGTCTGACGAGAACTGTAATGAAATAATTTTCAATCCTGATTGCCTTCTGGGTCTATTTGAGACTTAAATTTCAACAGGTTAAAAGCTTGCACTTGGTGCCACATCCTCCTATCAGACTAAGTCCCCAGCCTGTGTGCTCATGAGGTGATAAGGGTGTAAAGGATCGGTCTCCCCCACGGACCAATCTGCAGCAGAGCTCCACAGCCAGCAAGCGGCTATGGCTGCACTCTCCTGCTGCAAGAGCTCATGGTGCTCTTTACCTGATGTGCTCTTCACTGTGGGACCATGGGCTGGTCATCAGCAATCTTCCCAACTCACCCAGAGCCTCTCCTGTTCTGTCATTACTCCATGAAGCCTTTGAATAAAAGCAGTGTATTATTCCTTTCCTCTAATCCTTTAACATCTTGTTGATGCTACAAAGAGGGCAGGCTAGTTTTCAGTAGGTTTTTTTTGTTATTATTATTTTTCATTTTAGAGTTTCCTCTAAGGCCTCTGAAAACTAATGCAGCTGAAAGTAAGTTTTGCATTCCTCTTCTAATGGCATTTTATAGAGAAGATTTGTGAACTGGAAAATCATGCATTTGTGGTTGCTTATCATCATGTCAATAGGAGGCTAATTTTGTTGTCTTCTCTGTAAGGTAATTTGATGAATACCTAAATAGTTTTGACTTGTCTTCCTTATTAGTACATTTTGTATTAAAATTTCATGAATTGAAGAGCAATAAGTTTCTATTTGCTTATCTTATTAATGCGCATACTGAATCCTGAAGGCATTTTGCCCACTTATACTAAATTATCAAGGCTGTTCTTTGGCAATATAACTGACTGATCATGCAGTTCTACTTTAGTTCTAGCTTATATTAAAATTTCGATGGTGAACATTAACTTCCTGTCTGTTAGCACACATTTTCTGTTTCAGAAACACTTGGTAGCTTTTATTTAGGAAGTCTACTATTTGTGCACTGGCAATTTAGAGATCATGCCAATTGTTTCAAGATGATTTCGATCTAAATTTTCAAAATACTGAAAAAAATATTACGAAGAATATTTCTTTGTGTGTATTCCAAGTTCAAATCCCTGAAGAAGAACAGAAGCAAAGCTTTTTTTCGTGCAATCTTTACACGCCTCCCCAGTTCCACGATAGATTCAGGCAGGCCAATATCACCATTCGGGGAAGTACTTACCTGCGTCCCTAAATTTTGTAGTTCTGAATGGGAATTCAACACATTTAATCCCTGTCCTATATCCTGATTTTCATCTGACAGTCTTTTTCCTCCACCTCTGTTTTTAAATTCTATAAATTTAAGGCTAATTTTTCCCAAATATTATTTCTTTCTGTTAATGGGCAAGCTCATCTATGCTCTCCATTCCTATATCCCAGCCTCACACTGTGGAGGCTTCCTTCATCTTGTTTTGCTTTCTGATGGGAAGAAGTGGATCTACCAATGAAAAAGTCATTATAGGAAAGCCAGATTATAAAGCTCTTATAAACAAACTTTTGATAGGTAACTAATTACAAATGAAGTGTGATGGCTTTCACTGCACTGAGTAGCACCTATTAAAGCTCATTTTAAATAATGAAATTGTAACATGCATAAATAAATTCTCAAAGTTCAATAGGTACGAAGCACCTCAAATATGAGTGGCAGAATGTAATTAATCATTATCCATGTGGTCTCCAATAACATTTTGGCTCTGTGTTGGGACCTTGAGCGATCACAACAGACATATTTAGTCCTTCTCCTGTAGTAAACTCCTCAAAGACCCAAACATCCCAAAGAGGTGTTTAAATTTATTTGTTTCTCACCATCCAAATCTATTTTAATTGTCAATAAATTAATTTTCCCCAGGTAGAGTCTGTGAGTCTGTTTTGCCGATCATGGTAACTGGTATGCAATGTTCCTGTCTTTATCTCAACCCATAAGCTTTCTCATCTTATTTTCTTCCCCTGTCCCTTTGTGGAGGGGAAGTGAAAGAGCAGCTGGGTGGGCATCTGGCAGCTGGTGAAGGTCAATCGAACACACTCCCTTCCGTGTGAAAGAGCTCCCGAAGAAGAGGATCTTCCAGAGAATGCCACTTTGTTCCAGCCTTCGCAAAAGAACAGAGCATGAATATGAACAATGCAGGAAAAACAAGTCCTCTGCATCAGTCTCAAATAAATTGGGAGTAGCAGCAATTATTGGAGTTAAGAATCAGGAACAGGGAGCTATGACAATCACACAGCTGCAACTAGTCCTAGGCAAAAAGGCAGTTGTACACACTGTGCAGACTTATAAACTCCCTATCTAATACATAGAGAAACAGATTGAATACTCAAAGGTAAAAAATGTACTGCCTTTCAGTACTTAAAGAGGACTTATAAGCAAGGTTGGCACAAACTTTTAGTAGACCCTGTTGCAATAGGACAAAGGGTAATGGTTTTAAACTAAAAGAGGGGAGATTCAGTATAGACATGAGGAAGAAACTTCTTGCAATAAGGGTGGTAAAATACTGGCACAGGTTGCCCAGAGAGGTGGTAGATGCCCCATCCCTGGAAACATTCAAGGCCAGGCTGGATGAGACTCTGAGCAACCTGATCTAGTTGAAGATGTCCCTGCTCATTGCAGGGGGGTTGGACTAGATGACCTTTGAAAGTCCCTTCCAACCCAGATTATTCTGTGATTCTATAAAATGTAGCATTGCCGAGAAGAATCTCACTCATGTGAAAATTTTGCCACAAAATACTTAAGCGGAAAGGACATATTACGAATTTTAAATGAAGGTTTGCTGTACGAAAAATGACTATATAGCATAAAGAGAGGGACTGAAGGAAAAATTGAGAAAATTATCTAATGTCTGACAGAAAAAAATGCAGAAGCCAAGCCCTTAATCACGCATTTTAAGCTTTGTCAAAAATCATGACATCAAACAGGCTATTCGTTTTGCCTTTGGGAGGATGAGCAATATTATTTTACTCTAAACCTTTAGCATGTCCCAGTCACCACAGAGCTACGATACAATGCCAGTTGGGTGCGTTGTGTCCTTAAGCTTTCCTGAAAAGTACCAGGCCAAATATGCATATAGTTCCTATGAGGCACAAAGGAAAAGAGTAGTCTTGCAAAGCTCCTAAGGTAAATTCTGCTTCACAGCTGGGGGTGAGGGACATTTCATGAGGGACATTTCATAAGGGACTATTCAAAGATCATGTTTTCTAAACCCAAGGATGGCCCTTGCAGTAACTCAAGCAAAGGAGAATGCATAAGGTCTGCATGGATGCACAAGGAAGTTCCAACAAAAACATGAAAAGGAAGCATACAATGGGTGGAAGCAGGTTCTGGGCTTCCCAGTACAGGAGGGACATGGACATGCTGGAGTGAGTCCAGCACAGTGCCACAAAGATGATGAAGAGATTGGAGTATCCCTCATTCAAAGAGAGGCTGAGAGAGCTGGGACTGTTGAGCTTGGAGAAGGCTCAGGGGGCATCCTATCAATGTATACAAATACCTCATGGAGGAGTAAAGGAGACGAAGCCAGATTCTTCTCAGTGATATCCAGTGACAGTAAATGAGGTAACAGGCACAAACTGAAATACAGGGAAAAACATCTGAAGAAATAAAAAGAAACTGAGAGACATATGCAGAATGTAGACAGTTGTACTCATGGATGGGCCATGTTATCATTTTCACAAGGGCGGTAACTATTGAAAACAAAGGATGCTAGCTGAGAAGAGCCCAAGGGCACTGTACTAGCCTTCACCATTATAAAATAGAGACACCAAGGCTGCTCAGATTTCAGTTTAAATTGCTCCAAAAGAGCATTATTAAAACAAGAATAGACTTGTCCTGTTCCCATGATCTTGCCAGAAATTAGTAGCCTTCATTTAAACTTGACTGCACAAGAGAATTGCTCTCTTTGAACCTGAACTGTTGGAAGTAAAAACAGTCCAGAGCATCCACTGCAGCCTTGAGAATTTGGTTGCTGTTTTGTTCCATGTCCGCACTATCTCCGCTCCAAGCCACAGTGACCCATGGGAGACTGTGTATGCACCTGAGAACAACACATTCTCTGAGGCTTGAAAAGATCAATAGTCCCCTGAAAGACAGACAAATGAATAACAGCAATTTATCAGTAATCATATTACTTCAATTCATACTGACTGCGTTACTCAAGCTACTGAAACACTGTCCATTCCCACTAGCTTTTACACATCTCTTAACTCATAAATTCTAAAATGAAGACAAATGTTTAGAAAGCTTTGAACTGGATTAATACATCAAATAATGGCCAAACATTTAACCCATCAGCTATTAGATTTCCACATGTGAATCCCAATACAACACCATACAAAGGAAGTTTGTCACTTCGGTGACTTCTTTTTGTCAGATAGGAGCCCTTCCCCAGACCCTTGCAACAGAGGATATTGAAACTAACAGCGTGGACCCACGATGGTAGCAAAACCTCTTGGGTATGTGGTAAGCATGAACTCTGTCTCCTCAAGAGATGTGAAGTTGACAGAAGCCAACAAGACTGAGAGATCATATTAAAGAGATTGGAACTTTGGGAAAGGTACAAATAGTTCCCAGAGCTCTGCACTGGGCAACCAAACCTCAATCACGTGCACTGGTGACTCTACATCTCACTGTAAACAATAGTCAGTCTTCACTAACATCCAAATTTACAATTCAGTTTACAGAAATGAAAAATACAGAAAACTCTGTATATATATATGTGTGCTTGTGTAAGACGTGAAAGAGCAAGGGAAAGATTAAATGACACAGGTGATTGCAGTGAGCTCAGTGAAGTGCAAGCAGACATAGACGCATAGTTCATGACACTAGAGTTAAAAAGTGGTACATAAGATTTACAGCCACTCTTTTAGGGAGAACAGTTATGCTAGTGCACCTGGCTCCCACGTCCTAAGGACCCTTCTTAGTCTATTTAAAATAAATGTATTTTGTAGAAAAAGATGTAAAACATCTTCACACACAGAAGCAACTTTCAACCATCTCCTTGACTGTCTAGAGCTCACTAATCACTGCAGTTTCAGGCCTGCTGTTATTGTTGAAGGTCCATAATGAGAAAGGGGTCTAGAAGTCCTCAAAAACTATATAAAGATAACAAATCTATGCATTTAAGTGGCAGGGTATTTGCTTTGCAGCCGTATCTCAGACACACATTTCTGCAGTGCCAAGTCACTGATGAACAACATGTATTTTCACATTGACTTATTAATCTGGCTACTTTCTTCTGGCTTGGAATGACCAACTCTATTAATCCAGTGCTGGAAATCATTATCTACTTGGGACAAAGTGATAATACTGATAGCTGTTAGTAGACACTTTCTGTAGGGGCTTTGTAATCATACTGACTATACATCACAACTAACATAATTGCACATGAGTAGATGTTTCAATACTGTTGTATTTATTAATATGTTTTTTCATAAAGGTATGGGGTTTTAGAAAAATAAATAACATGCTAACAATTATGAGGGAAGATATCTTTGTTTCATGAAGTTTCACCACTGTTGTAAAGCAGCCTTTTTTACATTATTTAGCTGAGTCCATCTTATTGGTATACTTGAACATATTTCAGTATCACTGGGAAACACTTACCTACCTTAGAGATGCTCCTGAGTTCTGGCTGCTTGCTAACCTGACAGCCTTTGGGACAGGCCCTGGAAGACATGCCATCAGTCTGAAAAAAACCTCTTGACCTGTGCTTCTCCCCAATCACTTTAAGAATCTGAATTCATGTTTTCACATTGTAAGCTATCAAATCTTCCAAATGGATATTTAACTAACACAAAAGGTTTACATAGACTAAATCAAGTACTTAAATATATGAGTGCTTGCATATTTTGCTATGTCTTTGTCCTTCGCTGACAAGGACTTTGAAGAAAATAAATAATACAACTGTCCAAATGTCAAGGACCACAGCATATTTAGAAGGAGAAAAAGCTGCAATTCCATGGAGGACTACACATCATCATGTTTGCGTGCTCCTTGTTTCACCCAGAAAAACAGATCCTTACAGAGCCAGGTCTCCAGGATTCTGTTTCTCCAGTCAACCTATGCCATATAAAGAGTGCAACTATGGAGCAGAAATTCATGCTTTAGTGACAAGATGCTTAAATATTTATTGAATTTTTGAATGCCCCAGTTCTTTAAGAACCTGCATCCTGCCCTCCTGCAGCCTCAGCAGGACCTCTGCAGACTGGTATAGAGCCCTCACCACCATGTGTGAGAGCAGCGAGGCTTCCAGAGAAGGAAGATACTGTCCTAGGTCCCTTTGCAGATCAGGGTATTTTTCTTGTTCAACATGCATTCATGATCAGTAGAGCAGGTCTCCTAATCAACTCCATAACCATTTTAAACTGAATAATACCTAGGCCATTGCACTAAAACTGCTTCCTCCTAACAAGCAGTATGTCCCAATGCAGCAAGTCTCAAAGGTGGCTTGCTGCCTGTCATACAGGCTGATGTAAATGGAGATTTCCAACTTCTGAAGAATTCAGCCACCACAGATGCATACAAAACCTGTTTTGAAGCTCCATAAGACAGAAGGCAATGGAAAACAATGCTTTAAATGCAAATCTTAGGGGGTCTGCTGACAACATTTTATTTCAAATTCAGTTTGTGTGTGGTATGAATTCAGGCCAAAAGCCTTTGGACAAGAGCACACGATGAATCTAACATTCTTTATTAACTTTTTCATGTACCCTTAATCCTGACTTAAAAGCTAGGTTCCTCATATTTTTCAGTTGAACTTCAGTATAGCCTAAGCAGCTTCTGACCAAATTACACATGTATGTCTCTGGTCTCATGCAGCTTACACATCTTCCTTTATGCACACTGCCTTTCAGCTCTAGACATCATTATCTAAATTTGTGTTTTGAGTCACTCCCTGAGCTTAGACTTCCATTACATCCCGTTGTCAGAAATAACCTTTCACAAGCCCAGCACCTGAAAATTATTCCCATGCCCTGCAAAATATTCAAGGAGCCTGAGCAGACCTTTCTACAAAGCTTCATTTTATAAGATCTTCCAGCTAATGCCTGAGCCTTCTGTGACTGTCAACTACTTGATGTAAGACAAAGATTAATAAACCAATTATTTTTATTTTGCAAGAATACGAGTGACGCTGATGTAACGCAGATATGTAGAGGCTATTCCTTTTCTCAGTTTCAATGCGTGGTTGCTATGGATTCCTGAGAAACAGGGTTTTCTTCTCTAGGAAATAGCTCTTTGTGAAAGCCTTGTCTGAATGGCTGATTCTCAAGTCCTGACAGGCTGCTGATTCAGTGCAACGTGAAGTCTCAGTGGAGTCTATAGCATAACACAGAACAGCTTTGCAATCAAAATTGCCTTTACAAAGCAAAATGGAGGTAACGAATTGATACAACTGCATATAGATTTGTCTCCTAATCTGTCACAGGCTTAAAACTAAAAGTGGATCCTATTTTGTTTTACTGTCAACACCTTGGATACAGAATACCACTGTTAGCAATATGTTGTACTGAATAGGCCTTATTCTGTCTCCTGCACGGCAGTGAACTCCCTTGCTGTTATCTATGCATGCAGACTCCTAAGAACTGACACAGACCTCCAGGCAATGCTACCAGACAAAAATAAAAAAAAATAAATTTTTTTAAAAAAACCCCAAAAACCAAACACAAACAAGAAAGCAAACCAAACAAACACTTCCTTCCTGAGAGATCATCTTTTAGATCAACCCTTGAATAAATATTTACCTGTTTTATACAGCAAAAGGCCCAATAACCAGAGGTGCCAAGTCCTTGCAGGTCCCACTGGAACTGTGGCAGCTTAGGACATGTGTGAGAAAAAAAAAATCCTGTCCGAAATCTACTGTTAGAAGTTCCTGCACACTCTCTGCTGCAGTGGGAAAATGCCCAACATGCATTCATTTGACCAGCATTTCATTTTGTCTGCTGAACAGTTGCTCAGATTTAGAAAAGAAACAGGTTTTCTAGGAATTTCGGATCCCCCAGGGGACATGTGTCAGGACAAGTCCCAAGCAGTGTCATACCCTGATGTCAGAGCAGCGGCTTCTCTGCCAGTTACCCAGGGTTCAGAGCAGAGGGAGGCTGAGCAGACCAAGCTCTGCTGCACTCGGCATCTCTCTTCTCAGTGCTCAGCGTAGACCCAGCGGGAGTCCAGAGACCAATCTGTCATGTCTCCTGCACAAGCTCTGATGCAGCAGCTTGGCTGGTATTCTTTCAGAAGTCACCAGTAGCTATCAAACATCTCTCACCTTTTCAATGAATAATTACAAACCAAGCCTTTCCTTTTGCAGAACTGTAATTATTACGATGCTGTTTCCCAGAGCTCTGCTGCACAGTCACAGCAGTTTTTGAAATAAGTTGTAAGCTATCCAATAAACTATCTCTCAGCCTTTTCAAGGAAAAGAAAATGACTATTCCAATAATACTCTGAAAATCTTCCTGTAAAGAGCTAACTTTGAAGTACGTTGCTATTTAAGATTCCACAAGCCGTACACTCATTTTTTTTTCTTTATAAATGTCTTTCCCTTCTTACACAGAGTCCTAAGCAGTTGTCCCAGTAGCAGCTGGAAGCAATCCTCTCCTCTGGATTCCAGTCTGATGGAGAAGATAATGCCATTCACCAATAACCCTATTATATGGCAGCCTGAATAAAGACTTCTGAATTGTGCAGACTTATTGTATTCAGTTGTGAATTCCCACACTGTATTCCTGTCTTGCTGTCTTTGTGCACAGGAAGAAAATAATCAGGTCAAGTCCAATAGTATCTTAGTCCAAAAGCCCAATAGTATCTTAGACGATCCAGCAACCTTGGGTACAATCTCCAAACAGGCACAGGAAGTCCAATATGTCAAACTCCATACATTACATACTGGTGGAGGGGAGGAACTCTAGACTGCATATTCAGCCAGCATATTTGCACCATAGACACAATGTAAGACAGTCTGCACTCTGAAAGCACATAGGTTACACATCAGTGGATGTATAGAACAAGCCAGGAGATGGCCTAGAACAAACCTTGAGAAGCCACAGCACAAAATGAATCACTGATTGCTCAAGCTTAAAGGCAATAGGAAAAACCTCTAGATGTAGATAAAAATAAAGACAAAGAAAGAAGAGACAGATAAAAACAGACACAGAGAAGGTTGAAGTGTTCAATACCTCCTATGCTTCCGTCTTTGCAGAAAATGTTCAAAATGCTTAGCACAATTAGCTTGAGCAAGAGGAGAGAAGCACACGCACAAATAGGGATAGAGCAGAGTATTGAAATAAGTCAGATGAATTCAAATTGGCATGGCCTGATGAAAGTCCCCGTAAGTGCTTAAAGTACTAGCTAAAGCAATCTTCAAACCATCAGCGATTATCTTCAAGAAGTTATGGATAATGGTGAGTTCCCAGAGGCCTGAGGGGAGACAAGTGAACAACTTTTAAAAGTGGAAAAGAAGAACATGGTGATTTGCAGACAAAGTAGTGTTGCATTGACACCAGGAAAGATAACTGGAACAAATTATCAATAATCAGGTTTTAATCCCCTCAAGCATGATAAGCTGAAAAGAAACAGGCAACGTGGATTTGTCAAGAGCAGATCACATCAGACCAAACTCATTAACTTCTCTGACAGGATAACTGGCTTTGCAGAGTATGAAGAAACTGTAGATGTGACAGATTGTGACTTTTGTAAGGATTTTGAAATAGTGTATCATGGCATTCTGCCATGTGAGGGAGGAAAACCAAGTCATTAGATAGTCTACAGTGGGTGCATTATCAATGGTTTGCTATCACTTTGAGAGGACACTTCAATAAAGGTCTATCTGAGGCTTGCTTCTGTTCAGTCATCTCACTAAAGAGTTGTATGATGGAATTGAGAATCCAGCTACAAAATCTGTGGGAAACAGCAAGATGGTTGAAAGCACCTTGGATGGAAAGCTTACAGTCAAGTAATGATTCTGGTCAAATGGAGAAATGGTTTGAAATCAATAGGATGAAATTCAATACAGATTGCAAAGTGGATGTAGGAAGGAAGAAAGAATGCACAAACACAAAATGTGCAATAACTGGCAAAGACTGTAAGAAACTCTGGGCTAAGTGAGAGTAAACTCTGTGCTCCAAAAATGGCACGTGTCTTTCTGAGATGTACTACCAGAAATATCACGAACACAACAAGGTCAGTCCTTATTCCACTTGTCTTAGTAGAGACATAGCCTTAGTGAAGTACTTTGTCCCATTCTCCTCCACATTTTAGGAAAGTTATAAACAAACTGGAAGGGAGGGTAAAAATAATGAGATTTAAAAACATGAATTATCTAGAGGAAAGGAAGTGATAGAAAAGTCTAAGGAAGAACATTCTTGATTTCCTTCACCATAAAAAGTCATTATAAATTTGATGGTTATCTATTCACACAGAATGTTAGGGATTGGAAGGGACCTCAAAAGATCATCCAGTCCAATCCCCCTGCCAGAGCAGGAACACCTAGATGAGGTTACACAGGAAGGCGTCCAGGCGGGTTTTGAATGTCTCCAGAGAAGGAGAGTCCACAACCTCCCTGGGCAGCCTGGTCCAGTGTTCCGTCACCCTCACTGAGAAGAAGTTTCTTCTCAAATTTAAGTGGAACCTCTTGTGTTCCAGCTTGAACCCATTACCCCTTGTCTTACAGTTGGTTGTCACCGAGAAGAGCCTGGCTCCATCCTCGTGACACCCACCCTTTACATATTTATAAACATTTATGAGGTCACCCCTCAGTCTCCTATTGTTCTCTGCATTTACCTGTGAAGTACAGAATTTTAGCAGAAAAAGAAATAGGCTAGATACGAGGTAGGACTTCATAATTATAATGCAAAATAAGTATTAAAGGAGATTATACGTAGAGAGGTTGTGGAATATTTACCACAGAAAATTTTTAAATGTGTGTTAAAGAAACACCTGCAGTGAACATTTAGACAAAGGACAGACTAGATGTGCCACCGAGGTCCTTACATTTCTGTGTGGCTGGACCACAAAACCCCATGAAGCTTGTCCTTGGTGCAGACTCCACATATGCAGTATCAGATCACCCTCTCATCTCCAAAGTACAGGGATCTTCTTTTTTGGGACTAGGAGCCTGGGACATTTCCACCAAAGTCAGTAGAGAAAAAGGATAGTAACAGAGCTCCCAAAACATAAATCTTATTCCCATTCAGAGTGATGCAAACATGACATTTGGTGTTTTTCCTTCAAACTCGTATATACTTTTGGTTGGTTTTGATTTGCCATTTACTTATTGGTCTAATAAAAGACATTACTTCTTCCTACACATTTTGCCTCACTGATGTCCTTTCACAATCTTACCACTAGTACTGAATCTGAATTGTTAAGATGTGCTAAATTACTGTGACCTCCACAGTTTCAAACATCTAAATGATGCAAAATGAAATGCCATATGCATAACTGCACTGCTGTGATTTGAGGAAAAAAATATGGCCATGTAGTCCTCTGTTTTAGTTGCATCCTTTTCATTAAACATATCCGCTACTGAAATTATCATAGTAGATATGCAATTTTCATCTTACCAAAATCTCAGAAAAGCAATCTCACACTACCCCACCAGCCATCTCCTTTACCCATTATTCCTGACTCTGTTCAGAGGACCCAGCCATGTTCTTTTCTAGGGTAAGATGAACTTAGAAATAAACATTTCTTCATCCACCTTCTTTGCCCTCTCCAAAAATCTGATCATTTTTAACCATTTCTTTGCCATTCAAGCTTCTTATGGACTAGACCAGCAATATAGTATTTTCTTTGCAAGCGGTTGCATCTGTTTCTCATCCTACTGCATCCTCTAAACTGCAGCAACATGGTATTACTGGAAATTGTTACCATTACATCTGGGCAATCAACTGTTTATGATTCTCTGGCTGGAAACCAATGCTGTATTTGTAAGGGCTAACAGTTAACAATGATATTTTCTTAGAGGATAGGTTCAAAGAATGGCAGCTTACTCTGCTATTGTTATGCAAGACCAACCTTCTAAATTAAAGCTCTATTACATCTACCAGATTTGCCTCATGTCTGTCATTTGTGGATACCACTAAAATATCCTTTCTCTTGTTTTGTGTTGTTATCCACGCATAGATTATAAAGTAAATTCTGCCTTGGAGACAAAACCACATATGAGCAGCTGAAGACAGAATTTGGCCTTCTATTTTCAATCTGCCCAAAACCAGATTGTTTACTTGATTGACACTTTGTGAATTTTATTAATTGCACAGTAGTTCCTCAGTCCTATTATCTGAGGTGTGAACTGTACTTTTTAGTATTTTTCCTACTTTTCCCCTATTGCATAATATTATTTTTATCTGTATTTTCTGCTCCTGATCTGTTTCCTTTTCAAACTCATTTTTGATATGTAGCCAGCAGCAATGAACCAGCACTTTGGTTAATTTTTGAGTAGAAGCCTGCAGCCGGTGTAAATTAGTGTTACTCCATTATTAATCAGAAAAGCTTCACTGTCAAGATATTTGACATTACCTATATGACTCTATATAAGTACTGGAATTCTTGGAATCTGGAGAGCTCATCCCTTGTTTTTATCATGATGCGATCCTTTCTTCCTACCACATTGTTCTTTAGAATCAAAGCTGAATCCATGGGCATCAAATCTAACACCATACCACATTTACCCTCAATTCAGGTCAGTATAAGTAGACTAGAACTACTTTTTGTCATTTTATCTCGCTCTCAGAGTGTTGCAGACAGAGTTTGAACAAGGGCAGTGCTTCAGCCTATACCCCCTTCCATCCTGACCTCTCCTTTCCTGAAAGGAAACCAGCTGACCTCTGGGAAAATCATTTGAAATCTATGCCATGAAGTGACAAAAAAAGAAAAAACAAACAAACAAACAAATAAAACCACAACAATGCACAAGTCTTTCCACTGCATACCCATGTGCCACTAGCACTGTACTCAACTCTTCGTATACTTCCAGAAAGAAGCAAAATAAAAAGGATGAAGATTTTGTTGACTGTCCAGTTCAGCGGTGATAATGTAAAATAATTAAAAGTACCCATCTGGTGGGGCACTTGTTTAGATAAACTTAATTGAGGCTGCAGGCAAAGGCTAGTACATACTGGGAATGCTGCTTCAACACCCCACACTACCACTTCTGTCAGAAAAACCTGCAGGTCATTTAGCATCTCAGGAAAAAGTAAACCTCCACAAGACCGAGGCATGTAAATCCTGCAGAAATCAGAAAACACAAAGCTAGATACAAAATGTAGGTTCTGAAACTTTTCCTCTCTCCCTCCCCCCTCAAACACTGGACTGCAGAAATAGCACTTCACTGCTGGGGCTGCCTTGGTTTGGAGCAGTACTTTAACTTCAAGAAAAGCAGATTTGACTATGACTCTGCAGCAAAGTCTTTTCACCTCTCACTGCTCCAACTTTATCTGTAAGGTGGGGAAAAAACAATGGTGACATTTTGCTTTAGAAATCTATAAGCATAAATTACTATAATCATTTGTCTTACCTAAAAGTACTACAGATTGCCAGTCTGCATGGTGGAAATGATTTTCAGAGTCACTCATTAGTCAGAGCAAGAAAATCCTCTTGCTTGGTGCAGAAGGACACACAGAGCTGGGCTGGTCTGTGTCAGGAACGTCCTCTCCCTTAAAACCCTAGGAAATGCCATTTCTTTAAAATTTTTATGAGATGGTGATTTGGCCTGCACAGCTTGCTTAGCAGAGCTTGAGGGAATGGGTGACATCATGAGGACTCAGTATGCATTTTATCACCCAGCTCCGTGAATGCAGAGTCCAGAGAGCACAGGGTCAGGTCAGGGTCCAGAGAGCACAGGGGGCTGCCCTGGCACCTCTGTCTCCTGCAAACACTGAAGTGGAGGTCTCTTCAGCTGGTATGCAGCGTCAGGCACTCAGATGATGGCTCAGTTAATAGTAACTCATATTGGTTTAGCCTTCGTCTTTCACAGGTTTTCCCACAAATATGTCACCACCTACTTTTGAACACACAGCATTATAGTAACCACTGTTCAAGACAAAGAAGAGCTCAGTAATTTCAAATGCTAAGTATGCAAAAATAGCCCCAAAGTCTCCATTTTATAAAGAAGGTAGGCAACAGTTCTCTATATCAAGCTAATCTTGTTTCAGAAACAAGTAAACACTACAGGAAACGTATCTGCACCAAAGCTTAATTCCTACATGGGTAATGTTTACTTGCAGCATCCCGAGAATGATACACCAAGGAAAGAAGTGCTGACTGACCGATATACACTTGCCTCTCATAAATTTTTAACATGCCCTCCCAGATTCTATTCAGGCAGAACTGTGCACACGTACTCTTTCAGCTGTATTTTTCAAGATGCAAACCCCTGGCAACATTTCTAAATAGTGTGCACTGTCCAGCAACCATGTTCAAACCAACATGCACCGATACTTCTACTCCCATCCTCTGTGAGGGCAAAACTGCAGCTTCCAGCACATATGCTGGTGCTCTCTTGGACACAGGTAAAGCACTGGGCACACATTAGATAGTAGCATAGATCTCAGCACCCACAGAAAACTAGCAGAAATATCTGCACATCTGAAAATATCCTCAGTAATACCTTTCCATTGAAGAAATGCTGCCTTTGAATTCGTTGCCAAAAATTAGAAGAGTTTATGAGGATGCGAGTTATCAGTCCAGATAACTGTTTCCTGGCAACCAAAAATGATAACATTGGCCAGTCTGCTTCATAAGCAGCCTCACACCTCCAGGTACAAAGATGAATTGCCCCCGCACTCAGCAATAACACAGACCTGTGTCTCAGCACTGAGAGCTGCTTGGTTCTCCATGGCTGCCCTGTGCCAGCACTATGCCACCAACTTTTTTAAAGTTAGACCACAGTCACAAACCCAAGACCTCATTTTTAAAATGCAAGAAGGGTTTTCAAAAACAAACCCACTTTTTCTTTAAATAGGCAGTTGAAAGCAGGGATAAACAGCTTAGCAGTGTGTAATATTCCGGCTAGTTAGATCAGCTTATAAGCCACCAAACATTAACTGCTTTCGATTACACAGTATTATCCAGATAGAGTTAAGGATTTGATGGGGGCATAAAACTTATCTTCTATCATCATAAAAAAGACTCCTAAATTACATCAAGATCGCCCCTTAGACAATTCTGATAACCTTTCTATTTTTCCTTCTAGAACTAAGAGGCTTGAGTTGTGTACTGCCAAGAGAAAAATATCTCCCTGAAGGAACATATATTAAAAGCCACACAGATAGTAAAGCAGACTGAGACAATTTTGACCACAGCAGATGTTGACAAAGGCTTACACTAAAAATGACAGTCAATAGAATTTGCACGGAAGTGCAAAAACTTGCAAAACTCCTAGCTTTTCTAAGCTGCTCCCACCCTTGCTATTTTAATAAAAGTGCTGAGTTAACTAAAGAAGATATTTAGCATTGAAGCTATGCATCTTGGTGAGAGTTTTATTGTAAAACTTTTCCTAGTTTCCTCTCAGTTTGTTGAGGTCAGGCTTCTGCCTGGCAATTGGTTACAAGAAAACATTTCACATGAAGGAAACCTCTGGAAGCCCACAGGATCACACACAGATGGTTTCCTCAAAGCCACTCTCTGTGGTCGAAGCCAGAGGGAGGATGGGGCTGACAGCGAGCATGTTGCGGCAGGGTGTGGATGTCCTGTTGCTCTGAGGCCATTACTTTGAGGTATGTGGGAAGCCTCACAGACATCTTACACAGATATTTTTACCACATGTCTTTCCCTACTGAAAACAGACAAAGGAACAGCCTTTTGCTGGCCCAATTTTTTGCTTTACACAAACAGTTGTACTGGTCCTTAATTTGTCCTTTTCTGACCCAACAGACCTGACAGCACTGACATTGTTTGGCACTAACTGGAGACACAGCAGCTGTAGCAGGCACAACCTAAAAAGCTCCTAACAAGGAAAACATGGTTGATGGCTCATCTCTGATTGCACTTTCATACAGAAACGCAGAGTTTTATCTTAAGTTCCTGGTAAAGCCAATACCTGTCAAAGACTAGCACAACACAACCATAACCCACAGAGCTTGTGCACGTTGCAGCAGTGGTCGCTCTTTTTGTAGGTTTTTACATTCCTCAACCAAAAAACATGTTCTGCGCTTCTGAAACTAAATGCCAGAAGTGGTGATTTAGTCTGCTGTTTCCAATAACGTTAAAAGCATTATATACTCCTATACTAACTTATCAATGTGTAGGATCCTATAAGCACACAGGCTATCCACTAACCTTTACAGTGTTTCAGAAGGACTCATCTGCTGTCAAAGTGCATTTCTCTAACACCAAGCTGCGAACTCTACATTCATTGATGCTAAAATGAATCTTCAAAATGATATTGCTAAGGGTTCAAAAAATAGCTCATTATCCAGCTCACTTCAACAGATGTCAAGCTGTAAACAGCAAGGGAAAAGACTATGAGTTTCAACTGTGGTGGACCTGTTACTTAGGAAGTGACCTGCAACTGCCAGCTTACCTGTCTCAGTTCTTCCCAAGTCAATTTTGTCAGAGCCGAACATGTTAAAATAAAATATTAAAAAAAAAACAAAACAAACCAAAACAGAACAATTTCTATCTAATTCTGCTCTAAAGACCCGATCAGTCTCTACTGCTCTCTATGGGATTTGGATCATAACAACCCATAATACTCATAGAATAGTTTATATTTTAAAGGAAAGATACACAGATGAGATTTATAATTTTATATTCTTTCCATTTCTTTATATTACACTTGTTATTTTATGTTAGATTATATGCATATAATATAAATACATCTAAAATATGAGAAACTGTTCACCCCGTGAATAAGCTAAGCCTAAGCTTATTTAATAAATTTAAAACTGAATCTTTCTAGGAATTAGATAATGCAATTAGCTGACTAAAGCATTATTGTGCAATGAATGTGTGCTGAAGGAATAGTGTTTACGGTCAACAAAAGACACAAACAAGACAAAATTTATCCTAGAGCTTTAAATGACCTTGAAATGGTTTTGTCTGAACTATCAGCTCCATTTTAGGAAATGAATATTTTAGGTCTTATTTTTTTTAATATAACTATTTCATATTTAAGTTAAGAAAAACAAACACCTTAGAAATAGCCTCCTTACATATAGTAAACAGCAGAAAAAAGAGTAATAGCTTAATTGAGCCATTACTTAATTCAGCTACATGCCACACTCACTCTTCTTTTGAAAACAATTACAGGATGTGTACCAAAGTTTATGGATTGTGTGGCATATTCGAAAATAGTGAGCTATACCATATGTATCTTGTTTCAGAAGCAGAATGGCTTTCACTGTTTTCAATAAGGCAAAGAAATGAAATGTTGACACACAAATGGTTTTCCCTTGAAATCTATTTTATGTGAATTACTTGAGGCATAGCTATATATACAATATCTAGCAAAGGATTTGTCACAAATAACCTGTAATCTTTCACTATATTATCAAGGGATATCGTAATAAAAAGAAGCTGTTAATGTGTGTATTTCAGTGACGGTACACTAAATGAGAAACAGATACGTTACTATCAACGCACATTAAACTCCTGATACTAATCTCCACATTATGAAGAGATATTTCTTTTCTAAGGAGTAGTTTATAAAATAACTATCAGACTAAGTAACCCTTTGCTAACCTATGAAGGAAAATAAGGGCTCAGTGTAGCTCTTTACAGAATTTAAAAGCTGTCAATATTTAATGCCGTTCTCAATAACAATGCAGGCTCAACAGGTAGAGAAATATGTGCAATTCTTTCAGTCAGCTGAAGAGCTCCCATTTAAGATCTGGCTACACTGACACCACACCACAATTTAACTATACTACAACAAAGATGTGTATCATGCTCTTGAAAGATATTCATTACCCCCAGTAAGCATAAAAGGGGTTTTAGAGGAATCCAGTATTACATTATCCAATTCTTTTTGAAATTCCATTGGAAAGGAGCAACAAGTTCTTTAGGCCAACTTTGCTGAGACCAAGAAACAACATTTTTCATGCCCAGCTATTTATTAAGAGTATGTTGCATGAGTAGAACTAGTCGAATAAATCCTAGCTGATGTTAAAGCATCAAACTGGCAATTGAACTTGCATTTCGACATCAAGCACACAGTGCTTGACTATAAAAGTATCACTTTTGTAATCAACTAATGTAATTACATATGTATATTACATAATAATGTAATTATGTATGTATATTACATACATGCTTTGTATGCAATGGTGATGACACAGTGTATTAACATACTATATTTAGACACGTCATCAATCTTCATGCTGTTTAACTATCTGGACACATCTCTAATCTTCTCACTTGCATAATTTTTTATTAAAATTAATATTTTACAAAGGACATTGATTAGAGTTGCCTGGATCTAAATCGTAGAAAAATCACAATTGGGGAGTGACACAACTGATAAAAATAAAAGAACATATAGCTAAAGCAATAATGGTAGAATTTCCATCAGTTTGCATTATTCAAGTTTGACCACAGATAACTGCAAGAACATAAAAATCCAACGTTCACTTTGTATTTGTTCATTTCACTGTGAAGACTGTGTGGTAACTGGAAAGAGGAAGAATCTCACCTCAGTGAAAAAGCATGCTGTCACTATTAGATGCTGGCATCCTTCCTTATAACAGCTGATGACATCAAAGACCTTCCAAGATTTGGTTTACTGGTAAGTTTTCGCCTTTTCCTGTTGCTACCTTGACTCAGCACTTTTGCACCAAGCCAACAATAATAATGTGATATATAACACAGAAGCATTTGTGGTAAAATAAGAGTACTCAATAACTCTATGACACAGCCCTCACAGGTATTATTAACAATAAGGACTCTGATTTTCAGAAAGCCAAGGACAGCTCTTTAGTGAATGAAATAAGAGCGTTTGTGTATGAACTCCTGCTAACGCACATCACATGTGCTGGGCATCCTGCTGCAAGACCAAGGCAAACACACAATGGCGTGGGAAGCAGATTAGGATAAGTTCTTCCATGTCTAGTGGATAGAGACCTAAGAAAGGAGAGTTGTAGTATCTGAGTCTCACTTTTCAAGTATTTCTGGCAACCTTCTGCCACCACCTATGAGATCAGGTTGACAAACAAGCTCAACAGAGAAAATCAAGATTCTGAATAAACATAGAATGACAGAATCATAGAATCATTTAGGTTGGAAAAGACCCTTAAGATCATCGAGTCCAACTGTTAACCTAACACCACCAAGTCCACCTCTAAGCCATGTCCCTAAGAACCTCATCTACGTGTCTTTTAAACACAGTGGTTTTCAATAGCTTCTGGAAGGGAGAACCATAGCACATTCCTGTGCCCTGTCTATGTCCAACTCACCCAGACTGAAAGCAGTCTGCAGGACAGCACAAAATATATTGGACTTGACTCCCAACAAGAGCTTTGAGCCCATACCTAAGTAATACTTCTGGGAAAAGAAAAAAAAAAAAAAAGGTGCAGGCAAATCTAGATTTAAAAACAGACTTGTATCCTTGTTTGATTGACAGGGTAGACAAACCCCAAGGATATTCGCTGCACAAGCCAAATGAAACAGAAATAAGGGATGGGAAAGGTCAACGCAGTGCCCTGTGTAATACATACACATACTAGATGACTAATATATGCTCAAAAAAGTCTGCATTGCAGATACTGGCATTGATACAGAAAGCCATAGACAGAATTTAGCCCCATACTGAGCATTTTGGGAAAACAGTCAGTACATCTCAGAACTCCAGAACAACTGGTTGCAGCAAGTTCAGATGATGGATCTATATATTAGTAGTTACCTGCTGCTGTAGGGCATAACAGTCCCACTAAATACTGAAACATAAATTGACTTTTCCAGTGCCAAGTAGCAGTAGTATTTAAGAGTTAAAAATTCATTATTAATTACTAATTTTATTACCTATAATGTAATTGGGCTCATGAATATTTATTTCCCCACAAATACTCCACTATCCTTCTTCCTTTGTTAATCTAAGCACTCCTACAGTGATTTTATGTCTTTCTGTTATGCTAAAAATGTTCTTCTGGTTTGAAACATTCACCTCTCAAATACCTAGGTACTCTTCCTGTTATTTTTGTGCAAAGCAATGCAAAACCGAGTAATAATTTTCACTTCAGTGGGAGCTTCTAGCTTCTAACCCCTGTGTGAGTTTTACCAAAACGTGTCGTGTCTGAGCACCTAAAAAGTAGGGCATCCGAAATCAGCGGCCCCTTTAAAATACATAGCTCATCATTTCATCTTAACCATCTTGCTTTCCAGTCCTCAAAGTCCTCCTCCACGACCAGTGCCTGCTTTCTGTGCCACTGGCACCATTACAGTGCTGACCAAGGGCACAGCTGTGTAGAAAAAAATACTTCATTATCTCCTCATAAAGCCAAGGTTACAAACATTGTATGAGGCTTTTGTCCAGTGGTTACTCAGCAGGTGCTCCCCAAGAGGTGATGGAGCTCATTTCACCCCAATAAACCCACTGGAGCTCTTCTCCCAGACACAGACAATGACACTGGCTCACTGTGCTGATCAGTACTGCCATCTACCACCTTACTACCACCATAGGAATAGAGGTAGCAAAGAACCAGCACAACCTTACAACCTCTACCTCAAAGAAAATAAGAGGGACTTGCAACAGCAACACCCTCATTCACCTTCCTTCCCACTTCTTTGTTACCCAAGAAGGGCAGCTGGCATCAGAGGCACATAAGCTGCCTGGACACTTAATGGAGACCTCCTGCCATTACTCACATCTCACCCTACTCCACTTTCAACCTCGTGCTTTTATTCAGCATTTGCTTTTGCATCTTCTGCTTGTGTACTGTCTCCATCAGGGTTGGTGTCTTCCATCCTAGCTTCACCGGCAAGTGTCATGTATTACCCTAACTGAAATAGCAATATGTTGCAAGAGTCAGATCATTTCCTTCACACTTTTTGGAACTACTTTTGGCTTGCAGATTTACTTTTCGTCTGGTCATCTTTTGCAATTGTCCAGTATCAAATTTAATATATATTCATTAATACAGTAAAACTCTAAAATCACGGTACAGCTTGTGCCAAACCAAAATATATCATCCCGACATACAGCTCTGGCCAAGTGATTCCCTGTATCTTGTCAAGGAGTAGGCGGTCCCTTACAAAAATCAAAATTGCAAAAAAAATTTGTTTGTTACATTAAAAATGGGAAAATCTTTGCCCTAGGGTATGAAAGCCAAGCAGGGTTTAAAAAAGGACTTTGCAGACAGTAAGAAAAAAAAATGCATATAACAGTGAACATTTCTGACTTGTATCAAGCTTAGCACCATGCAACAAAAGCTTGGCTTCTAACTTACGAGGGCGACATGTGGATTAACTGTGTCTGTCTTATTAACCCATAAACAAATTGTCACCAAAGACGATTTTTAGATCATTGGTCTAATACAGCAGTAGAATGACTGTTCCAGGCTTTGCACAAATTGAAGTAGAAATGGTGGCAGAGAGGAGGCCATGGGAATCTTCTGATCAAATCACCTGAGAGATATTCCTTCCAGGCTCTGGAACACAAATTGTAAAATGCCAAACTACCAATGTTGTTGCGAAGGTAGATTGTTTAATGCACTTGAAATTATGTGACCAGAAAAACCACCAAAGAAAAACAACTAAAACAAAAAGTAGTTCATAATCTCTAACTATTTAAATAACCTCAGTGCATTTACTAGGACTTTTCTAAGATATTACACATTTGATTAATCCAAAATAATTCAGTTCCCATGTTTTCATGGGTTTCACTCCTCATCCATGCAGGATTTCCATGCTACTGGTAAATGTGCCCAAGAAATATATTCAAGATTAGTTCCTGGGACCTCATCTGCTCTTTCTGAAGTTGAATGTGGCAACTTTTGAAATAATAACAAAGTTCTTGCAGAACATACTGTAGTTCATTAGTAAATGCAAAGGAGGTCCCAATTCCACCATCACATCTGTTCAAGTTAGAAGCAACTCCAAAATAAAACCAATACAAACAAGTTTAGAGTCTAGAAACAGAGTTCTCTTGATATTATTCATATTGTTTGCTTCTCATTACAGAGATCTGACATTGCTTATTATACAGATGTTACTGTTCATGATATTAGACCTGGGATGACTCTCATCCTGTTACTGTGGCATAGGTTCATGTCTAGGTTTTCATTTATGTGAGGGGAGAAGTTCCCACATATTCTGTTTATCTTCTTCACTTTATGTTCTTTTGCTTTTCTCTTCACTGTATTCTGCTCCCATTTCTGTCTTCATTTACCTCCTACACATGATATATTTCTAGCAAAAGATTTTAAAATTCAGTATTTTTATTTCTCATAAAGAGGAAGGCAAAGAACATCAACACAGTGAAGAAAAATTATCTGACAGATCTTGAGTAATTTTTTGTATTCATTCTCTATTTTTCCTTAGTAGGAAAAATGCTGGTAGAAGCTTTTTCATTCCTATATACTAACCATTACTAATCACAAAGGTATTGATTCAGCCTGAGAAAACGTATTGCAATGAAAAGTTTACCTTTTGACTTTCAATGTCTGCAATTCTTTTGTGATGAGCAAGAAAACACAGTTCCCGGACCTAAAAGTGTTTGTATGGAAACAACACAAGGAAAGAAAAGGTACAGAAGATGTCCTCTAACTCTGTCTTGTCAGAGACACAGCACTGTTTCTTTTGCAGTAGGTGCCCTCCCTTTCCATCACTTGTAGCTGGGATTTATCATGTCTGCTACTGTCATAGGTTTGTTTATGCCACCTGTTCATGCAAATTCTCACAAATTAGTCTTCAGAACAATTTGTGAATTTGCTAAATAATGAAGTCAGAATGCCTGTAGTTGCAAACTTCTACAAAACTGTGAAGGCTGAGAGAGAGTGGTGAAACTACTACTAAACTTACTTATTGGAGCCAGTAATAACCAGGGCTCCCACATGCTTGCCTCGGGCAGCCCTGCCATCCAGAGCGCTCCTGCTTCTGGGGCCAGTTGGGCACTGTGTTCTTCACCCTAGCGGGCTCGAAACTACTGAGGGCCAGGCTTGTAGCTCAGTCAGCATTATGAGTCTGCCACCCAGCCACAGACCCCATCTCCTGGCATCAGAATTCAGCCGGTCTTCCTGACAGCATCAGCTTGTGGAAGAGGGGCTACACATATACGACTAAATTAAAGGTATTTGCAGGGTTTTCCAGGCAATCATGGCACTGTCAAAAGGGTCCCTGGCATGGTTTGTTTCCACTCCAATTAACTTTACTTTCAACATTTATTAGGAATGACTGGAGGCTTAGCAATGTACCTGAGACTAGTCCCAGTAGTGGTCTGGATGTGGCTACCCTGCTCCGTAGGATAAGAGAGCTTAATGGCAGAGACATGGCCTGTTCTGTCACAAGTAGCCTAATGCTGCATCTGCCTCGCCAAATATCA
Source organism: Caloenas nicobarica (assembly GCF_036013445.1). Lineage (NCBI taxonomy): Eukaryota > Metazoa > Chordata > Aves > Columbiformes > Columbidae > Caloenas > Caloenas nicobarica. The sequence continues at coordinate 107,983,651 of NC_088247.1, forward strand.
CAGTCCCTCCGAGCAGAGCTGTAGAGCAGACCAGATCTGCTGGGGAGCCAACACCTACACTATACACTTATATTGGTCTAATGTTTGACAAGCTCTTTTTTGCTCCTGTGGACTTAGTGTCCATTTTCAGCTGGAGCACGTGAGATGCCTTCCAGAGAATGCATCTTGCCATTTAGTTTCATCTGAAAGGAATCCAGCTCATGTGCTCCAAGCCCACTCTGCTTTGTTACCAAAACTGTGTGTAGTGTTAGGAGATGCACTTCAAAAAATACAAAAAGTATTCTCTCACAAACAAAGGACTGTTTCTGTCCATTATTGATGGTTCTGCCGGTGTTCCTTCTAGTGCTTAGTGATGTTTTTCACCGATGTAGTTTCCTGCCTGCACTTGATGTATTCGATAACGTCAATCGTATACCACAAAATGCACTTGAAAATGGGTCGCTGTTGTGAAGGTTGCAGAGATGTGTTGGCGCACCTTACATCTTGGAAAATGGAAATGTTAGACTCTCTTTGGTGTTTGTTGATCTCTGGCTATTTTGCTTGCAGTGATTAATCTGGTCAAGTTTAGGAACTGTTTGAAGACTTAAAGCAGATATTCTGGGGAAAAATAAAATCATAATGCTTAATAATTTTCTTTACAGATTTCAGTATCACATGGAATGAATTAAGATTTGTGTAACACTCTGGTGTTTCATTCAAAGGTTTGACCTATTTTTATGTAGAAGTTGTCTTAGGAGTTCATATTAATCTTCAATTACAATAAACATTCTGTTTAGGATAGATGCTGTTTTATCTGAGGATGTGGCATTTTGACAAAAGAAAATCATAGCGTCATAGTATCATTTTGGTTGGAAGAGATCCTCAAGATCATTGAGTCCAAACATAACCTATCTCTAGCACTAAACCATATCCCTAAGAACGTCATCAATACACTTTTTAAATGCCTCCAGGGATGGTGACTCCACCACTTCCCTGGGCAGCCTGTTTCACTGCTTCACAGCCCTTTCCATGAAGATTTTTCTCCTAATATCCAATCTAAACCTTCTGTGGTGTAACTTGAGGCCATTTCTTCTCGTCCTATCACTTGCTACTTGGGAGACAAACACCTTCCATGTTACAACCTCCTTTCAGATAGTCATAGACAGTGATAAGGTCTCCCCTCATCCTCCTTTTCTCCAGGCTAAACAGCCCCAGTTCCCTCAGCCATTCCTCATAAGACTTGTGCTCCAGGCCCTTCACCAGCTTCGTCACCTCCTGTGCACTCTCTTTAGTACCTCAATGTCTTTCTGGTATTGAGGGGCCCAAAACTGAACACAGGATTCAAGGTGGGGCCTCACCAGCGCTGAGTACAAGCTGATGATCACCTCCCTAGTCCTCCTGGTCACACTATTCCTGATACAAGTCAGGATGCTGTTGGCCTTTTTGGCCACCTGGGCACACTGCTGGCTCATGTTCAGCCGGCTGTCAATCAACACCCCCAGATCCTTTTCCTCCAGGCATCTTACTAGCCACTCTTCCCCAAGCCTGTATCGTTGCATGTTTTGGAGAGCTGTTGGGTTTTTAAACTGATTTTTATATATGTGGCTTTGTGCTGTTTCTGAGACAGATGATGGTGTCTACAAATAATGATGTTGGAGTAAAATATAGGATTAAATAAAAGTAGGGTTTTGGAGAATACAAACAGAATATTTGCCATATGAACAGTTGACATATTTGAATGCTTGTATGTCATCTCTCATCTTTTTATTTCCATTTTAATGACAAGAGGGCATATTAATGACCACGTTTCTGGCGCATATATTTCATATATAAACAAAATGTTGATGTTATCTCTCTGGTTTACAGATACAGTGACGTACGTAAAGATTTGTACCCATGTATCCTACCTACATGTGTAAAACACCTTCCACATACAGAAATTGAAACTCCCTACTTTTGACCATCACTGAAATGAATGGATTTTGTATGAGGGAGAATTATAAAATCGGGCTCCCATATTCTCTATTGCATCTAGTTTCCCTACTATGACTAGGAAAAGAAGAGTCCTTACAGCAAATAATCTGGAACTTGTGTCAAAATGATTTCTGTGCAGACACAGATTACATGATTACAGTAAAAAGCAAATTAAATGTCACATCATAAATCCATTATGTTCAAAAAGAAGGCAATGGTGCAAAAATTGATATGTCAGACTTGGAACTTCAAGAGGGTCACTATTACTACTCCTCTAAGCTTAACATTCGAGATCAGGGTTCACATCTCCTTTTTATCTGTGCACCTCGTATGACTTCAGCAATGTTACCAATACACATTGAAAGGAGAGTTTGGCCCAGCATTTTCAAGACTATTGGTATAGTTTGTGATACAACCAAGTCAAGACATACAGCCAAAATAGTCATGTGGCATTCCTTAGCATCAAAGTCTTCAGACTTAAGATAGTGCATAGCCACATATGACCCTTCTCTGGGTTTTTGTCAACGAACTTAGGATATTGTTCAAGTCTGGTCTTCACCTATATTTTAAATATCAAGAGTGTTATTTTTGAGTGTTGAAAAAGTCAGTGTGATATAATGATGAATGTGGGTAAGATTTGACTGTATATTGTGAATTTAAATTTAGACATGTGAATTTAAACAGGTTTCCTGTTATGAACCCAGGAAAAATATGTGAGGAAATTAATTAGGGGGTAAATTCACACTGCATTTTGTAGTAGTGGTTGCTCACTCCACACTCTTATCCCAAAGAAATATGAGCGTGTGTCCTGTTGAAACAAAGATCAAACACACAGGCAACCTACTACAGAATTGCTGGAAGAACTCTATTGAAACTTAAATGACACTTTTTTCAGTTACATGGTTGTCATTATTTTTTGTATAATACCTCCATTATGAATCAATCCATCAATCAATCAAACCGTACTTTTTAATTCAACTTACTTAGGTAAATTTGTTCAGACCGTTTGAGTGTTTTTCTTTCCAGAATATGGAACATGGATGAAGAGAATTTATAACAGTATCAATTTTTTAGATACTTTTCGCTGCTAGTGTGCCCAAAGAAAAAGCTTCTACCCATTCTACTATTGGATAATCTCAGTCCATTCTAAACAGTGGATGTGCGAAAATTCCATATTGTTGTGAAAGTATTGAGATCTCTAGATCTCTCTGAGGGAAAAGGATTCAGGAGCCACTGGACAATTAAATCCTTTGTGTTTCTGTCAGCCCTTTCATTATGAATGTGATAGGATATTTTTGATAAATGTTACCACTCCTCAAATAAAATATTTTCAACAAAAGGTATTTTACCAGATCTATCTGCCACCTACTAAGATAATTAAGGCTCTGGTTACAGGTTTTTTTTCTCATTTTAAAGAGCTGCACATTTCAGCTAAAACTTAAACAACTTGTCATTCTGACTTATGCCTGGAGTGAACAGCATGCATTCCTATGCCTACTGCCTTCGGCACCGTTCACATTTGCTTCTGGGCTCAATTCCAAAAGGCGCAGTTTAAAAATACTGTGAATAGGTGCTCATACAGATTTTTTCTTTATTGCTTTCCAATATCTTAGCCCCACTTGCAGTATACATTTAAAAAATCCTCAGGGTTTTGATGGCCTTGGCTCACAGACAAATAGAGCTTCTGCCAACTTTAACCCATGCTACTGTTTCAAGTAGCTGAGTTTGCTGTAACAGAGGCAGGTGTTCTTAAATAAAGGTCAATTTTCACAGGATGCTCAACAGTAAAATTAAAACACCCATTTAGATAATTATGTGTGCGTGCACACACATTCAGGAGTACCTGACAAACACATGCCATTGTGCAACCCCAACTGCTTGAAAATCAACTCCCTCAAGGACTTGCCTAAAACAGGTCAAAGCCAAAGCAGGTTCCCAAGCCACAGGCTAATTAAGTTTCCCTTCATTAGAAAAATAGCCCAAGTCTGCACAACACGCAGTTCCTGTGCTGCTGCAGCTGTTGCTCAGCCTCCCAGGAAATAGAGATTCTTGTGAAGCCAAATCTTAGGTGTTTCCTCAAGCTTGAGCAATCATGATATAAACCTTTCTCTGCTCCTCTTTTCTTTTGGCACCTTTGAAGTTGTGGAGGCGGCAACATCTGCCAAAGTGCATCAGACAAATGGGCACTCAGAGCTGAGCAGTGGATCTCTCCTAAATTTATTTCCAGAGGTTGATGTGAATGCAATACAAATAGATAACTATGATGAATCTATCTGCTCACAAAGATTAATTGGTTCTATTTGCTGCTTCTGCTATTGTTATTTAAAGAATCAACAACCTAATTTTCATTAATATTTTTCAGGAAAGAATATGATTTAGACTACGACTCTTCACCCATCTCCCTCAAGAAAACTGCCGAAAATAAAATTACAAATGTGTAGGTAATTTATTTGCTCAGCCATGTGTAACAAAACAAAATATGTTTCTTTGCATATGCTGACCAACTAGCTGCCCTGTAATATTTTAAGACTGTGTAATATCAAATTTTAATATGTTTTCATAACAGCAGTTGTCAGGGTCATAGCTCAATGTATTTTCTTTGCACAAAACAGGCAAATTTGAGTGAGATGGTAAATCTAAAGGGTACATTTGCCTTGGGAATTAATCAACAGCCTACATGCAACATGCACATTGAATTCCTTTTTGCTAAAATAGTGGTGAATATGGAAATTTTCCATGTTTTAAAAATTAATACTCCTTCAAGGAACAGATGCAGACACACAGTTCAAACTAGGAGAGTTAGAATAATCAACAACAACATATACATAAAGAAAGACACCCTCTAGGCCCTCAACAGCATGGGATGCAGGCAACAAAAATACCCAAGTGAGGTTTTACCTAGCAAGAGGGAGATGTCATTTACAAATGATAGACAGTACGAGTAAAACACCTATAATCTCAGCTATGACTGAGTGGTTCCAAGTAGGAAACAAGAAGGTCATTGAAGTATCAGCTGCATTTGTTGTTTCATTAATCACCATTCACAGGAATAAGTGTGCGTGTAGCCAGTTTGAATAGGGACAGATAATATCTCAGAAAGATGCTCAAGGAAAATGTACTCCTTCAGTTCTCAGCAAAATCTGTGGACTCAGGGTCAACTTACATTATACCTAAAATGTCTGCTTCCCCCTTTACTTTTTTAAATAAAAGAAAAATAAAATTGTGCATAAAGATCCTTTTCCTAGGTCTGGGTAAAGAGGATTATCCAACTACAGTTGTGAAAGACTGCAGGGTGAGATGTGTGGTGCTACAGATGAAGCCACTGAAAAAGGAAAACTAACCAGAACAAACTAAACCAAATAAAATGCCTGCAAGTTAACCTTGATTACCTTGGATTGCAATTATGTTCATTTTACTCTTGCATATAGTAGATGATCTTGCTACCTCTCCTAGGTATGGTTACTTGTCCTAATTTCTTTCAGCAGACAATCTGGCTTTGAGGCAGAAGTGGAGTCAGACATGCCACTTCTGTCTGATCAGAAACAGTGAGGCAAGAAAGAAGAACTAATCTCAACTGAAACTTTACCAGTTTATTTTGTGTGACAGATAATGCATTTCTACAGTCTCTCATGAGAACTCATATGGAGGAGGTTTAGTGGGCTATCAACACACTTTGTAACTCATATCACATCGCATTAATCATGAGCTTAAATTAAAAAGGCCACCTGTCCTTGTCTGTTTGTTCTCTACAATGAAAAACTATATTGCAGTTGTTCAATTAATCAGTATATTTGTTAAAAGATTTTGCACGTTAACATCTACTCATACTGCAATCACTAAATCTATAGCTATTCTTGTCAGAGTTTATGCCTCTATTTTCAGGTATGAGGGAAATGAACTGAATAAAATTACACAAAAGCATTAATTCTCTGCTCCACCTCTGACCACTTAAAAAAAAATGTAAATTCTTTTTTAGGTTTGAAATGTTCAGATAAGGTCTTACAGTTCTACATCCCAATCTGGACCAGATCGTGAGATACCATAAATTTCACAGGCTTGTGCTGATAGAATTTCTGGGTCAGTTTTTCACATTGAAGCAACCTGAATAAGCATCTGCATCTGATTTTTCAGGTATTTACCCAGAACAAACCCAGTCTCAGCTACACAGCACAGGTCAGCCAGGTACACAGTTTCAAACACTGATCTGAACTTTTTAAAACATTAAAAGGAGGAGGGTATTAGATCTCAGATCTATACCATTCTGCCCTGTTTCCAGTCTGACAAACAAGATGCTATAGATTGTGCATCTCTGGGAGTGTAGCTTTAGGACGATAGCAGTCTAAAATGATGAAAAGTGTAAAATCATCAGGAAAATAGAGGCATGCTCCTCCACACCACTCTCCAGCCAACGTAGCAGTAGGGCAACTCATCCTGATGGCCAAAAATGATCATTGCTGCTTAAGACTCAGTCACTTACCAAGACCATTCCTGGGCCATCACTTAATTTACACTATAGGATAGAGAGCTAAAAGAAAGCAGTGGAATTAAGATGCAGAATAAAGGCTAAACCAACAAGAAATGGATTAAGAAGACATGCAGGGAAAGGGATTCAAAGAATTCTTTGTGTGTGTGATGACATGGAACAGATACTGCAGCTTGCAGCAGCCAATTATAGATTTTATTTTGGTGTGATTTCATAGCTATTTGAAAAGCTTGCATCAGCAAATTCAGTTATTGTGGATTTCAATAATTTTAGCAGATAGAGAACAAGAGATGGATGCTAATTCTTTTTTTGTGTGTGTAAGAGTTGACTTTTTTTGTTGTTGCTGTCATTTGTAAATGCATATGATCTGAGAGTAATTTTCCAAGATATCAAGTGATAATGGTAAATAATATTATTGCTTATGTAAAGATTTGTAAAATATACAAAGAAGAGTTATTATTTACCGTGGCAGTACTAACTGTTCACCAGTTAGAAGGGAGCTCTAAAGCCCACCGCCTTTATATGTATGTTACTAGCTGGGCATTCACAATAACTTGCAAATAAATCTTATTTCAAATGACACAAGGTGCCTCTCCCTCTCTTTTCATGGTTACAAAATGAGACACGGCAGAGGAGAGAAGAATGAGTATTCAATACACAATATAGGAAAAGTAACAGAACACTCTTACAGAAATATGCTCATATCTATGAAAGAGACACTTTTTGTTTGTCCTTTAGCACTTTTCCTTCATACTTCACATGACTATAGAGGTAAGAAAACCAGCACTTCACTGAATGATTAAAATAAGCTAAAAGTACATGACAAGTCTTTATAATAAAATCCCAAATTCAGTACTCAGTGATTTTACATTGTTTATGTGCCCCACTAGAAACATGACCTGCATAAGGAAGCCTGATTCTTCACATTAAATCTGGTGGGTTGGAGGCATGCTGTTTTGTTGTGGCGTTATTTTAGTGTTTTTGTTTTGTTTCAGGGTGTTTTTTTTAAGTCAAAGAACCGAATAAAAATGCTTCTTATAGTTCCTAGGTTCTGGTTCCACAGGCAGAATCATTCTAAATTTAAGCTTAATTGATCAAATCATCAGCCCTAAATAATCTTAAGCCTTACTCGGAGTTCTTTTTCAGAAAAAGAATCCATATAAACACTTGGGATTTTAATGTTTTACCCCAAATTGTTGAACAGATGAATTAACAAAATCATCTATATCCAATTAAGACTTTTCCAGCATTAACTTGCTAAGCTACTGTCCATCATATTTGAGAAGTCATGGCAGTCTGGTGAAAGTTCTCACTGACTGGAAAAGAGGAAATATAATCCCCATCTTTAAAAAGGGAAAAGAGGAAGACTCGGGGAACTACAGGCCAGTCAGTCACCTTTGGGCTCAACAACATCATGGAGCAGATCCTCTTGGAAACTATGCTAAGGCACATGGAAAATAAGGAGGTGACTGGTGATAGCCAGCATGGCTTCACTAAGTGCAGGTCTTGCCTGACCAATTTGGTGGCCTTCTAAAACAGGGTTACAGTATTGGTGGATAAGGCAAGAGCAACTGACGTCATCTACTTGGACTTTTGCAAAACAATTGACACTGTCCCACATAACATTCTTGTCTTTAAATTGGAGACATGGATTTTACTGATGGACCACTTGGTGGATGAGAAATTGGCTGGGTAGTCACACTCAAAGAGTTGTGGTTGATGGCTCAATATCCAAGTGAAGACCAGTGACTAGTGGTGTTTCTCAAGAGTTGGTATTGGGACCAGGGCTGTTTAACATCTTTGTTGCTGAACACGGACAGTGTGACTGAGTGCATGCTCAGCAAGTTTGCCAATGACACCAAGCTCCACGGTGTGGTCAACGCTCTGGAGGGAAGGGAGGCCATCCAGAGCGACCTGGACAGGCTTGAGAAGTGAGCCTGAATGAACCTCATGAATCTCAACAAAGCCAAGTGCAAGGACCTGCACACGGGCCAGGGAAACCCCAAGCACAAATATGGGCTTGGTGGAGAATGGATTGAGAGCAGCCATGAGGAGAAGGACTTGGGGGTGGTGGTTGATGAGAAGCTCAACATGACCCAGCAATGTGCACCTGTAGCCCAGAAAGCCAACCGTATCCTGCGATGCATCCAAAGAAGCATGAACAGCAGGTCAAGGGATGCGATTATCCCCTTCTACTCTGCTCTCCTCAGACTCCACCTGGAGTACTGCATTCAGCTCTGGGGTTCCCAACATAAGAAGGACATGGACCTGTTGGAGCAAGGCCAGAGGAGGGCCACAAAGATGATTAGAGGGGTGGAGCACCTCTCCTCATGGGACAGGCTGAGAGAAGCGAGGTTGTTTAGTCTGGAGAAGAGAAGGCTCCAGGGATGCCTTCAGTACCTAAAAAGGAATGACAAGAAAGCTGAAGAGGGATTTTTTACAAGGCCATGTAGTGAAAGGACAAGGGGTAATGGCTTTAAATGGAAAGCAGGTAGATTTAGATTAGATGTAAGGAAGACATTCTTCACCCTGAGGGTGGTGAGGCACTGGAACAGGCTGCCCAGAGAAGCTGTGGATGTCCCAGCCCTGGAAGTGTTCAAGGCCAGGCTGGATGGGGCTTTGAGCAACTTGGTCTAATGGAAGGTGTCCCTGCCTATGGGATGATACTTAAGGTCCCTTTCAATCCAAACCATTCTATGATTCTATGATTAATGGAACTACTTTGGATCCTATCTAAGAGATAAGATTTAATACCTAGATATATAATAAGTAGCTCAATGTAAAATAACATAGTCAGACATCTAACTTTTGTCTTTAGGTTCCCTTGCGTGGCAGTAATTGTATTGTCCTCATTCTGCTCTTCATTTTACAGACATGTCCTGTTCCTGTGCTGATGAACTGGAGGACTGGGGATAAGTGTTTAGCAGATGAGTTTTCTTTACTTCAAAAAGAGCAATGTAGAGAGTGGGATTGGCAAAATAGGAAAAAACAAAACAAAGCAAAACAAATAAGAGAACTGCTACTGATGTGATTGGCAAAGGCTGTTCCGGATGTCCTGGCCCCAATGGTCTCTGGTTGGTGAGAGAGACCCTGGCACCACTACAGGAGCCCTTTAGAAGCACTTCTAGCCTCAGAAAAGGCATTATCCTGGAATATCAGCTGGGTAATAAGCATATATCTGGATGTACATCAACACAGAAGTATAAAAATATGCAAAGGAAATAACAGATGGAAATGTACTGTCCACCACCACTAAAAAAGGAGGTGAGGGCATGTTCTTAATACAAAGTCATAATTTCAGCAGACAGCTGCTAAGGCCAGAGGTGTTACAGCTGTTTATAGCAACTTAGGGCCCATTTCATTCTCCTGAAGAAGAAGAGAGGGCTGTTTTTATTCAGAACAAAACACTCATGATGCAATAAATATGGCAGGGCAAATGTTCACCTAGTGTAAATAAACATAGCTTCAAAAAAGCACTGTACAGCTACTAAGGACTTGATCCTGTATGCAAATGATTTTCTCTTGTGACACTATCCAGATTTATTGCTTATGAACGACAAAGGATCAATCTTTAATTAAAAATGTAATTCCTAAAATGAATTTGAATTAAAATTATAGAATAATTTCTCATCTATTGCTCCAGTGACAACCAAAAATACAGAGAGTCTGGAACACAAGCAGCAGTGCTCAGCCAGTTTCATTTTTACTCCCATACATACTCATCGAAGTGGTTTTACCATTATTTCCTCAAAAGAACTCATGAAATTTGAAAGAATCATAAAATGTATATTACCATCATTTGGTGTTAAAGCAAATCCCACAGCGACCAGCCCCCATCTCACTGCAACGCTACTGAAACTGGGGTCTGTAACACCTTGTTTGCAGTTCAGGTGAACCATTCAATGCAACACAGAAACTAGAAAACAACGTTAAGTCCTCTGCCAGAGGGTATGTACTACACATGCCCTTGAAAGCTGAAACAACTTTGTGGGTAAGAAAGCTCTCAATGAACCAGGCCCAAGCTGACCCTGATGTTCTGCTTTTTTTTTTCCTTTGCATATTATCAGCAGCTTGCTTTTTCTTTTTTTTTTTTTTTTTTTAAATGCATATTTTGACCTACAGTCACTCCAAATAGCAACTTCTATGTGAGAAAATGATTCTTTACTTCTTTAATAGGTTCTTCAGGCTCACTTTTGACAAGACTCTCATTTTGAAATAGCCAATTTTACTTTAAGACAGATGCTGGCCTCGTGTGGATCAATACTGGCTCTGATTTACAGCCTGGTTAGACTATAATTTTGCACACTGCAAGGAGGGGTGACAGGGTTCACCTCCAATGTGAGCTAAGAGGGAACCAAGGGCTCATTCTCATGCCAACAGTGCCTAGAGCTTTTTTGCCTACAGTGACTTCACAGCTTTCTTTGCAGAGCCTGGGCATTCAGCACCCAGTTCTGCTGGTGAATTAACCACATCAAACTGGACCACAGGCTCCATGTTGCCAGTGGTGATAAAAACACAGCCCTTTTCCATATATAACTGCATAGCATAGTCTCTTGTACCAGCCCATTGAGCACCTGATTCAGCAAAACCCACGTTTTCTCCAGTAAAACCTTGCTGTCAAAGTCGGCAGGAGGTCTGCCACTGGCAGCAAGAGGAGCAGAACAGCTCCCCTTTGCTTGGAGAGACACATCTTAAAGCTTGTGCTTCAAAAATTTGTCTTGCTATTCTTTCCTAATCTGAATCATTGCCTGAGTAAGTCATAAACAACAATTTATTATTTTTTTCATAATTTAATCAACAATTATTAAGCCCAGATGGATAAACTGTGAAACTAACTCTCAAAATATTTTCCAAAATTATAAACACCAACCTACAAGCATCACCAAATATTTTAAAAGCTCTGAGAAATCCACAGAAAAAACACTTATTGCTGAAAATAAGCCCCCTCCCCTCAAGTTTTAAAATGAATAGGTTACTCTTTTCCATCTGAATATTTGAGTATATTAAAGAAATTCCTTCCAAGTAAATTATACACATTAGGACTGTAAGCTCAGTATTTTTGTATCTCTATAGGGCAGATGACCTGTGCATTTAAGTCAATAGAACAAATGTGGTATGTAAAGTCAGTCACACATATCTAAACCCAAGGAGTGCCAGTGTTAAAGTTCCTGCCTGGAGGACTGAAAATACAAAAAAAATAATTGAATTCTGATCCAAAGTAATAAATTAATCTTATGTGAATATTTTTTTTTTCCTGCTGAAGAATAGATATAACACTTTTAACAGTCAAAAGGAAAGATTCTTTTCTAAGGAGCATTTTCTATTTTATTTTCTGCTACCTTTATTTGTAAAAGAAAGATTTTGCAAGTGATCCCTACAGTATCTGTATTTCATTGCTTGCAATGCTAACTCACATTACTACTACAAGGTGCGATGCAGAGCAGCTGAGGCAGCAGTTCATATTTTGCTCTGTCATTCTTTCTGCAGAAATGGTAACCTCTAAAAGAAGGACTAGAATAACAAGTGAGTGCCTGAATGAGCCACATCATTAAAACTAAATCTATCAGTTTATCTCTCAGCATGCACATCATGTATATGCACAGGTCCACACATAGGTAGGTAGGATTTAGAGAAAGTAAATCTTTCATCATTTTTAGAGGATTTGTAGAGAAGAATCAAAAGGATGAGAAAAAAATTATCTCATTTTCTTTTTCAATCCTATTAGGATTGTAACTCATTCTCTTCATGTGAATATTACATATCCTGATTTTCACAAACTTCATCTCTAATTTCATCTCCAGCAGTTCCTAAGCAGTATTATTCCTTTTCGCTAAGAGATCTTGTTTAAAGAAACACTTCAGAAATTACATCATTCATAGTCCAGCACATTATTCAATAAAGCTGTAATCATGTTACCCTAAATCTATTTGTCCCACATTGAATAATCTTTTATCTTTTCCACTTGGACAGACTTGGCATGCTGTTGCACAATCAAGGGTAATACCATTCTTCCTAGAAATGATTGCCTTCATTTTAATTACCACCTGTTATTAAAATAAGAGAAATAATAATTTTACAAATTATGCCTTTCTTTAGCACTAGCCCCTTAAGACCTACTTCAACAAATTACTTTATTAAACCACAACCAGCTTCTCTATTCCTTTTCTTCTGTTGCAGCAGAGAACAGTGTCTGGGGATAACACAGTACTATACTAACGTTTAGATTTGTATTTTGGAATACGAATAACCAGTGTGACCAAAAGGGATTGTTTTTATGATCTTTTAAAAAGAAAAAAAAAATCTGCAAGACCTTTTTTTGTATAGAAAAAGTGTATCTTTTGTTCAATTAAAGTCTATAATAGTATAAAATAAAATATATATACTATAAAATTATAAGAGTATAATAGCATGAAGATTCTGGAGCATGGAAGATACAGTTGTTACCCTTCTGCACAGACACACACACAAATTTTCAATTGCCCAACTTAGTCCCATAGTTTCCAGGACTCCTTATTTATGGAAGTCCCAGGTTCTAAACAACCTGGAGTGCAGAAGAACTACAAACAGTGAAAGGTGCTGAGAAGATGCAGGTAGCTCTGCAGCATTAGGGCTTTAAAGCAATCTCTCTTTTGGGCACACATTATGCCCAGCAGCTGGCAACAAGCTGCCCCTGTTATACCACCTTCGAAATGCTTATTGAAACTCCAACAGAATTTATTGCCATGGACTCAGGGGTTTTTCAACCTTGAATGGACTCATGTGAGCTTCCTTTCTGGATACTACAGCCAAGGTTGGCTGAGGGGAGGAGTACGGCACTTAAACTCTGTTGGAGTTTTAAAAGCTAGTACTTCCCATATAATAAAGCCTTCTTCCATACCCACAGTAGTTCTGCAGAGGAAATTAAGGTAGCAATACTGTTGCCAGAAACGGTAATGCGCAAATGGCTCATTTACTTTTTGCTCCTTCTTCCCCTTTCATCTTCTGGCCACTATGAACTTAGCCAGAAATCCATTTGGTGTAGTAATTTCTCATTAAGAACCTGCTCAAGAGCAATGCATTCTTCCTCATCATCAGTAAATTTTCTCCCCGTTCCTAAATGAAAAATGCAGAGGCATCAATTCTTGGCCAGGTGTTTTCCTCAGAGCCAACTTCATCTGCACTGAGGGTTTCCACTAAGACATAAACACATGACCACTGATTGCTTGGGTCAAAACCAGGGGTTTACTCTTTTATACTGAGACATTTCACCAAATTACTTTTGCTCTTGGGCAAGGTACAGATCACTAAAGGCTTTTTCAATGTACATGCTTCTCCAGATAAAGTCATCGTATCTGTTCTTCCTTTTCCATACAGCTGGCACAAAATGTTCAGCCAGACACCAGATAAGACAAAAGAAGGACAACAGAGGCAGCTAGAGCAATAGGGCTCCCAAGTGATAGCAGCACAGTATTGATTTAAATTTTGAAAACAATGTTGAAGAAAGACAGAAGTTATTTGACATCAAAGTAGAAGCCTACAATAACTAGAAATTGTAACTGTACTGATCAAGATATAATCAGTATTAGCTTGCACTGAAGCGATACACATACTAAAATAGCATAACCAGCAGCAATACATAAGCATTTTGCAGCATTGATGGCCCAGCCAAACACCATGTACAATATCACACATACACCGGTACATGAGCAACCTGTCAAAAGTGCAAAGACAAGCAGTTGCAGACAGAACTGCATAGTACACAGTATTAATTTACTAGAGGGGTTTTTTAAAGTTGAAAATATGTCAGTCTTCTAAACACTCCTGTTAATGTGATCTCTAATTCCCTGATAATATATAGAGATACATAAAAATACATATTCACCTGCAACACCTAGGGAATCCAGAATTTTCAGAATCACACTTTTCCTTCTGGCTCCAGCCATCTGGTTTATTTTTAATGTCACTCTGTATGTTTCACATGATAGGCTCTGAAATTCAGTAAAGTTTTCCAAGATCGGATTACCAGCACTGTAGGGGAAGAAGAGCCATTATAGCTAGTGGTGCAAAGTGCTGCCTGAGCTGATCTTCTGAGAACTATGCTAATCTGCAATGTGCAAATAAAAAACGGTAGGAAAGAACAGAGTAATTGGCTCCCTATCAACAGTGAATGAATGGCACAATTCTTTACCCATCTTTATATTTCACACTCAAGTAAATTGAGAGGTAGCTATAAAATAGTCAGTTAGTAACAAAGTGTATAAGGACATATTTGCCCCTAACATTATTATTAAGCATGCATGTATGTTATCCACTGACAAATCGAGTACTCTCTGAAACCTAACAGATTGTTGGCAGCATTCAAAGAATGGGCTAAAGAAAAATACAAAGTGGTTAGAAACATATGAAAAGAATTGACAGAATGCTGAACATCTCACACGTGAGGCTGCAGACTTGAACCCTCTCCCGGGCACAGCTGCCTCATGTGCCTCCCACCTCCTGCTTGTCCCCCTTCTCCCTCTTGCAGGGGGAGAAGAGTGGGAGTCTCCAGCCCTCTGTAGTGACTGAGCTGCCCAGAAGATCCCTCCATGACCTACTTCTGTCAGGAGGAGCTACATTAACTGCTTGAATTGCTTATTTTGACTGTAACGAGACTGGAAGTTCTCCTATGCCTAACTGAATGGGTGCATCTAGAGCTCAGCAAAGCCCAGCCCAGTGGCAGCGATAAACAATAACCTACTCGCAGCACTTCTGTGCCCAGAGAAAAAGCTGATGGCTGTACAGAGAGTACACTTGAATTTCCACCTTAGAGTCATTTGCAAGATGATCTGAAATGAACTGCTGACTCCAAGACTAGTTCTAGGGGTACAAAAAATGCTACCTCTTTGTGATTTTTTTTCCTCAGCAAAGATACGAATGAGGACAGGAACCACTCTTGCCCTGCCACGAGTGATTGCTGGAGAGCATGGTTGCAGGATGGAGCATTTCACGCTGCCCCTGCCTGCACTCTCCTGTTGTAGATAAGCCAGACTCCCAGCCGCAGGCTTGAAAAGCCAGGACTAATATACTTGCTAAACAAGCAAACAGGCTGGCAGCAGAACAGCTCTGCCATTCCCTCTGAAAGCTCTGGTACCTTATCCAACACCTGCAGCACCAGTAACAGAGCATTTGCTGAGGTGAACAAAAACAACAGTTTAAATCAAGCAATGCAGGATTTGCCAGCTAAACCAAAAAAAAACCCCAAAAAAACAAACAAAAAAAACCAAACAAAAACCCCACAAACACCCAAACCAACCAACCAAACAAACAAACCCAAAATAAAACAAAATGAAAACAACAACAACAACAAATCCCATAAGCGTCCCTTCGTCTTGAAGGTCCAGTATTTGGGTGTTCATTGATGGAGGCTTTTTGAGCACAGATCTGACGTTCTCATGCTAGAGGGGTCACCAGCTGCCTTCTGTGTGAGCTCTCCAAGTCTCATCCTTCACTGTACAAGAGAAAGGCTTCCTTACCCATTGGTTATTTCAGACATGCCTTTTGTTAACATAGACATTAAAGCTAGGGAATAAGGAATCACTGAACACTTTTGGTTGCCATATAAGTAAAGCCCATCAACTAAAAACTGCTTCTATATTCAATGCAGGGAAAAATTGGGACTAACAGGAATTATTTAACATGCACAAGCAATAATACATGATCTTTGGGTACAGACATGCATTGTATATCAGTGGAGATGGTTAAAAGGCAACTCTCCCCAAAACAGATCTTCCTTGCTCTTTTCTAAATCATTGTCACAAGCTAACATTTTTTTCATTTCTGAAAATAAAGATCTCAACATGTGTCACAGAGGCTACTGTTGGACTGAGTACTCATACTTCCTTCCAATACAAGTCAAATATCAAGCATTCCTTTCCAACAAAATTTCTTCAAGCGTTATCTTCCTATTTCTTTAATATCATGCTGACTTCCTCAGTTACCTATTAATTATTGGGGTGATGGTCAAGCATTTATCATTCAGCTTATCCCAATCTGCTATCTACAAGGACAGATTTGCTATACTGCAGGAAAAGGGAACTCTGACATTAAACTCATGGTCTACTGCTTTATTTCAAACATAAAAATTAATAGGGCAACACGCACAATAAGAAATGACCAAGTAACAGTCTAGAAAGCCCCCAGTGAAGATATTTAAATAAATCACTGTTTTTTAATGAACAGAACTGCCTTGAAAACATTATCATCTTTGTAGAAAGTAGTGTCACAAATAATTATCACTCCCTGGGGGATCATAGGTTTCACAGATGAGCTAAGAAAGCCAAGTTGCGTAGGTTGCTTTTTTCCTCCCCTGCCTTTATACAGAGCAATGACAAATGTACAAACAAGGAAAATGCCTTGTATCATTGCCACAAAAAGCACTTGGAAAGCTGCCTGAGTACCCATACATTGGCACACCTCTGTGCCAGGGCACATGGTTGCAATTCAAGCTCTATAGTCCATATGCTATAGGTCAGAGGATGCATTCATTATGGCACATACATTGCTGCTGCAAAGCAGAAGCAAAACCTACCTTGCTAGGTGTTAATCACCCCCAGTCTGGCTCCAGAAACCTGGATCAGAAAGACAGGGATTAATCTCCTCAGATATACTAGTCTTTGTAACACCAATTTAAGGAAAAGTTTTAGCCTGGTACGCACAAAGCAGGAAATCACATGGACTGAATTTTTGCAAAATTTTAGTTGCAAATTCCATACTGCTGTCTTACAAGAAGGCTACAGCATAAAAGTCATCATTTATATTAGATGAAAGATCTTCATGTCTCTATTATACAAAGAACGTATAACTACCTGCAACTTAAAAGAAAAAAAGGCTGGAGCAAAATCTCTGTGATATTATAATTCCCTCTGTTTTCTGGAGTACTTGCAATTTTTTACCCAAAACAATCCATATAGTTTTCCTTCCATTCTGCATTCATAAAACCTACAGTCTAGATCAAGTTGAAGTACATCTGACAGAGTTAATTTATTTTCTAAGATTTCTCTTGGTTATGTTTTAGTGGCATTGACCTTTAATTGTAGTTTGCACAAAGGCCCAGACCGTCATACTTGCCAAGATATAATTTATCTCTAAAATTTAATATGCAGAATTGAGCTGACTGAAACTCATCTAAGTACATAAGTCTGACATATAGTCATCTAAGCTATTTTAATATTATCCTTAAGTGGTTAAGTGTGCCAATCTATGATCACAATAACTATATTTCGGGGTAAATCAGATTTTAATAAAAGAAGACTTAAAAACTGTCTCAGCCTCTCAATTTCTAAAAACATGTTTTATTTATTGGCAAACTATCACATTTAAGAAATCTAATCATTATGCAAGAGCTGACAAAAAAATAATAGGGCATACATTGCTGCTGACATATGAAATGCATTTTGTTGCCCACTCACACTTCTGGGGTTTGTGTGTTTTGTTTTGGTTTGTTTGTCTTGTTTTGGCTTTTTTTTTTCTGCTACTGCTAGCTGAAGGTGCAGTTACTGTTAATGTTGTTATTTGTGTAGATTTTCTGATCTTTAGTAAGGACTGAATTCTCACAGGAACCTTCTTTCAGTTGAGGCAGTAATAGGTTCTCCTTTTTCTGGCTGCTCATTTTTATAAAACTTCTAGAGACTTCTGCATCTCTGAAATTTGGTTGAAATTAGTCAGTAGATTGAATACATATTGGAGAATGGAGAAAACAAATAACTGTATGCTCAAGTTCATGTGTCCAAATACATATGCAAGAATGTGATCATACAAGTCATCTTTCCTTGGGAAACCAGGCTAAAGCATGATTCTGTCATTGGAAGAGTGCAGTGCTAGATGCTGCAATTTGCTACATCTTTAAATGATAGTTTGAAGCATGTGTTACCAGCAGGGCCTTTTGTGAGCAGGGGTGCATTCTCAGGAAAATAGCCTTTGCGCAGGATAAGACTCCATTTTATGCGCAAGTCTCCTTCAGTAATGACAGGAGATCTTCAGATTGGCTTCTTTTGCCAGTAAAATTTTCACTTCACCTGGTAATGCTGGCAACTTCCAAACAGACCCATGTAGATCACTGAAAGTCATCTCAGTGCAAAAATTGGTCACATAGGTCATTTTTTGGATACACGCCTTTGCTCTGAATTCAGTTAACCTCTTCCTCTCATACTGTCAGGGACTGAAGATTCGAGCTGATTCTTTCAGAGCCCTGTGAGAGTCTCTGCTTTCTCCTTCTCTCCAGCATTCATATGAATATCAAAGGTCATCGTAAAGGGGTATTTTCATCCTCAATGACCTCCACCCTTATCAATATATATTCTGTGATTCTGTGATATTGATTTGAGTTGTAATAAAACAATGAGGATTCTTGAATTTTAGACTTCACAGCTTGGAAACCTCATTTACAAGTCTGCTCAGAATACCAATTGTCCTTCATCTTCAAGCACATTTCCTGATTTTGAGTATCTGACTGACAGAACAAAAGAAAACAGAATACAATATGCCAGAATTAACTGCCATCTTTCCATTCCAAAATATTCAAAGCCTATCTGCAAAAATAGCACTCATGCACAAAAGTGAATGTATTTCAACTCAGTGCTAAGATGTGAGGTGAAGGAAATTAATAAATGAGCAAGCAGCACATAGGGGAAAAAAATAATAGGGTTGCTAGGTTTTCATTGCTTTATTTTGCCCAAATACACGAACACTAAAGAAGATAAACTAAGACTTAATTCACAAAAAATGTTTTTCCCTAGGCACATATCTACAGCAGGACACTTACCGACAGTTGCTTGGTTCCAAGGATGTTCCCTTTTAAAGATAAACTCCATCTCTTATGGGGGAAAAAAGCATTCTAAGACTGAAGTCATGAACACAATGGAGTCACTGGTGGTTATCTGCAAATTAAAATTGACTCCACACAAGGAAATATTTAAAATCATTTTTCTTCCCTGAAGCTGTGTATTCTGAGCTCCAAGTCTTCCATACCAGACTGAGAGAAGCTGTTGGCCTCTAGGCAAAGAAGGACATAAATTTATTTTCTTTCTTCATACTGCTCTGCCTTGCTCAAGATAACTTATAATGCCATTAGCTATTATATAGGAGAATATGAAACCCCGACTTTAGAAAGGAAATGAAGTAGGTGCAGTTTTTCAACTGCTTAAGCAGAATTTGACCAAGAGAAAAATGTTCACACACTTGGCAATAACCAAGAATAACTGTTTTCAAAAGTGAGTTAGGTATTGAGGCATGTTAGTGGCATTAGAGTGCAAAAGAAGATGTGCTTTCAGTTTTTTAAGTTGCTTTGGAAGATATTTTTGGCTATATTTACTTCTAATAGTCAAATATATATTCAAATATATGTGTATGCAAAATCACATACAGTCTTTATACCTCTTATAATAGATTTGACATCACTGATATACATACACATGTATAATATAAGTGAAAAGATCCAGTAAAAAGACATACCTTCTTTGAATCTATTATGGTGCTTATACAAAAGCAGGGAGAAGGGATTTTACTTTATTTGAAAAAAAACCCAAACTACAAACAAAACAGAACAAAACCACAAAAAAACCCACAAACAAACAAAAAAACCCCAACAGGATTCTCAAGGAGAATGAAATGTTTGTAGAATTCAAACAAGAATGGGAAATATAAGTAACCTATTTCTAATATTAAACTACTGCTACCATCATATTAGCTCTGTTTTTGCAATTTCTTCCTGAATCAGTAGTGGTTCATCAGTGTCATAGCTTAAATTTTACCTTAAAATGGACTGGAGTCCCACCTACATCATTAAAAATATCTTCATGTACCTCTGTCTGTGTGTATATATAAATAGATGCACTCATTTGTATATTAGAAACAAAACAACTTCTAAAATTGTTTACATGTCAGAGGTCATTAGAAGGCAGATGTTTCCATGAAGGGTAGAAGGGTATCCAGGTTTTGGAAACTGGGAAAGCTGACAAAATCAGCAATAGACTAGAAGCGATTCTTTCCTTCTTAGCTGTGGCCTAAACTAATTGTTTAATAGTTGGTACAGTCCTGAATAGCCAGAGACAAAATTAACACACTGTGCCATACTGACAGAGAAGTTTCTCAAAACTCCATCAAGGAGACAGTCCTTCTGTTCCAAACATTATTCTTTCCATACGGTGCTCACAATTTTAATTGTTTAAGCAGTTTTATTCTGCACAAAGGGCAGGATACTGACACATTTCAGATGCAAAATTGGCAGAAATTGTGTGCCTAAATCCCAAATATTCATCAGACATGCACAAAGCTGCTACCCAATCTGCTTAGGCATATGAGAGGCTGCAGGTTTTTTCATTTCATTGCAAAACCCTGGGCATTCAAAGATTTGTTCTTGAATATGCCGAGTCACCCTCCCTTACTTTTGCTAAACAGACTTTCTCACTAGGTACTTCTCTTTTGCCCAAGGCAGTCTGGAATTTGCAGAGCTGGCAACCCATACCAAACCATGCCGAAAAGCCACAAAGCAGAAAACATACTTGGAGCCCACTGAAGCACTGAGTTCAACAAAAACACAGAAGCTACAGCCTCTACCATTCATAGACATGATCAGAGAAAGCTGCTTCGTATTGCTTATCTAGTGACCACCACCCAAACATGGTCAGGAGCAGAGACTCAAAGCCCAGGTCTCCCCTGCTCAAGCCACATGCATTACTCCTAGACATTGAGGTCAAGCTACTGTTTTCTTTCTCCCCTTGAAATTTCCTTCTTGTATTCTCGTCAATCTGATGTCCCACTTCAATAAGAATGATGAAGGGTGATCTCCAGGGAAATGTAAGGGGATGGTGAAGATGATTTCCTAACAGCAAGTAATGTATAGGTGATTTTCTCAGACTGAGGAGGGAATTTAACCCCAACCTCTCTGTTCCTGTCCCCTCCTGATCTTACTGTCTTGCAGCCATCTCTGACTTAGTATTCAATAAAAAGGACAAGCCTGTCATCTCTGTTGGATGCCTGTGGTGGCTTTGACATTCCAGTTTTACATTATACCTAACCAAAGACAGCAAATAGATACCTTAGTCTCAGAGATATAATAGAACTGAATTTCAGAAATGAAACTCCTCTCTGGTATTTCTACTGGTTAATTTTGAAACCTCTGTCTCAGCCTGCTAGAGGTCATGAATTTCATTCTCTGAGCTAAGGTTGCAATATCTCAAAGCCTATAAGATATGGCCCAAATCCCTCCATATCATTCAAAATATGGAATCTCTGCATGTTTTTCATTGACTACCATGGCAGGTGTGATAGTGAAGACCTAACTATACATGTTGCTGGACTAATTTCTCTCCTATAGCTTATTTCTGTTATTTAAAATTCACGTATCTATTTAGTTGAAGCCAATATTCTCATCCTTCTCAAAATGTCTGTGTGCCTTTGTATGTGTATTCTTCTACTGGTTTTCCCTAGACAAAACATTCCTCTATGTAAACCTAAAGCCCACTATACCATATAAAATGTGTTACACCTCAGGTGTTGAACATGATCCAAACAGCAGCAGGAGCAGTCTCCCCAAAGTAGGTGCTGAACACACACACGAAGACTAGCACAGTTTGCTAAAAAGAGCTGCCAGAACCCTACTGCTGATTCCTTTGTATGTTGTGGAAAGTACTTTTTTAGGCCTCTTTTTTTTTTTTTTTCCTCACAGAACAAAAAAAATTGTATATCCATCCTGTTGTTTCTTCCATTTACTCAGCAGTTTCCAAAGCAACAAGTCCGTGCAATTCTTCTAATTCTCCCTTTTGGACAGGAGGATCTATCCTAGGGCATCAACCGTGTGGCAAAGCTGAGCTTTCTCAGTCCAATTCAATATTCTGCTGAGGGCCTTCCTGTTCTCCGGATGATGTCTCCAGATATCCTTAGTTCTCTTTATCCTGACAAGTAACTTGTTTTCTTTCTAAATGTCTGACGCAATTTTAACCCAATGATGGATATTGTCTGTTTTATTCTGGTCTTAGAACAAGTTGTGTCATTTTGCCTTTCCCATACATTTAACATGTGTTCAGCACATAGAAATTCAGCTCTATAAATCAGATTTAGTCTTTTAACCCTTCAGTGCCTCTGGCTTTTCTTCTATTGCTAGAACAAAATTTGTGGCAATATATTGCACTGTGTATGAGCATCTAAATTAAACAGCCATCTTATTTGCTTTTAGATCAATAACCTGTTCATTTTCCATTCTGTTGCTGCCCATAGCTGCCAGGAAAAAAAAAAAAAATCACACAATGAATGTCACCTTTTTGTCCTTTTTGTGCACATTGTAAAGATGATGAGAGACTCTCTGCCCAGCTGTATTTCTTGCACATTTTCCTATATGCTCAGGGTACTGAGAAATCACTTCAGCTGGTGTCAGTCTGCACAATAGAGCCCGTTTTATACTTCCCCTCTGAGCCCTGCCCGGAATTGCTGCCTGCACTTACAGTGGCATACGGTTCCGCAAGCCAAGAGCCATGCTGACCGAAGTTGCCATCGGAAAATATTTCAGTATCATATTCAAAGAAATACTGATCACATTCATGAGAACAGTGGGACTGCTGGCTCCAAGAAAAGAATAACAACCCAGCCTTCTACAGATGCTATTGGCTTCAAAATTGCAAGAATTAGAAAAAACACAGTGATGGTTTTCTGGGGTTTACAGAGGTTTTGTTGTTGTTGTTGTGTTTGTCTGTTTTTTCCTCTCTCTTTTAACATTCACATCTTCTAAGGTTTTCTTAAGGTTTTCTTTACAAATTCAAGGATTTAAAAAATGGTGGCTGAAAGGTTCAGATAACTGCTTGATCCAGGGGATGGATCAAACAAAATATTATGAAAACCTTTAGAAGATCATAAACACTGAGGACACTGAAACCTATGTGGAAATTGGAGCTTTTTCAATACACTGTCCTGCCTTTCTTTACTAGATAAATACAGAAAGTGGAGATGCTACTTTTGCTGATCCACAAGGAAGATCACAGAATCATTTTGGTTGGAAAAGAGCTTTGAGATCATCAAGTCCAGCCATTAACCTAACACTGCCAAGTCCACCACTAAACCATGTCCCTAAGAACCTCATATACACATCTTTTAAACACCTCCAGGGATGGTGACTCCACCACTTCCCTGGGCAGCCTGTTCCAATGCCTGACAACACCTTCCATGAAGAAGTTTTTCATAATATCCAATCCAAATCTCCCCTGGTACAACTGGAGGCCATTTCCTCTTGTCCTATCACTTCTTACTTTGGAGAAGAGACCAACACCCTCCATGCAAAACCCCCTTTCAGGTAGTTGTAGACAACAGTAAGGTCTCTCCTCAGTCTCCCTTTCTACAGACTAAACAGCCCCAGTTCCCTCAGCCACACCTCATAAGACTTGTGCTCCAGACCCTTCACCAGCTTCATTGCCCTTCTCTGAATAATCAAGATAATCAAGAGCAATCCAACTATGGCTCATCTTTTTCATGAACAAGACTCTTCTTTCACTTTTTGCAATATTTCTACCACACCTCTCATCAGAATGAAGACACCAATTTCAAATGCCTTGGTTTTCTTTCCATTCAGTTCAACAATCAGCAATTAATATTATCTCCAGTCATTTTGTTTCATGATACATTACAACGTAACAAGGGATGCTTGTCCAGGCTTTCCATGTCTTACACACTGTGATATAGTAGATACCAACACCCATATTATCTTCTCAAACCACATGAAATAAGATAAAAGAATATTTGTCTTTAGCGTTTTCACACCTTTACACTTCATTTAATATATCTATATAGTAATATTTGCTAGAAAAACAAAGGCCATCTGATAAATATTTCTAGATTGGTTTGTTATCAGTAAAAATAGGTGGTTTGTTATCTGCCATTTCCATCCTTAGGAGCTGACTGTTTGCAGCAGGGATGCAGGTCTGAGCATTGTCTTAACTACTTACGGTAACAAATCCTTCTAGTAGTAAGCCTTTGTTTCCATAGCAACTGTCTAATAATTTGCCAGATAACATTTATGTGATAAACAAGCCTAGAAATTGTTGTTGACTCACATTAGAAGAAATCCTATACATTTTGTGCTGCACTCTCAGAGGCAGCAGTTGCACTGCGCAGCTCAGAGGTTTCATGTTTCACATTAGGAGGTATTCAATCTTCTCCAAAAAGTAATAGGATTAAGCAATTTCCCCAAGCATCATAGAATATTCAACACAACTCATTTTAATGTGATCAGGATAAAGGCAACATCCTCTGCATCTGTCACCACACTACACATTCACAATTAATTAAGAAATGCATCTGCAAGCAGGGCCTCATTTAAAAGGGTTTCTTGAAGGAAAGAAAAATAAAGAAAAAGCAGCCAAGGACAAATACAATTCCTAGAACTTTAAAATTTTGTTAAAAAAAAATAGAGGCATCAAAATGAAATAAAAATCCTGAGCCATACCACAGTTCTTTACTGGCCTTTTGATTTAGTTGCTGCTGCTACTTTTTGAAGCTAGTTTGCACAATCATACTGGGTCTTGGGAGCAAGCAGAAACACAGTACATTTGCCCCACTGGAAAAGTGGCACTGGCAACATGGCACAGCCTGGTGACAGAGGAAGCTAGATGGAAATATGAATTCCTATCACTTGTCTTCAGAAGTTAACACTTCAGTGGACAAAGAGTGTTGTGGGTAACAGTTCTGCATGACTGAAGAACAGCTGTCTGGCAGGCTGGGAAATGTGTATGCCAACAAAGAACCAAAATGAATGGCCAAAGCCTTTTGAAGAAAAGGAGGCTGACTTTATTATGTGGCCAAGCAGCACACAAACATTGAAGTCCTCGGATATCCATCATAGCTCACCTGGCTGACATCTGCTGCCAACTTACCATACCGTAACTGGATCATATTTATGTCCAAATGCAAACTAAGAGCAGCCACTCATAACCACTTCTGACTCATGGAGAAAGCTGATCTTCCATTTTGTGTGTGTGTATTATTGTTCCTATTCCATTTTTCCAAATCCTTTTCTTGTTTCATCTTTTCAAGATTGAATCCAACCCCCTTCAGTACAATACTTCAACCTCAGCAAAAGTTAATAGCCATTGAAGTCAATGCCACAGGTTGGAACTAAGGAGAGCTCCCTTCCAGTACCCTTCAACCTCCAAGTGTGAAACTCAAACCATAACACACTTGCACAAAACCAAACAAGTCTTGCATTTGAAATAAGAACCACTGAAATTCTTTAACCTGTAAGACACAGGAGTTCAGTTTAGATTATCATCATGTTCCCTTTTAGCTTTTAAATTTGTGCATCTTTTAAGAAAAAAAATATGCATTTCAACATGAAAATCTAGTTTATATTCCTTAGTGCCTGCAAATAAGAGTTGCATGCATTATTTATTAGTAAATCATAACAGCAAACAGGTTTCTCAAGAGTTTACCTGAGTTGTGCTCAGACCAATTTATTGCTTTTGATAAAAACCATACACAAACAACATAATTGTCCTTTGAATTTCTGAGTCAGAAGCTCAATGCATAATGTAAGGCTGCTTGAGACCTCAGAAATTAAGTCAGCATAGACAAAAGTCTAAAAAAAATAGTAGGTTTCACAGAGTATTTATCAGAGTCCCTATGGACTAGTATCTTTAAAAAAATAAAATACAATCACAGCTTTTGGAAGTACTTATAATGCACATCATTAATTTGATTTTTCTTCTGAATTAAATAAAATCACAAAAGTATACTCTATTTCCTAGTTGTTCTAACTTAGCAGTAAAAACAAATCAAAACAAAAATTCTTAAAGAAAATATATATTCCTGTTTAGAAGTATACTTTTTATATTATATAAATAATAGCCTTGAATATCTAAGTTACTGATTTGAATTATATACGACATAGAAGTTTCTTGGCTTTATCTTGAAATCTGCGTTAAAATAAGCAGGAAGTTTAATTTGCAACAACTGAATCTCAACGTATCTCTTATGTGCAGTATGCTGAGCTTTTCGCAAGTGCTGTGTAGACCTCAGATAACCCACTTATCTTCTTAGATGTATTAAATATCTCTATCATTGTTTCCATTTTGTGGTGAAAATGATAGATGATTACAGAAGTGGACAGAATAATGTAGGTATTGAAGTACTAAGCATTAAAAGTTTTGATATCACTCATTCATGCAACAATTGATTAGCAAGTAAATGGTTGAATTATTTTACTTCTTTAAGATGTGATTTCCATCTTTCCCTGTAAAGTTCAAGAGTTTGTTCCATTCATAGCCCTCTAAAAGGAATACACTGGATTCAGTTTTTTCCTTTTGGTCAGAAAATCTGTGAGCTGATACATAGAGAAAATTTTTAAGCAAATTCAATCATCTTTCAATAGTATAATTTAAAATACACAACATCTACTTGCACACGTGTCCACAAATCAAAAGGTTTTGTTTATGATGCCACAGATTAAAGAAAACTGTTCCATTTCATGTACAATGCCTCACTCAGAGTGCAGAGAGCTGTTTCCATATGAGCTTACTCCACACAACTTCAGTGCACAGAATACATTGCTATGCATTTCAAGAGTAACCATCTTCCATTAAACGACACGCAGCTTCTCTGGGAGAATGAGATTAGTTTGGTTTGCTCATCTGTTGCAGCTGTATTAACTTCCAGCACCACCAAGGTATTTAACATTTATAAAAATAAGTAAATTTGAGTAGAATACTGCCCAAACAAGCTCAATTTGAGTTTCTGCTACTTATGCAGTAGCTAACAACTCTTGGAAATTAAAAATAAAATAAATAAATCAGCAATTAAATAAATAAATAAAACACCAACTTTGCCACATTAATGTGTCAAAAACTTTTCAATATGTCTATGTTTTTTCAAACCAACTTCAAACTACTTTTGCAACTGATAAAGGCATTTGCTATACAAAGATATTTTATTATAAGTTTATTATGCTACATCTGTCTACCAAAGTATACACTTGACAGACAAATCATTTTACAGTATAATAATTAAGGTAGAGCACTTCATATCCAAGTGTTTTGCCTTGGATTGTCAACAAGTGTCAGGTAACAGCTGTGTTTTGAAAGAAATCCCTCTGAGCTATTTCTTGCAGCTAACCGCCAGCAAGCCACAGGTTGCCCACAGCAAAGTGAAGTTTCACCTACCATCATCCATCCTCACGTACTGTCACTAGTCAATGAGCCACCATCTCACTCCATTTCTATTCATTTCTTTCTAATTGGGATAAATTAGGTTGGTGCAAAAGTAATTGTGGTTTTGGACTGTGAATTTTAAATCATTATAACTAGGCTCAAACACATCTTTATTAATCAAAATAGGAACCATTACAGTCAACACAGTTTTGCCAATGAGAAATAAGTTTGTTTATTGCTAGAGCATAAAAATCCTTGCTTCAGGATTTGACAAACTCTTGGAAAGCATTTTCTGCATCCTGCTGGTTGTGGAAGTGTTTTCCCTGCAAAAAGTTGGCGACATGCTTGAAAAAGTGATAGTCAGTTGGTGAGAGGTCAGCTGGATACAGTGGATGACACAAAACTTCGCAGCCCAATTCCTTCAAATTTGAAGTGTTAGGTGTGCAACATGCAGCCAGGCATTGTCATGGGGAAGAACTGGGCCCTTTCTATAGACCAATGCCAGCTGCAGGCATTGCAGTTTTTGGTGCATCTCATTGATTTGCTGAGCATACTTCTCAGATGTAATGGTTTTGCTGGTATTCAGAAAGCCGTAGTGGATCAGACTGGCAGCAGAGCACCAAACAGCGAGCATGACCTCTATTTGGTGCAAGTTTGGGTTTGGGGAGTGCTTTGGAGGTTCTTCTCGGCCCAGCCACTGCATTGGTTGTCATCGGTTGTCATATATAATCCACTTTTTGTCAAACATCACAATCCAATCAAGAAACGGTTCATTGGTGTTGCATAGAAAAAGAGAAAACAACATTTCAAAATGAGGATTTTTTTCATTTTCAGTCAACTCATGAGGCATCTGCTTATCGAGCTTTTTCAGCTTTCCAGTTTGCTTCAAATGCCAATCAACCATAGAGTGTTTGACGTTCAATTCTCTGGCAACTTCTCATGTAGCTGTAAGAGGATCAGCTTTGATGATTCCTCTCAATTGGTCGTTGACAGCTTCCGATGGCCAGCTACTACACTCCTCATCTTCAAGGCTCTCATCTCCTTTATGAAACTTCTTGAACCACCACCACTCTGTATGTTCATTAGCAGTTCCTGGGCCAAATATGCTGCCGATGATATGAGTTGTTTCTGCTGCTTTATGACCCATTTTGAACTCGAATAAGAAAATCACTCAAATTTGCTTTTTGTCTAACACAATTTCCATAGTCTAAAATAAATACAAAAATAAACAGCAAGTTATCAGTCAGTAACAAAAAAACATAAAGCAAGAAAAGCACATTCAAATGATGTATAACATAACCACATTTATTTAAGAATGTATTCCAATATCAAATGGCAAATTTCAACTATTCTAAAACTGGAATTCCTCTTGCACCAGTCTATGTTGGTGCACCAATGATGTTGTTCAGATTGGCATGAATTGAACATATGTGATGCTACGATACTGAAACATTTCAGCCTCTGAGTTCCTGTTTTAAGCATTAATTCATACTTTTGTGTATGTGGGTTTGAGGCAAAGATGGTGCAACTAGACCATTTCACTTGTATAGTACAACAGTAGGAAACATGGGAGACAGAAAGGTTCATTACTGAATTAGCTCGCACTAAGCACAAGAGAAGCTAAAAAAGGGGGAAAGTTTCTCTTAAGGTTTAATGGTTCAACCTACTTTGGATATGTTCAGAAATCTGGTAATCTAAGCCATTAAACCTCTCCTCAATATGTAACTGTTTCGAACAGAATGTTGTTTTTTCTAATAAATTGTGATCACAGCATGCAGAATAAGAGAAAAAATAGGATGGTTCTAGATAGATAATTTTGGCATTATATCCAGGTGCAATACAGATTCCTCAGATTTCAAATATACTCTTCTATTGCAGGTGAGAAAGCTCTAGTAATAGTGAGGTCTAACTGCAAGAGACTAGAAGAGAAGGAAACAAGTATGAGGCAGCCAAGTTTCGATTAGAATGAGATTTACCTTACACTTCTAACATCCACAGTGACATTTTCAGATGTGCTTAAGTGCCATAGCAGCCTCCCATTTCCAAACCTATGAAGTAATGCAGAAGGATTTTGTTGAACTGTTCAAGTTGTCTTAGCCCATCTGTAAGGAAAGATGTTTGCCTGTGTTAATGGTCTAAAAAAATATAATCATAAGACTTATTATTTCTGATATTTCAACTAGTGTCAACCGCTGCAACTCATGTCCTCAGACATATGGCTTGTTTAAGCACAAATACATCCTCTGCTCCTTACACTGTTTTTTCATAGAATCACCATAGAATCATAGAATGTCCTGATTTGGGAGGTACCCACAAGGATCATGAAGTCCAGCTCCTGTCCCTACACAGGACAACCCCACAGTTCACATCATGTGTCTGAGGACATTTTCCAATTGCTTCTTGAACACTGTCAGGCTTGGAGCTGTGACTATCCCCCTGGGGAGCTTTTTCCAGTGCTCCACAATCCTCTGAGTGAGGAATCTTTTCCTCCTAATGTCCATCTGTCGTGGTTTGATTGCGGGGTGACAATAAAACCATGGCAGATGTATTGTTAACCTCCTCTCCCCAGCCCTTCCCCCTTCAGCCCCCCTTCTCCCCCCTTCCCACTAAGGACAGGTGATTGGGAGGGAAAGAAGGACAGAGAGAAGAGAGCTGGAAAAAATTAAAAATGTTTTACTAATGCTACTAATAAAAACAGAGAAAATAATACAAAATATACAAAACCAATCTCGAAAGTCCCGGCAACTGCTCCTGCAGATGTAGGGCCAGCACCCAAAGTCCTGGACTGGACTCTGCAGCCAACCGGAGCTGGATCCAGTCTGTCACTAGGCCTCAGTTCGCAGGGACAACTCGCAAGGTCCTCCCCCAATGTCAGCCATAAGGAAAAGAGACAAGATCCTCGTGATCCCCCACTTTTATATGAAGTATGACGTGAATGGGATGGAATACTTTAGTTGGTCAATTCTCAGTTCACCTCCTGCTTACACATCTCGCGGGATGCATCATTATCAATGACCTTGCATTCCATTGCTATGTCTACCAAAACATGTACCTAACTTTCAGGAAAACTGCAGTTAGTAAGAAGACATTAGCTGACAGGGAAATTCACTAAAAGAGGAACTGGTTTTCAACAAAACCAGGACACCACCCTAAACCTCGCCTGGCACATCTTCATGCCATTCTCGTGGGTTCTGTCGTTGGTCGCCAGAGAGAAGATATCAGAATCTTCCCCTCCTCCTCCCCTAGTGAGGAAGCTGTAGACTGCGATGAGTTCTCCCCTCAGTCTCCTCTTCTCCAGGCTCCAGTGTTTTCTAAACGCTGAGTCAAGTTCAGGGTGCGGAACTTTAAATATTAAGTGTAATCTTTACAAAAATAATGAATTTTATTTCAACTGAGGTAGCAAATTACAGCATTTTCAGACTCACACATTTCTCTGAGGGTATAAGAAACTGGTCATCAGCCTTCTTCAACACTCATGCCTTTATGAGTAAGCAGAAAACATCTTCTAGACAAAATAATCCTGGAAAGTGGCAGTATTCAAATAATTCAAATATGCATGAAAAGCATATACAGAGAAGGTACAGGCAATTTCTGAAACCCACATAATTAACAAATTAAATGGAATATAAATGAAATCACTGCATTTATTTAGCCACACATAATAATGGGATCTTAAAGGATGTCTGTATATTCTGCTTAAATAAAATATAATTACTCGAAGGTGTGTGCCCTCAGCTCTGCTGGTGCAGTTCCTAGAGGGATTTTTTTCTGAGTGGCACTGACGGGCATATTTTCTTATTAGCAAATTAAAAATACAGATCTGGAATAAATAAATAATGGCAAGAGCTTTTGGGTTTTTTTAATCACCATAAAGAACACAAATCAGAGCTGCATTTCACATTTTCATGGAGTTTCACCAGGAGCTGAAGACCTGTGTGCCCTTTGAGCATTTCAAAATGTCACCGTGTAGAACAGAGAGAGAAATGTTTAAATCTTTCACTATTTCTGATTAAAAAGTGGCCTCACAGAACTTCTGCTCACTGAATCTGATTAGTTATTATGTGCAATGCCTTGATTGTGATGAAAGGCAACAAACTGGGAAATAGCAGAGACAGGTTCCTATGACAATGCCTTCATGATCTTTAGTAGTGTAATTCCATAGTTAAAAATACTGTGATAAAAATTAATCCAAAATATATAGATATATTTGTTTCATAATTTGATTTGTTGCTTCCATCTGCCTTCCATTGAAGATTCAGTCTGTTGGCTGTGCTGAAGGGAGATAAGAGGAAGATGCTGTGCTACCACTGATGTTTCTTGTTTCCTCCTAAAAAAGTCACTTGTGGCCACTGTTGCTACCTTGTATTTACATTCTGCAATTCACCTATAGAGGGAGAAAAGGTGAGACATGGTCTGATGGCAACAAGACTGAAAAGCTCAGGTGATAACTGAAGAATGCCAGAATAGGGACAAAATCCCTACATACCAGATGGATTATGAACTTGAGCAGGCTGGAAATACCGCACAAGATTTTGCTAAGCTGACGGGGAGTCCTTTGAGTTATGGCAATCTGTAAAAGTTAAGTTTTCTAAGGTATAGAAAAGAGAGGTGGATTGTTTCAAGCACAAGAAAAGCTGAAAAAGGAGAGAGGAAACTTCTGTGATAGAGAAAAATGGACACAGGAGACTGAAATAAAGGTTCAAAGACAGAATGAGAAGGGAAACAGGGCAGGCTTTATAAAGGCTGGAGCAGATAGGCTAGATTTGCTCTGCTGTGGAACACGAAGCTATAAAAAATACTTGAGGCACAAATTGATATAATTTGTGTAGAAATGACAATCAGGCCAACTGCAGATAGTGAGAGACACGAGATGTGGACAAATGCGAATATAGAAGTAGTGTAGCTAATTGAGTTTCCTTCAAACGCTTGACGCAGTTATTTATTCCTCTTTCAGAAAAACCTACCATACTATCCCAGGGTACTCATAGCTTACTCATTCTGCATAGCTTTTTAAGGGGTGCTCTATTTGTAGCAGATAAAAGCTCATTCAAAATGACTTCTCCTGAAAGATTTTTTGTTTGTTGATTGGTTTTGGTTTTGGGGGGGTTGGTTGGTTGGTTTGGTTTGGTTTTTCCCTGGCCCCAGATAGTTCTGACATGCCATAACTTGAAGGAACATTATTTTGCATGTTGAAAGTCTGCACCAATGTTTGGAAGCTTCTGCACTTCATGAGTTATAATTCCAGATTCAGTGAGGCTTGAATATTGGGGAAGACAGACTTTTAGGCACCCAGGAATGACAAATAATTCCAATAGCCTTTCAGATGGTTATCAAAATGCAAAAAAGAACAGGATGATACCTATGAAGGTGCAATTTCCACTCCCGGGGGAAAAAACAAGGCCAGCTGAATAATGAAAAAATCTCCACAAAGCGAATTGGGGTTCAAAAATTCAGATATGATTTTTCTCTTATTAATGTGATAATTATGTTCACTGATCATTGTTCATGAACACAAAGGTGATTATTCAAAACTATTTAACTTTTTTTTTTGAATGTTATTTACTCTCAGCTATTTTTCCTTTTTGAACATTTTTATCACTGGCTCAGCAAACAGAGGTGAGGCCAGTTAATAACTCATAACAACACAACAGCGTAGCCAAGACATTGATGTGCAATTTTTAAGGCGACTCACTATTAATGTGCTGCTCCTTACGCTGAAGTCAGAGGCCATTTCTCCACTTGTCTCAAAAAAGTTAGGGATACAAAATCTCCTTTTTAAGAAAACATTTAGTAAATTGTCCCAAAATCAGCCAAAATGGGAAACACACTACAGCAAAGAAGGCTTATCTTGATATTTCATTTCAGCTGATTATGGTTTTGGTCTGTTAAACTTATGTGTAGGATACATATTGTAATTCTTCTGTTTTCACAGTTAACCTAATTTATATCTGAAATTTCTCAGTTGAAAGCAACTGAAATGACTGTAAGTCCATGTAACATGATCTTCTGGCTTCAATTTCTGATTGGATTCTCAATTTTCCAATGGTACCAAAACTTGAGAATTTATTTTTGAGTCTATGGATAATTGAGTCTTCATTAAAAATACCCAGTACATAACTGATGTAACTACCTGGAATTGAAAGCCTTTTCTTTAAAAACAAACAAACACACAAACAAAACGACCAAACAATACAACAACAACAACAAAAACAAAAACCACAAACAAACAAACAAACCAAACCCCAAACAAAACAAACAAAAAAAACCCATTAGGGAAACACATTTAGGGAAAAGCAGCTAAATGAAATGGCTAAAAAATGTGAACTCTTAGGTATCCAAAAAGAAATGGTAAGCAAATGTGTTCCAGCTTCCCCTCCCAAAATCTAAGTGACTCACCTGCATGATACCCAGGATCTAGCTCATGACATTTAAGTGTTTAGTGGTGGCAGTTTTTACACAAGTGGTAAGTAGAAAGAATCCCAAGCCCATAGAGATCACAAGTTTTCTGAGAAAGCAAAAGCATAGCACATTGCAATACCTAACTCACAACATGACATTTACTGTTATTTGTGAGGGAGCACCAATCCACTTTTTCTGTTGATTTCAGGGGAATTTAGGACTTTCCTCCCCTTCTATTTCTCACTGGTTCTTCTCACTGACAGCCAGCTTTGAGATTCAGTGCCCACTTACTTCTTATCTCAAAAACAGACGCAGCCCCAAATCACTGAGATTTGCCTGTCACTAGCGTTGCTGAAAAATACAGAGGAAGAAGTCATAAAGCTGAAACTCGCTTGTAGCAGTATAGAGGCTTATTGCATGAGTTTATTAGTAGATCAAGTGAAAAAAAAATAGGCAGATGTTACTTTATATGCCTTCTGTGTTGGTTTTCCACTATAGCGCATAGTTTAAATTCTCCTTTCTTGAATGAAATCAGTACTGACTGCTCAAGTTTAGGTCAAATATGTATTGCTTGCATGATTATTTCATTATTTCCATGCATGCAAACCTCTACAGAAATCGCTTTTTGTGGTGCAGAGTTTGTCCAGTATAAAATCCTGGGGCATACCCCTATTTAAAAGATGATGCACTTCATTAGATTTCATTTAAGATCTGCTTGTGCTGCAGACAGATTTTAAAAAAACACATTATGTAATTAGCTCTGATTTTATCGATTGCCTGTTGATGCATGTTACTAACAGCAAATTTGGTAAGTCTAGTGCAGGAAAGACTGGAAACATTGCACAAGAAATTTAGAAAGTGACTGCCACCCATAGACTAAAACCAACATAACACAATAGGAACTGCATGACAAACAAGAAACTTCATCAGGCAGACAAGAACAGCTTCTCCTGTACACTTTCATTGTAGCTGCCATTTACAAATGGCACTGCATAGAAACTTAATGAAGACAAGAATCTAAACATCCTTGATATAGTTTTATGAAGTTACTAATAAGGTCACTGCTAAGGTGAAAAATGTCCAAGTGTGACATGCCTCACAGCTGTAATGTCAGAAGGAAAAGGCATTTTTGAAAACACACAAAGAATTTAAAAGTGCTCTCACTCACACATAAAGCTTAGCTTTGGAAACAAATAAACAAATCTGCATTTTTAGTGTGTCAAATGAACAATCACCATCTTCTATTTGCTTTAAGTCATACATGCAAAATGAGCTTTCCTTTATTGGAACTAGTGCATTTAATAAATACTGTGTGAAAGTACAGAATGATCATCCACAATGCCTGGACCTACCTTAAAACCACGTGCAGTCATTTCTTCATTTTTTTGCTTTGTCCTACTCTAAGACTCATGCCAAATGAAAATGTGTAGATTCCCGTTTTGGAATGTCTATACGGTCATAGCACTATTTTGTCAACAAATGAAAGCAACTTACAGAAATTTCCAGTTGAGGCAGCAGCTGCCAGTGGAAGAAGATACTTTCTCTTTTTCCCCAAAGGCAAAAAAAAGATAAGAAAGTAGAACTGTCACCTAGTACTAATTTAGTTGACCCCCAGCTAGCAGACTAAAGATTAGCATCACAGTAGCCATAGTGTGGATAGAAGACACTGCTTCGTAGTTTTCAGGATGATTTTCAAAACATTTAACAGCAATACTGAATACTAAAGAGAGACTATAGAGGAGGAAAAAAGCACATAATTACAGTCATAAAGGAACCTTTTTTGGCATAGTTTCACTTTTTATGGATCAGTAAAAATTACGCCAAGCATCACATGGCATGTGAAGAAGCTTTTAATTCCCAGGGTCTGATCCCTCGGACAGTCCTGTTACTTTTCCTCTCATTTAGTGACTGGACAGTTTACATCGGTGCTTTCATCGGAAAGGGAGCGTAAGTTATATATTGTAGTTAGGATTCAAACATGCTGCAAGCTCTGCCCTTCCCAGAGGCTATAGTGTAGTAAAAATAATAACAGGAAGATCTGCACTTTCTTCGTGCCTTTGTTGGAAATCTAGTGCAAGGCGACAGCTGGTAAGAAAGATCCCATCACCCCTGACAGGTAGTAACCCCATCACTTGCAGACAAGTAACAATTCATGCAAGGTGAGCTGATGATCCCTGCACATTATCCAGTGGCAGATGATCCTCTTCAGAGATTCATCAGTAGTTGGTACAAACATGACAATAACTTTGGTCACATCGCAAAAACCGTCATGGTAACAAGTCTTCTAGTTTCAGTGCTTTTTGCCCTGCTTATGACCAGGTTTAGTACTACATTTCCTGTGCAAGTGCAGTCATCTAGTGGATTTGATTCCTACACAGTAGGCTGCTCTGAACTATGATCAACCTGTATAAGCAGTTGTCCTATAAAAATCTATTTAGAACAAAACCAGAACAAAACAAAAACACATTTAAGGGGCATTTCAAAGTAACATGCTGAAAATTGAAATAATATACTGAATATAAACACCACAGAATAATCCCCTGTGAAATTCATGGTTACTCCAGCTTTTCATTTTCTCTTAATCCTTATTTGCAAACTTCCCATTAAGAAACTAAGCCCAGAAATTCCCACCTGTTAGTTAGCAGCAAGCCAAAGAGAACTATGGAAACAGAAATAGCTATCTCCATTACAGACAAAGCATTTTCTTCCAAATTCACAACAGTCGCTTCCTTTGGGGGTGCTAGTCCCTGACAAGCTTGCCTAATGAAAATACAGAAACTGGAATAAGTCTTCTCACTAGAGAGTAGTTCTGTTGCCAGATATACCATCCTGTGTGTGTTTATACAGGCAACTCCACCCTATCAGGTCCAGTGCTTGTCCCAGTTAAGGGTATTACCAATTCTATGCTTGGCAAGAATGTCTGTTGTATAAATATCATGTGGAGCCCTTGTAACACACGTTTTTCTGTCCCTTGGAACACCTTTAACTTTATATAAATCCAGCAATGACACCGGGCCATTTCCACTGCCCATTTGCTTTCTAGCTGGCCAAACTGAATTATAACTAAGAGAGGATAACTTTAATTGCACACTGGCTAGGGTGCACAAATTAAACTCAGAAGCTTTACCTTATATATCAAGGAGGAAAGCTTGCCCTAAATGACTGTAAAGAGTTGCAGTATTGTGCAAATGTGGCACTACTTCATCAATTCCTGCGATGTAGTTCTCCTTTCACATTGTAAAGCCAATGGTGACATGAGTCCAAACAAATTAAGTGTTGTCAACTGTGTTAGTATTTTGCCATTGCACTGCTGCCTCCTGAATGTAGACCAGGCTAAATAAACCTTGAAGTAATAGTAACTACACTGTATTTCTGGAAATAACTCTCTTTTTATGCTTTTCAGTTTCAGTATCCTCAATCTAACTTGCAGGCAACAAGTAAAAATCAACTGTACTAGCCAGAAAGTACACATTTCAAACTCTATATGGAAATGGGATACATTCAAAGAGTGGGAAGTGGGATTATACACATCTGTTATAGACCCAACAATTCACACAATGATCATTTTCAGGAAACTGCATGAGTAAGTCTTGCTTCTGCAATAGAAAATATGTTGAACTTTTAAGTGAAGTAAATGAGTGGTATGAGCTGTTCAGATTTTTCTCAGAAACCAGATTTTGCTCAGATTTAGGTTATTCTAACCACCCTACTATTGCAAGGTCATGTCTTCAAAATACATTAAACCAAAGCTGAAAGGGACACTTACTCTATAAGCAAAGTGATATACGTTTCATTTCTGCTCGCTTAAATCTTCATGTAATAACAGCAAAGACAGGATACAGCAGAGAGTGTTTGGGGTAGGAGAAGCAGCTCTGAGATGGCAAAGAGGAAAGTTCGGGCAGTAGTACTGGCCTCTGAACTGCTGCTAACTATTGGTGCAAGTGCAGGGTTGTTCCCTCCCACCAAAGGTCTAAACCCTGCAAGGGCTGTTGGATCATTTGTGATCATTCCCTAGGAATGTGGAGACGAAGCAATATCTGCAATGCCAGGCTATGCAGAAACCAGGGACTGCAGATAAAACTTTTCTTTAGTAAAAAGAACATCGAACTGTTCTTCGAGCTAGGTATATGTATGTAGAGCATATATCAACAGGCTGTACCTGCTTTTGAAAGTGAGAACTTCTTGGTTTAAACACTGGCAGGAGAGAAGAGGCAATCGACTGTGATGATGAGTAAGCACTAGAGAGCACAGACTGCTCTAGACATGGAGGATAACTAGAGCAAACCATGTAACTGAGCAGCTGGGAGCCTGCTCGTATCATACTCTCCAACCCAGTGATACAGAGCTGGCTACTAGAAGGAGTATATGTCATTTTAGAGATCTTTATATTTTAAAATATGTTATGTCTGGAAACAGATTTTTAAAGAAACCTACCCAGAGCTGAGGCAATCATCTGGAGGTAAGACCCCAGTGCAATCACTGCTCAGTTCACAGTTATCCAGCACAGCTTGTGCAGGTCTTGGAGTATCTCCAGAGCAATAAACTCAGTCTTTTGGGCAGAGATTGCCCCATGCCAGCAGAGCACTGGCACATCAGCTAAACAGCAAGGACAGGTATCTCAGTGTGCTGTGTACAATGTCCTCATCTGTAAGGTTGGCAGAGCAGAACAGCGTTTAAACTGGGAGGCTGGAGAGAAAATGGATGAAGTTCAGGTCTGCAAAACAGTTCCCTCTGAGAGCAAGTCCACAAACAGAACAATTTCCCCTGACAGCATTTGAGACACACCATGTATAAGACAGGTCATATATCAACCCCAGCCTTCCTTTATGGGAAACATTTTGTTTTCATGGTACATTTAGCTAATACTGAATTATAATTGAGCTCATGTGATACTTACCTATTATGCAAATATATCCATTATGATTCATGGTATTACAATAGGTAGTAAATGAATTGATAATTACATGACACTTAAAATAAATAGGATAACACTTTGCAAAATCACAGCTAAGCGTTACTTTTTAAAACACATTTTCTTCCTATCCTACTCATACAACAGCCTACCAGAGGCCTGATATCACGGTGGCAATGTGGTATCTGCAGCACATTGACTGCAGTGTGCTTTCTCTTTATTAGCAAGAAAGTGCTACTATGTGTTTTAGATGCAATGAAGATATTTAATTATAAAGCTGTCTAATGTACTCTCCATGTCTTATCCAGCTGTTGACCACAGAGAACCGCACAGACTATTTCAGCTAATAGGAACTAGATGACTTTTTGTCCCTCTGAGATGACAAATACATTCATGCAGAAAGTTCCATATAACTTTCTATAGCACAGACATTGTTAAAAACAGTATCAGATAAAAAGCACAATAAAATGAAGATGTTCCTGGATTTCACAACAGGCTACAGAGGTTAATTACTACCCTACCTATGTCAATGGTATGAATTTGGAGACTGAAATGGAACTAGTGGTGCGGAAGACCTGTTTTTAATCAAGGAATGATATACAACATGATCTACAACTCCACCAAACCCTTGAAGAATCATAAAACATTATTAGGGAGAGAGAGAAAGATGTGGCATCTTTTCCAAAATAGGACAATCTGGGCTAGTGACTAATTTTATTTAATTTCTTTGGGGGGATCAAAATAAATATAGCAAAATCCACAAATCCACAGCTGCAGCCGGAGGGTACAGATACACTAAAGGAAATTTCAACAGTGCTGAGACACAGCGACAGCCTGTGCTGCACTGACGGGGCAGATGAATAAAGATCCTCACTTTCTAGCCCAGTGAAGCTGGCTGCTCTTGCAAGTGTAGTGCATTTTACTTCAGAACATACTACAGTTAGCCATCCAAAATGAAAACTCATCATTGCCTCAATGACTGAATTTCTTTGTCTTGTTTTCCATGCCTGCTGCAAAGCACTTTGGTATGATTTGAAGAATTTTAAATCGTTGTGATTCCTACTGTTAGAAAAGTAAATGTTACCAAAAACATCTCGTTCCTAACATAACAAGCATCAGATATCAAATCAGACCCTGACTTACCCAATGAGAATTAATTCCAATAACTTCTTTATAACTGAGCTTTCCAAGGCCTTTCTGATTAATTAATCTGTTGTTTCACAAGCAATAACATACAATCGTGGAGATTTTTACATGAAAAGAAACCAAAATGTAGCAAGTTTGTGGACCTCTCCATTTCTGAGGTAATTTACATACAGAACCTGCAACAGGGCCAATATTTGGTCAAGCTTTCTGTTCATTTTGCTGCCTTCATCAATTTTAAATGATCAGCAGTTTCAGAACTCTGGCAGTTTCATATATTTTCAAAGTGAGTTCAGATCCCTCTTCCTCCCCTGAATATATGTGTAGGTGAAGCACCTCACTTCTGGTACTTTAACAAAGATCATCACTGTTGATTGTCCATATGGCAATCTTAAATGGCTGAAGAAAGACAACTAGACTGGCAATCAGAAAGCAATCATTGGAGGTTAGTACAACATCTGTCTTCCCATCTTTTCCTTAGGCATAGTGTGGTGTTTAAAGAGATACCACCAAGTGAAACATAGCCCCAAAATAAGGTTCTGTGAAAAAGAACAATGTCAGAGCCAATACAAGATAATTACAGATATTTAAGAAGTAACTACAAACAAAAGCGTATTTTAAAGTAAGCAAAACCTACCCCGGGTTTGTCAGTCTGGTGCTATGGCACCTGACTTGTGTGTGAAAAACTGACAGTGAAACTTGCCCAGAAACTGTCTGAAAATGGAAGCAAAAGGGTCTGGTTGCTTTCATTAGCTAAGGATGGATAGATGTCAAGCACAAGCCAGATTACAAGTAGAAAGGGTAAATCATATTTCAAAATTCCTTCTCTAGGTAATTTAAGGAATTAACAATATAAGTCAGGATATTTTAATACACATTTCAGTCCTAATGCACTACTTCAAGACATGTTTCATTACTGAATTACACCACTTCTCTCTGGATGAGACTGGCCTTGGAGGCGCAGCCCCCAGCAAAATTAAGTGTCCAGCTGCATAAGCCAGAGAGAAAAGCACCAGTGCAGAGCTCTTGCTCTCTCAGTAGTCACTAACCAAGCAAGACTGAGATGTAGAAAAAGGAGGAAGAAAAATAGCCGTATTCCACTCTAACTTGTAGAAGCTATTGGGGTCTAGAGCCTCAGAAGACCAAGGAACATCTTCATAATATCTGTACAAGCTTTTCGTACAGTCTTCTAATAAACAGAATTGCACAGAGGCATTAAACAAAAATAATTTTTAAATCTCATGAAAAGGTCAGGTGTATTCGTTTGGGGTTTTTTTTTGTAAATGCAGTTTCAATAGCAGCTGGGAAATTGATATTACTCATTTCTGAATTCCTACAAACATCATGGCTTTAAAACCTTCAGTCAACAGGTTAATATTAATGGCTTTCTATTCTGCATACAAGAGGTCACAGAAGGAAAATGGACCAGAAAGTGGGTAAGGCAAAATACAGACTACAACCTAGACAAGAAGGCAAAGGAAAGAAAAAAGCAAAACCGCATAAAATAGAGAAGAATATCATCTAGTTGAAAACAGTGGTCTACACAGCATCTGCTGATGCTAGCTTCACTTATGATGAATATCTCTCTGTGTTTCATTCTATATATAATGTACATTTTCTAAATAGAAATCTATTTGAAATGTAGAAGTGCATCATCTTTGAAGGGAAAAACACTTAAATTAACATATACTAAGACATTAAATATTCATGTTGAAAGTCTAAAATGACTGCAAGGATTTCCCACACCCACTTGGCACAGGAGGAGGTGAGAAGAGCACCTTGCCAGCTATGAAAGTGAGCCATAATCTCCATCACTCTCAGGAGCCTGGAGGTGGGCAAAGAGGCAGAGCTCAGTGCAACTGCTTATAACACAGGACCTTGCATAAAAACTCCAGTAAAAAACGTTTCTGCTTTGGCTCACTCCCAAAGTAGGATATGTAGTTTATTTAAAGAGATGTCTTTAAATAGAAACCTTTGTGGTCCTGACAGTATTCAGATAATACCTCATATGTTAGGTAGACCAGAGATTTCTTCTCTTCATATAATTTGACAAAACACCAAAGTAACGCAAAGTAATACATGCTCTGGTAGAAAGTGGTTGGAGAACTAGAAATAAATATGCTATTCTCTCCATGCTGCTCCTTCCAGAGAACTGTCCATGGAAGAAGTTTTAGGAGCATGAAGCTTTCCTCTCGTTCCTGAACATCTTTACAAAAGCAGCGAAAGTTTTCCCTAATGTAACCCCAGAGGGGGACATCAAACTAGAAAGAAACAACATTTTGTGACATTCATAGCCTTACATATATTGCTTACAGCTTCCATCTGAGATTTATATGTTAATCTAAATAAGTAATTAAAGAACAATTAAATTAAGCTTTATAGAAGGTGATGAAACTGTCAGTAAAGAAGCAAACTACAGAACTGTAAACAACATAACATGAAACAGCATTTGCAGCATAGTGCAATGAACTTGCTGCCTCATCTTGGGATGCTGCCACAGAAAGTGAATTGGGAAAGGCCTGTGCTAGCAGC
The DNA here is from genome assembly GCF_036013445.1 of Caloenas nicobarica. Classification (NCBI taxonomy): domain Eukaryota; kingdom Metazoa; phylum Chordata; class Aves; order Columbiformes; family Columbidae; genus Caloenas; species Caloenas nicobarica. The sequence continues at coordinate 108,026,213 of NC_088247.1, forward strand.
CATTTCTGGAATCCCCAGGGCCGGATTTGGCACTCAGATAAGGTTCTTGTGTCACCATGATATTTTGCAAAGCCTAAGGAAATTTCACAGCCAGTAGCAATTACCAGAGTCAATGGCTGATGAGCAGAAATGCCCCACCAAAGGCAGGGACAGGGCCACAGTGGGAAGGCCAGGTGGGCAGCGGTCTGCCTAAAGCCAGCTGCCTGAAAAGCCTAAGATCCAGGCAGGGTTTGGCCACATTGCTGAGGCCAACGTCTAAGGCAAGAAAAAAGAACAGCAGCCTAAAAGCAAAGCATAACAAAGTGCCTGAAGAATGGAAAATGCGGGGCAGGGCGGGGAGGATTTCCTTCCACACCAACCACAATTCTGTCTAAGGGAATTTGCAGAAAAATTAAATACCCTCACGAGATATCTGGGCAAGGTAGGTTATCCTCTCCTTTCAGCCTGAGATAATTAATGGAAGACGGAGTCACCTTGGTGTGTTTATTAGGCTATTGCTAGAGATAAGTGCAACACACAGAGGCTGACAACTGTACCAGGGCATTTCTATGACCTTTGCTCATTTTTCTTTAAAGATTTTATTCATTTCCCCAAAATCAGGATATAGTTTTATTGCAAGAAAATAACTACCAAGAGGTGAGTGTAAAATTAATGCATTCTGTAATACTAGTCATTTATCATTTATATGAAGTGTGTCATTGCTGAAAACTACTAATAGATTTCAGGTCAATAGGGTCAAAATGTGTACTTCCCACACCATTGAGGAGAAGAGCTCATTGTGTTTATGCATAATATCCTAATCTGAAAACTCAGGACAAGATGCAGCTGCCGATATAAAGCAGTATCTCCTTAGTCTGTTGAAAGGGGAGGCACTGATTTACACCAGCTGCAGCTTCTGGACCCATATTTCACAGAATAAAATGCTCCTACTGAGATGACTGGAGAAAACAACCCCTCAGCCATTTCTTTCACAATTCTACTTTGTAAAGGTTGCAGGCAAAGGTATGCAGGCCCTGGTTTAAGGCTCCCAGAATGGCATCAGGGACCATATGCAGCTTCCAGACCCCACAGGACAGTGGATTTCCCTGTCACAACAATCAGGAAAAGAGTTGCAAAATTTCCTCCTGCAACTTGGCAGGGGAAGGCATAGCTATGAGCACTGGGCCAATTTGAGGACATGCCATACCTTACAGGGACTTGGAGCTGTCAGACACTGAGCAATTGCCTGCAGCTCAAGACCACAAGGGGATGCTTCAGCTAAACCTCTTGCGGGCATTAAAGATGAGGTGTTGCCTTGTCAGAGCAGATCTACACTGTAATTCAGGGTGACAGCAGCATGTTCAAGCACATCTGATCTAATATTATACCAGCTATCAATGGTGGACTTGTCACCAGAACCAATATCCACCACCCCAAGCAGGCAGGTACTGCTCATGTGTAACTTCCCTGCTAACGGCTGCCTAGGTAGCTTAGCTCTGGGCTCTTACTGGAGACCTACTCTAAGACAGAGCATTTGCATTTGGCTCCAACCGTAGAGCTATATAGCATTTTCTTTCATCTCCAGACTGCTGAGTGGATATAAACATAGATCTCCTGTGTAAAAACAAACCAAAATGAAAAACAAAATATGATCCCTGTCTTCTGTTGTAAATAACTTCTTAAGGTTGCTTCCGCTTTTAAAGTGTTTGCAAGTGCATGTACTTTTTTTTGCAGTTAGAGGGAAAACAGACACATTTTAACAAGAGTTATTGTATCTTCTGTTGAAGATATCGGACAATTAAGTACTGAAACCAGATACGCAGATTCATGCAGACACAAACTAAAGACGTTCTTCACCGAATGTTCAGCTGCCACTGCGTAGAGAAAGATTTTTAAAAAGGAAAGAAAGCAAGAAACTAACAATGACAGACTGAGCAGAACAGTGGCACCAGTCTAAAATTCAGATATGCAACCAGTCCTTGCAGATCTCCATCGGCCTTCTGACACTCACCACTGAAAACTTTATTGTACAGGCTAACATTTATTTTTTCTATTATGCTGTTAGTTTTGTTCATTTCAGCAGATATTAATATTGATACTAACATTACCCACACAAAACTACATTTCAAAAGGCAAATATTACAAAGACCTAAATAATATGCTCAGCAGATTTTGTTTGTACTAATCTGTTTTTATCTCTGTGATTATTCCCAGAGTCCCAGAGCCCCCTTCAGAGCAGTTATCTGCTTCACATTGGTGGCCTTTTTCTTTATTAAAAAAAAGAGGACAAATAGGATAAAAGCCCAAGAAATACACCTGTAATTTGTGTTTGGATTAATTCAGAGGATCAGCAGGACTCTGAGTCTTCTCCCATTCAAAGCAGGCAGCAAAGCAACAGAGCATCAGAAAGGTCCCAGAGCATTTCTCTGATACTCCCGAATGCTGCATGCTTGAAGAATATGAGATGGGTCCCTACTCAGACAAACGTCTTGATACTTTGGATACTAGTCTGCAGCCACCAGTGGATACACTGAATACTATTCCAACTGCTAGAAGGTGCCATTACCATGCCTTTTGTTTCCTGCTTATCTGATAATTCACCCATTGCTATCTCCTTGTCCAACACATTAGATCATGAGCTGCCAGGAGCTGGGGCTGTCTTTGTATCAGTCACTCAACAGAGTCTAATGTAGCAGGGCTTTAGATACTCCCCAACACCAGAGACAATAATATTGATAATTTTTCCCACTGCCTAGACATGATGGCAATGGTTGTGCTAGAAATACATAAGTACAGTAGACAGAGACAGATCAACTGACCTTTAGTCTCTACAAGGTCTTCACAAACAGGCATGTAGACTTGGATATAAGGTTCTTGAAAAATATCAGTTTCACTTGACTGGAATTGTACCTCTACAAAATCAATGCGTCTTGGATAGACTCGTTGCAGTTTAACTGTCTTTACTGATTTATTCTGAGGTGTTTCACCTTTACAGTGATACTGTTCCATTTATTCCTGAATCTCATTTTTGTCTTATTTAATGACCATCTCAAGCAATTCCTTTTTGTATTTCTCACCTAATTCATACTTGACCTTTTCCAGATTTCCTTCCTTACAGCAATAAGCACACTTCAAAAGGTTTAGCAATCAAAGCAAATAAGCTCCCTGGAGTTTTTCTGTGTTCCTAAACTTAGTTTCATTTACCCAAACCTATTAAAGGGACCATTCAATATCGCAGAAAGACCTTCTCTCCCAATGGCCTTCTACATCGTACAATTCAAGACTGATGGTCAAAAGCCAACAAGTTATTGCCTACTTTTGCTGTCTAGAGGTCTCTGGAGTACCCTCTCTCATTCCCTCCAGCTTCCCATCTGTAAGGTAAAGTGAAAGCAAAGTTTAGTATTGACAGGGTGCTACTGTGCTCTACGGTAAGATTTCTTTCTCAAATACATTTAATAAGTAAATGTCATGCACATATTGGACACGTAACATATGTCACAATCATGAAGCAAAGAAAATTCAGAGATCAAATACAGTCCTTCAATTCACCACATAGTTAAGTGTTGATACATCCAAAGTACTGGGATTCAGCAGTGTGATGTGAAAACCAGCAATTATTTAATTAGAGCATACTTTCTTAGCCAAAATGATAACATCAATGTAACCCACAACAGGAAACATGCTGCAAGGGGCAGGAGTATACTATGGCTTCAGAGTACTATTGACTCCTTTGCAGTAAGCCACTCACTATTATGAAACAGATGCAAACAGCTACTGAAGCACAATACCAGCACTGTGTTCACTGTAGAGAAATGGGAGACAGTCAAATGCTTTTAGGCAGCAGTATTTTGGTGGTTGTTGAAGTTAATTCAGACTTTAGTGAGGTGCGGAAATGACTTTACAACTTGCGAGATTGTAAAGAAGGTATGTTTATTTACAGCGCTGGACACACAGGGGAATAATTCCACCTAAGACGTGTGTAAATTTCCAGTAGCTGTGAGCTTGGCTAAATGTTGTGAAGTGTTACATATTCATGAAAGTTCTAGGAACACCTATACATATTCATAACCTGTCCCCGGGAAGGCAGTTCTTATTACAATGAGTTCCAGGAAATCATTTCCATAGCCTCCACCTCTGGTCCCTCCTGGTTGCGCCTGCGCAGTGATCGTGAACCAAGGTCTTCTTCACTGTATGCTTTTACCTCTGGCCTGGTGTGCTGAGTTGGCTGGGACTCAAACTGATGAGTTGGTTAGAACTGGCGTATCTCCTGTCCTGTGCCCAAGTTTCTGCTATCTAGTTCACCCAAGGGTGCACCCATGGTTTTTTATCTTTGCAAGGCCTGTGAAGTCATCAGCGAACTCCTGTTTCTCATGCAATAAATTACACAAAGCTAAGCAAGGCTAGGCAATTGTACTGTGGGTTACGGCTTAGCTCTCAAAGTGTTAGCTCCTTAGTTCTTTAAGTGTTAGTTCTTTAAGTGTTAGTTAGTTAATTCCCTGTATCAATAGGTTCTTGCAAGGAATAGCTTGCTCTCGAAAGTCAGCTATAGCCCAGTAATGAGAACAACGGTCCACAGTAACATGTTGATCATCTTTAATTCAAAAACTGCAAAGAAAGTGCCTCCATTTCCTAAGTTACAGGGGTCTAGGCAACAGGCACCATATATACATGCACCTGTATAAAATATATCACACAAACACAACGGACCATTAGAAGCAAGATATTGCCTCATTCAAAGCCTGCTTACGGATACCAGAGTATTTCTGTTCATCCATCTCCTGCATAGCTACTAAAGAAACTGAAATACATGGCACACCATCATTTCTACCTTCTAAAGAGTTTCTGCCTTCATTCAGTTATAGCCATAGAAATTACAAGGCATTTTCTTATTATAAATCAGGCTCAATGCATTAATTTTACAGTGTTTTTGAAGACAGTAGCCAAACCTACAGACAGCCTGAGCAAGAAAAGATCATTTGCCATAAGGTATATAGCAAGGACTGAAAACTAGAAAAGGAAAAAGGCAACTTGAGTGTCAATCGGACAATAAGGTAGGGCATCTGAAGAGTTAACAAATCTAAAGGAATGCAAAAGTAATCAAACTAAGTACAGATGATGCTGCACACCTCAGTAGAGCCCAACAGCTGGTGTTCTAGCCTACAGTCCTATATTCTATAAAACTCTCCTCACATGAATAAGTATATGGGATGGTTGTCTTTCACAGAGAGAAAGTACTGTCTGGGGACTCGGCAATTAATCGCAGTGGGAAGCCATGAAATCCTGAAATGCCTCACAAAATACAAACGCAGGAACTCAGGGTCTTTGAGAACTGAATTCCACTTGCCTTGCTGTTTTGGACATCTTCACTGGGGCTCACTGTGGTCATAACTTCTTGAATAGTTTTCCCTTTCAAAAAGCAACATATCCTGCATTGCTGTTCAGGCACATTGCTGCATTATACTGGAGTCTCATGAGGGGAAAATGAGTGATCTGTGCTCAGGCTCTGATTCTGGCTGCACAATTTGGCATGCCTGGCCATGAATATGGGGTCAGGAGTTATCAGGTAGTTTTGGACAAGATTCAGGGATGTGACTGGAAAATTCAGTCATGAATTCTTAAGCAAGATCAGAAATTCCACCTCCTAGCTTATAGGCAGGATGTTAAAGCACAAACAATCTTTGCCTTCTTAAAAAAGGAATATTAGGGCATGGGTTTCCCTGAACTGGAAGTAGAAGGTAAGTACCAAGACACTCATCAGATAAATAACTTTTTTAAGGTAGCTGGAGATTTTTAATCAAAAGCACATTCCAAAAATCACTGGGTTTCCATTTTTAGACCTTCTCACCCCACATGCTTTTCCTGCCAGCACTACTCTCTTCTTACTGTTGTTGTCATAATTGTTGCTATTTATAACAAAACACTGTAAACCAAAATCTTTTCCCACTTGGACATGTTGCTACAGTATGTTTTGGGATTTAAAGTTATAGGGTTGTCTCTTGATATTAATTCTTCAGGTTGTAAAGCCACTTCCATCTGCTGCAGTAAACAATGTTCAGGGACTCCCAAGAGGTGCTACAGAAAGTCAGCATAAGGGGAGACAGTGGAAATTTTCAGCTGATACCTGTTGTTTCATCCAAGGGACAGTACACATGGATATCAAATCGTCAGAGTAGAACTTGAAAATGTGACTGATTAGTGTTTCTCAACACCGATCATCCAAGATTGTTTACATCCCGTCTGAAATCCTTTTGCCCAGATTATCAGAGCTAAGTCAGCTTTAGAATTTCAGAAGCCAGCAAAAGTAATGTCCCAGTATATCACATACCAGAATAACATGTCTAAAGTAAGTTATTTGCTTCCAGTAGGCTTCTATAGATCTCAGAAATTTTCTCCTGTCTCCTCACCCAGTACTCCACTCAATTGAAAATAAACCAGAGGTTCAAAAGAAAGACTGTATTCTGACATTTAATGTGTGAGTGATGAAAGATAAAGACATAAAAGGTCTCTAGGAATGCCTATGGCTCCCACAGTCAAAGACATAAAACAGTAGTGCAGGATTCTAATGAAAAAGGAGGTGGCTTCAAAGCAAGCATGGTCTTTCACTCCAAACTGACCAGTTTTCAGAAGGCTAACTTTCTTCCACAGACAAGTAATCCACAAAACCAGTAAACATTTTCCTCACTAATCATACACTATTCATATATTATTACAAACACTATCCACATGCTCAGAAATGCTTGGTTTACCTCAGCAAAACTGCATTGGTAACTTACAGTACTCCTGTACTTTGGGTAAAAAACCTTATCCACTCTAACAGGAGTTTGCAAAATACTTCATAGGTAATGACGTGGATTTACCACCTTTTCATTGCAATCAGCCTGAATTTATACCACATACAGGTAACCAGACATTGTGCAAGGAAAACATTCCTGAAGAGTAATACTTCAAAATCATAAGATTTTTGTGCTCTCTTTACAGAAACAATTAAAATATAATAAAGTATGAACAAGCATCAGAAGAAGAAGAATGGTATGAAAAGCCCCCATATGGCCTTTTCAGAGGCACTTTCTCTAGCTGGAGTACAATGACGCCTGAAATGTTAGTATGTGCTTGGAGTATTGCTTGTGTACAGACACTGACATGAAGAGCCTATAAGATGCACTTCAATTACATAATTTTAAAGACTTTGTACCTAAATATTACTTAAGAATATGACTTGCAAAAGCTTTTATAAACAGCTTATTTGTCTCCATTGGACTAACTAGAAAAAACAGCCCCTGATATCTAGAGTAGATAAGTTATCAACTTTTAAACATTTCTCTAATGGCCTTCAGTGCCTGGAGATTGCTCTGTCCCACTCACCTCTGCTGCTGCATGAGGATGCGTCCAATTCTACTTTGGCTTTTGCACACATCATCTGAAAAGACACTACAAGGAGCAGGGGAAAAACGTGAGGAGGAGGAGGAGTGGCAGAGAGGGAAGGAAAGAGCAGTGGAGAAGTGTTGTGAACTGACCAAAATCCCCGTTATTCCCTACTCCCCTGCACAAATTGGAGTGGGTGAGAAGAGGTAGAGACAATTGGAAAAAAAGGAACAAAGCTGAGCCTAGGAAGAAGGGTAGGTTGAAGGGAGGTGTTTTGTCATTTTTTTCTCACCATCCTTCTCTATTTTTAATAGGTAACAAATTACATTAATATTTCTCAAGTCTCTTTTGGCCATGATGATAATTGGCAAGTGATCTCCCAGTCATTATCTTGACCCACAACTTTTCCATCTTATTTTCTGTCCCTGTCTGGTTGAAGAAGGAGGAAAGAGCAGCTAGGGGGGCATCTGGCAGCCAGCCAGGGTCAACCCACACAAAGCAAAATGGCTTGTGCATGATGCCTCGGAAGCCTTACTAACTAAAGAACAGAAGCAGAATTATTCCCAAAGTTATTATTGCCCTTATTCTTCCTCTACATCATCATTCTCCACTACTCTCACATGACTTAAGAGTAGAAATATGGTCACACAGTCTTCTCTTTTGCATTGTGGACCGATGCAGTCAAAAGAAACCAGTATTAAGAGATTACAGAGATCATTTCTTCAGACACTACCTATTTTCAGATTGCGATTTAGCCTGTGAGCCAGGTCATGAGATGGGTGACTACTACCTGCTCACATGCATATAAACCCTCAAACTGAACTGCTGGAGTGAAAACCAAACTGCAGGTTTTATGCATTTAATTTATGTCAGTTGTGGTAAGTAGTTTAGTTTAGAAAAGTCATAAAAAGGAAATACTACATAAAGTAAACACTACATTTGCAGATATATACTAGTGTATAAACACTCTGTACACATAGTTTTAGATCATATCTAAGGAATGCAAAAATTCAGCAGAGCCATGTATATGCAGAAGTCTTACTGCAGTTCTTTTCCAATTGATTTGAAGTTTGGCTCACAAAGAAACAGACCTTTGGGGGAAAACTATTCATAGCTTGAGGGAGAGAGGTTTCTTACCTATTTCAGAGGCTACAATATGAACCACTCAGACTCAAGCCACATTTAATAACAACGGATCCCTACCAGCTCCTTCTCAGAAATTCAAACAAACAAACCAACCAAAAAATCCAAAGCTTATCCTCTCTCCAAGTATGATTCAGAAAATAACAAAACAAAACAAAACAAAACAAACAAAAAACCCCAAACAAACAAAAAACCCCAGCCTTCGAGAAGTGGTGGCTAGGTGACAGACTCAAAAAAGTGAGGTCAACACAATTGCAAAGACATCACCAAAAGGGATTATGGAAGCAAATAGTAATCAGAAAGCTTTAGAGAATCAGGTTTCATCCAGATCTAGCCACAAAAGAGAAGCTCCAAGGACAACAGAGCTCTCAATTAAATAATCATTTCCAAGGAAAACACGGCATTTGAGTGGAGGCTCCAAATGTAAAATGACCAAATTATAAACAACTGAGAATATTATGTAAAATTCTTCCATGATTAAATAACAAACTGAGAAAACAAAAACAACCTGAAGGCACAATATTGATTTTTCTTCTTGACATCAGGCATCGGGGCAGAATTCCAAGTGCAGCTTGCTCATAGTTATTGCAGATGAACAGAATTAGCTTCCAGTATCTTTCTTTCTAGCCTAGCTCTCAATTCAGTTACTTAAACTGTACAAAAACAATTGACTACGTATTGTGTATATGTACTTTGTGCTTTACCTGTATAAGAAATCTGCCCCTACAAGATGCTTACTGTGTTTGCTGCTTTCTGTAAGACCTTTCATCTCTATAGGAGAGTAAATATACTCATCTAGGAGAATGATTAACATTTTCATTACATACAGAACTGGTGGCAAATAAGTGTTTCATGCATTTACGTACTGAGTAAAGAGTCTTTGAGAAACAGTTCTTCCCTGGTACCTTGGCTGCTAAACTGCTGTATAAAGTACTGGCCCTCTAAATATAGTCCTGTTGATGGTTGTCAAATGCGTAGTGAATCCAAGATCATCTCAAGCATTGCAATTGCTGCTTAAAAGATGTGGCACTTAAAAAAACATGCCTTGTACAAGAAGCTAGGATATTTTCTAAAAAGAAGTTTGGCTTGCTTTATATCTGCTTTCTTAACATTCTGACTAGTTGCTATCTAGATGAATTTCCTGCACTAAATTAATTCCAACTTTTGTGCACTGAGCATACCTCAGAGAAAGAAAGAGGTGAGAAAAACTTTCATTTCATCACCAGGCAAAGGAAGAAAAGCTACCTTAGAAAGACGATTACAAAGATCATAGGTACAAGGTGATTCTATATTAATATTTTTTTAAATCTGTTTTAATTTTCCTCATTAAAACGAAAGCAATTTAGTGCACTTTAATTCCATTTGAAACCCAAATATCTGTGAAAACTTTTTATAGTACCTTTCTAATGGACCATGTAACCTACATTTTCTTTTCTTATACCTCTGTTCACTCCTCCTTTTCACCCTTTTGTATTGTCTGGTTCTGTAAGTCTTTCATAGTAAGTAGAGTACTACAGTCTACTTTTTTTAATTTAATAATTTTAATATGAACTGATTTTGTCTTAAAAGAACCTTCTTTCATTTGTACAGTATATTTTCCTTTCTAATTCTGCTTTTCATATTTGCCTTTTCAATATACCCTCTTAATTATTAGCACATACATCGGTATTTATACACGTATATTTGTATCTACTTACACAGACATTTATATCTATTTGTCATGGAGGCAACCCAAAGTCAGTTTTAGGCAGACAAGAAGTTCCAAAACAGACTTTATTCTAGACGGAAAAGTGCAGCAAATCAACTGACTAGAAACAGGGTTTATACAATTAGTTAGCACTCCGATAACATAACATACAGGTTCGGATATCAGTTGAGGACATTATTGGGGTACAGCAAAATAAGAATAATGAGGATCCACAGCGTGCATGCACACACAAGAAACAAAACCAGAGCCCTCTGACTCCAAAGTACCCACAAGAAATAATCACTCGTCTGAGCTAGGCAAGGACTCGCTCTTGCCTGGTTAGGCAAGGACTCATTCAAGGATATATCCAGTAAATAACCACTCACCCAAACGAGGAGGTGAGGCGCCCTCAATCCCGGGAAGTCTCCTTAGATGGCATCCCAGTCTAAGGAAAGGGCTCCAGTTCACAGACCCACTGCTCCGAGAAGGCCACTCCCAAGGGGGCCTTCGGCGGGAACCCTGTTTTATAGTCTGGTCAGATCTGACTGTGGGCATTACAACATGGTCCAGAAGCTTTGCAGCTACTCTGGGCACCTCCTCTGCTAACGACCCTGTCAACTGACTCAGAGTCCCATTAAGGTGCTAAAAGAGCCATCAACTGTCCCATTGAAGGCTCCAGATCTCAGGGAAATGTGCAACTGCCACACTATTTACGCATATATATCTTTCTACTCCACCATGGGGAGACAGGAGCAGATAACTGTGCATTGGTTCCTGATTTTTCAGTCACTTTGTCCACTGTTCATTTTCTCTTTTTTTCCTGTCAGATTCTTTGCAACCTTGGTCCCCTGCAGAAACCTCCTCTTTTTTTTCATTCCCTCTCATTCATTTTTTCCACTGCTGAACTGCTCCGCCAATTATCATCAGTCTAAGCAGACAAGAGGCTTCTCAAGGAGATGGTTGTTAGGGCTGCTTCAGTCTGCACAATTGTGCAGTGCTTGGTGTTTGGTTTAAGGGGTATAAGATGAGCTGTCTTGATACACAGCACTAGCACAAGGGCTACAAGGGACAGCCGTTGCATTATGAAAGGACCTGCTGCTGCTTAGGACACTGGAATATTAATCAAGGTCTAAGTGATCTTAGAAAATGTGGATTAACTTGATTCAACCCCCCACCATCTGAAATAACTAATGAGATGTGTGTAGAGAGAATTAGCCAAGCACACTGTTAGCTTCACACTTCTAAAGCACACTGAGTCAAGGACACAAGTCAATCACTGAAGGTTGGTCTGACCTCTTGCAGTCTCCTGTCAACAGCATTGCCATTACATCTTGGGAACACAAGATTTGTGGGTTTCTGCAGAGACTCCCATGTGAGGCACATCCAATAGGGCTAAACTGAAGAAGTGTGGACTGGACGATCGGGTAGTGAGATGGACCGCAAACTGACTGAAGGGAAGAAGCCAGAGAGTCGTGGTCAATGGGGCGGAGTCTGGTTGGAGGCCTGTATCTAGTGGAGTGCCTCAAGGGTCAGTACTGGGACCAGTATTATTCAGTATATTCATCAACGACTTGGATGAGGGAATTGAGTGTACTATCAGCAAGTTTGCTGATGACACCAAACTGGGAGGAGTGGCTGACACGCCAGAAGGCTGTGCAGCCATCCAGCGAGATCTGGACACGTTAGAGAGTTGGGCGGGGAAAAATTTAATGAAATATAACAAGGGAAAATGTAGAGTCTTGCATCTGGGCAGGAACAACCCCAGGTTCCAGTATAGGTTGGGGAATGACCTATTAGAGAGCAGTGTAGGGGAAAGGGACCTGGGGGTCCTGGTGGACAGCAGGATGACCATGAGCCAGCACTGTGCCCTTGTGGCCAAGAAGGCCAATGGCATCCTGGGGTGTATTAGAAGGGATGTGGTTAGTAGGTCGAGAGAGGTTCTCCTTCCCCTCTACTCTGCTCTGGTGAGACCTCATCTGGAATATTGTGTCCAGTTCTGGGCCCCTCAGTTCAGGAAGGACAGGGAACTGCTGGAGAGAGTCCAGCGCAGGGCCACAAAGATGATTAAGGGAGTGGAGCATCTCCCTTATGAGGAAAGGCTGAGGGAGCTGGGTCTCTTTAGCTTGGAGAAGAGGAGACTGAGGGGTGAGCTCAATAATGTTTATAAATATATAAAGGGTGGGTGTCACGAGGACGGAGCCAGGCTGTTCTCGATGACAACCAACAGTAAGACAAGGGGTAATGGGTTCAAGCTGGAACACAAGAGGTTCCACTTAAATTTGAGAAGAAACTTCTTCTCAGTGAGGCTGATGGAACGCTGGAACGGGCTGCCCAGGGAGGTTGTAGAGTCTTCTTCTCTGGAGACATTCAAAACCCGCCTGGACGCCTTCCTGTGTAACTTCACCTAGGTGTTCCTGCTCTGGCAGGGGGATTGGACTAGATGATCTTTTGAGGTCACTTCCAATCCCTAACATTCTGTGATTCTGTGATTTCCTTGAACTATGTTCTGCTAGGGCCTCCCTACAATTTCAGCAAAGTCATCAAACAGTATCTTGGAAGCAGTACAGAGAAATAATATTTTCCATTTCAAACAACTCAGCTGGTTGCCTGAAGCAGAGATGAGAAAAACATGTGATGAGATGAGAAGATTAAAAGAATGGTCTTCCTGGACCTCTTATTCTAAAGGTAAAAATTTTTCTGCCTCACCTCTTCATCAGAATCTAAGTAGCTGCACAGTTTAGGTGACAATTGCCCTCATGAGTTCAAAAAAATAGTGAACAAAACATCATTAATACCAATACTTCTCATTTGTTATTAAGTTAACGCTGAAGTTCCTGGAATTTGCATATTATATTGCAGTGTAGACCTGATATTTTTCTTATAAAAAATCTGAGCATATTAGCATCACAAAAGTATTGGCTTTTCTTTTTTTTTTTTTTTTTTAAGAATCACTCAGGCTTAAATTATATGAAGTTTGTAAATACTGTTCAGAGCCGGAAGCCTGAAAAATTCTTAGAAAAAGGAACAAGTATTTACCTAGCATTCACACACTTTCTACAACCTGCCAGAAACAGTGTTGGTCTTTATTACAAAACCCTTCTTTAAAGCATGGAAAAATATATTGTGTATGTTAGACATCTCTACATTTACAGTTAACTGATTTCTATAATAAGAGCCCTATAGGAAAAAGATTGGTTTCAACATAGTTTGTGCTATCACATTGTATTAACTTGCATGAAGAAATGTAATTAGAAACCTTGCCAAAGGTTCTCTGCTTTCCTATTTGCTCTAATTTTTTGGTGTTTTTTAAACAGCCTTCCTGCTTTGTTTAAAAGCAATAGAAAAATAAAAGCAGAGATGAGCAGCAGGCTTGAAATCCAGATGTTCATGGGATTGCTTCAGTAGATCATCATTAGACAATGCAAAAAAAAAAAAAAAAAAAGTCTTGCTCAGCTTGATGGGCAAGAAACCAGGGAGCTTCAAGACAGAAAGGAATAAGTAAACATCTAAACCTCCCTCGTCATGAGGACAGAACCCAGCAACTCAACAGTTTTCAAGACAGCAAGTATTGACTATGCCAAAGGACAATGGCCGTTATCTCAGAACCACTTTCAAACTCTACTGGCAGGTGAAAAGTAACTTTAAAAGATGGGCAACAAGCTACATACTGTGACTGAGGAGTTATGAAACATGTATTTAATGTATTTATCACTTACATATCCTTTAACTGTGAACATACATATACTAAATATTTGTCACTTACTCTTCAAAGCTGTTCTGTGACTTCTTTATTTCCTTTCTCCTCTTCTACAAATCATGAATATACACAGAAAGTCAGAAATCTGGCAAACATTGTCAGTACAGAAGGAACATCAACACTGGGGCCTATAAACATGTGTTGAAGTTCTTTTATACTACTGCAGTATTTTAGCTGAACATCTAGAAAACTTTTCAATCTTCTTTCAGTGAAATCTTTTCAATGCCACTGTGCTAATCTGGGAACAAAAGCCCAGCTCGGTAACAGCCCGCTTTTATCACATTCTTTATTTAACAGTTCATTGTTCCAAAAGTTCGCAGGTGATTGGCTTGTTATATTAGCAATTATTGAGTATAACCAGGTATTCCTTCCTATGTAATTAAAACTGTTGCCTTCTTGAAACTAATCTAAGCCATTATAAAGCAATGTAATCAGAACCTCTTCAACTTTCATTTAACCTGGTTTTGTAGACTCCAAGATTTCCAATCAGATCTTAATTTCTGACTCTACTTGGACTTTATCGTTAATCTAAAGTGTCAGCAGTTAAATATATTTCACTTGAAAAAGATATATGAACAAAAGCCTCTTTCTTTATTTGGGTAGTTTAATATAAAGATACAAGAGAAAATTTCTCTAAAATGCAACTGTAGGGAAAGGAAAACAAGTTTCAAAACACGGCAGGCCTACCTCCCAGCAGAAAATCACACAAATGAAGACTTGGATGTATGGCAACAATTCCTTTACTGATTTTCTACCAAGCCTACCATAAAAGCAAGATCTTGACTATGAAGCACTCCTTGTGCAAGAAACAAACAAGAGACTGAACAAGAGGCTTTTTAAATTTGTGCTTGTATAATTAAATCCAGTCTTGAGTATCTGTGATCACTGCCTCCATTTGTCTCACTAAGTGCATCTCTGAAATCACAAGCAGTGTGTAAAATTTGTGGCAATTGAGCAAATGTACATGAGGTAGACATAGGATCCTTCTAATTAAACACTTATGGCATCTTCTATGAGCCAAATCCCTGACCCCAGCAGGAATGTGCTTTGAGGTGGACAAGTATGAGAGAAGCCTAAGTGCAATTTGGAAGTTCATTGTGAAAGTCCCTTTGAGGGTCTCCAGCTGATTAGCTCTTCTGTCTCTTCTCTATGCTGCTTCATTCTCCAGGAAGTCCAACCTCAAATCACACACTCATCGACACACAAGACACAAATCATTTGACTTACTGTGGCAGAGCTCACGTGTTCGAGATCTACTAGGCTCCTCAATGGGACCAATAAATGAACAATGCATAAATGCACCACAACAAGAAGTTTGCTCATAAATTTTAATAATGTCAATAGAATTATTAGTTAATTGCAAAGATTCCATCACTCAGGTAAATTACATTAGATAGCTCGTTTCCACGAGTAGTTAACAAAGGAATTTCCTATACCAAGTTAATTCATAAAAACTGAACTTTAATATTTAAAACCAACACCAACTATATTGCCCTACTTTTAAAAGTCAAATTTACATGCTCCTGTAACAAGGCAAGAAAAATTGTAATATGCTCAACCCCGCTTTTGAAGCCTTGGATATGACCCAGTATTCACAGAGCTGTTACAAGCTGTCAGCCCCAGCAGTGTCGGTGGATCTCTGCCAGTTTATATCGGCAAGGTTTTATCACACTAACTTTGCTTTTTTGAGGAGGGTTGGTGTGGGGGTTTTTTTTGTTTGCCTAGATGGTATCTAACAGAGGTCATCACTGCACACACACACACAAAATATATATAATTTAGAGACTAAACGTACCTCCATTTAATATTTCCTGTGTTTGCTACTCCCAGACTTAATATTATAAACGTGGCTGCAATTTCATCTTCCATTCACCTAAAGAATCAGGCCACTCCAATCACCCAAAGAAATGCATATTTCTTGATACTTACTGTTATCAGACATCTTAGCATAGTATAAAATCACTGGTGTTGATTTAGATCATATTAGCAAGGAACGATCCTCTCCAACAACAAGTAAAAGTCTAGTTGGCAAAACTAACCGTTCTGGATTATGCATGGAGTTCACATACTAGGATTCAGACTACAGTGTGGCTTGTTATTAATATTAAAAGTGGGGTAACAATGCTGTGTAACTGTAGTAATTCTTACATATTTTTTGTACAACACATATGCTACCATGGATGACAGACTGACAATTCCTTTCTCCAGATCTGATGACAATTTGCCATGACATCTACTTAAAATCTCCTAAACCAGGCCTTGACTGACCAAAGCATTCCATTAATCCTGCTTATCTTGTCTTTTCACACACAAAGTCACTCAGGGGTATTTTGAGGAGATATTTCCTCTTTAGAAAAGAATACCTAAAACCAAAATCCACTATGGAAATGTGCCTGCCTTCCTGTGCATCCTGCAGCTGGGGTTCCCCAGCTTCGGTACATGTTGCATGCAGAAGCATCTTCTCTGGATTTGAACCTATAATCATTTAATGTTCTCTAGTTTTTACACTGGAAGAGGCACAATCAATTACAATCCATCTTCTCCCTAGTAACACTGACTTTTGTAAACTTCAGTGACTTCTGCACAAGCAACAGTCCTAACCTACTTGATCATTCCTTGGTCAGAAACAATTCCATAACTTTGATTATCCCCATTTCCCCTCTCAGAAACTCCTTAAAATCAGTTCACCAATATACTGTATCTGTAACTGCCTTTAAATATCCCCTGTCAGCTGATTCCTCCCTTCCTAGGTTATTGCTCCCCAGTGCTCGAAAGGGACCAAAGGAAGACTAGTCTGTTGCTGAATATTCTACAACAGTTTGACAGAGCAATTTCTACCTTTCTATAGCTTCTAGATAACGACACACACCATAAGCTTCCTGAAAACCTAATCAGGTTTCAAGTATAATTACCAGAAAAGAAGAGAGGGAGAGCAATTAAGGTTGAAGCCAATCAGTCTAAATTGCTCAGTCTCATGAACTCTTGAGGAAAAAAAGTGGGTTGGTGTGCATTTTGACAATCTGGCTTTCTGATTTGCTACATGAGCATTCCTGGAATCCGCCAATTCAAAGCATTACTCAATTTTCACGAAGTGTGTTAAGAAAATAAGGATCTGCATTTTCTGAACTTGGAAAGCTACTTTGGGACATAGAATCATAGAATCATTTTGATTGGAAGAGACCCTGAGGATCATCAAGTCCAACCATAACCTAACTCTAGCACTAAACCGTGTCACAAAGAACCTCATCTAAATGCCTTTTAAACACCTTCAGGGATGGTGACTCCACCACTTCCCTGGGCAGCCTGTTCCAATGTCTAACAACCCTTTCCATGAAGAATTTTTTCCTAATACCAATCTAAATCTCCCCTGGCGCAGCTTGAGGCCATTTCCTCTTGTCCTATCACTTGCTACGTGGGAGAAGAGACCAACACCCTCCATGCTACAACCTCCTTTCAGGTAGTTGTAGACAGTGAGGAGGTCTCCCCTCAGCCTCCTTTTCTCCATGCCAAACAGCCTCAGTTCCCTCAGCTGCTCCTCATCACACTTGTGCTCCAGACCCTTCACCAGCTTCATCACTCTCCTCTGCACTCTCTATAGTACCTCAATGCCCTTCTTATGATGAGGGGCCCAAAACTAAACACAGGATTCAACGCACGGCCTCACCAGCGCCCAGTACAATGGCACAATCTAGTCCTGCTGGCCACACTATTCCTGATAGAAGCCAGGATTCTGTTGGTCTTTTTGGCCACCTGGGCACACTCCTGGCTCATATGCAGTCAGCTGTCAATCAACACCCCCAGATCCCTTTCTGCCAGGCAGCTTTCCAGCCACTCTTCCCCGAGCCTGTAGTGCTCCCCGGGGTTGTTGTGGCCCAAGTGCAGGACCTGGCACTTGGCCTTGTTGAATCTCATACAATTAGCCTCAGCCCAACCATCCAGTGGATCCAGATCCCTCTGCATGCAGCCTTCATGTAACCAATCATTTTCATTTATCTTAAGCTATGCAAAGAGATTTCACCTGTGCTTCCTTCATAAAAAGGTACAAAGCGAAGACTGCTTGAAGAAATCTATCTTTTCTAAAGCACTTGTTTTCAAATTCACATTATAGTCAATCACATGTTACTTCAATCTTCTGTAGATATCCTGGTAGAATTATCCTTTTCTTTACATTAGCCTACAGTCCCATAAACAATGATCCAGATTCTTCATGTGTGGAAAAGGTGTCATATTAGCTAAGGCTTAGAGTACTAGCCAAACTAGACATCTTTATCAATCTGTACACTACTTCCTTTGCATTTTAGTACTCTATCTTACTTATGAGACCAATTTTTTTCATGTCCTGTTTTGTCTATTGTTGTTTGAAGTTTGTTTGTTTGTTGGGCGGAAGAGTGTTTAAAAACACGGTAAAACTTTCACAACATCAAATCCTTAGCTATGTACACTCTGACTACTCCATTTCAGATTTTGGCCCAGATATTGTTGTGTTTTCCCTGTTGAAAGAAAGTTATATTAATGTTCTTTCAGACCCACCTATCACTCTATTTTTAAAACTAGCTTTATTCCTTTGTTTACTTCCATCACATTACTGATTTCCAATGAAAAAATCTCTAGGGCATTTCACATTTACTCAGTCAGTTCAGCTGAAGGCAAAATTCACTCCCGTGCTGTTCCTCAAAAATATGCTTGCATGACAATGTCAAATATAATGACATCTGAAGCTGAAAATCCCAGACAGCCACAGCTTCAGCACTGTCTGTCACAGTAGGCTCATTTACTAAGGTTGGGGCCAAAATAGATTGTGTCACTCTCTAGCATATTGCATATAAAATACACCTCAGTGCTTCAGAAAAAGTACCTCTTCCAAAGTTTTAACTACCTTCATATTCAATAGTTGTGCAATTAAAGTCTCCCAGCAGCTCAAAGCCTTTCTCACAAGCCTTATCCATGAACCTGATATATTTTCTGTAGCTGGTCTAGAGCACTACGGAAAGCACTGCTGAGTACCTCTGGTTATTGTCTCCATCATGCTTTTACTGCATCAGCCAAACCATTTTAAATGTTTCATGCTCATTGTCCCATCCCAACAGATGGGATGAGGGATGAGTTAATTCTGAACACGACATGCGCCCTGACTCAACAGATGAGATCAGGTGTGAGTTAACTCTGGGTAAATCTGTGCGGCAATGCGAAGTGAAAGACAGACAATCACTCTGGGGGTCCAGTTATGAATTTACTGAAAGCACATGGTGGTATACAAATTACAGCTATTAATGACTTGGCAAAAGTATGTTATACTATCACAAACCTTATCAATATATTGACAGCAAAAGTACTACTACAAATGGTGGATTGGCAACAATTAGTAACTGTAATGCAAAACTTAACAAGACTTTAGCAGCAGAACTTACAACGATATTACTTTTATATGTTTAAGAAAAAGAAAGAGAGAGAGAGAGGAGGAAAACTAAGATATCAGAAAGAGAAAGGGAGAGAGAAAGAGATTGAGTAAGATATCACCACTCCACAGGTACATCGGTCCCACAATGACCTCTGGAGGGCGGGACACGTTGAAGATTTACACACCGCCAACCCGTATCATACGTGAGCTTGTTTCATAACCCAGTTCATTTACATGCGAGATAGGAGAGGGCGGTTCATCTCCTCCCTCTGCTCGCTCTTCATGCTAATTAGGAAGACTCTTCTGGAAATGGGTCTGGAGTCTTCAAACTAGGGGAAAGTTCACAGTACTGAGTGAGTGAGTTGTCTTGCCCGTCAGGGGTAGCTGTTGGTTTGTGGTTTCTTCTGGTAGTTCATTGTCCAACAGATGGTTCATCTCTGTCATCCCAATTAGGCCATGAAGCCTTTCACAACAACACTGTTAATTGCCCTTATCTTACAAGGTGTCTGCCTCCACAGCCATAAAACTCTGGGAAAGATAAGACAAGGTACAATCTATCTTTTCCTCCTAAAGTAACAAAAACCAGACGTTTAAGGCATAACAAGGTCCTTTGTTCTGCTAAGGATGAGGGGTATGCTTCAAGGTTGTCACACTCATTCAATATCTGTGTTCTCTGAACACATTATCCTCCCCACGGGAGATAAAATATTCATTTAATAAATTCTATACCTTGCTGCTTGCAGATCTGCCTGTTTTCAGGTCTTGTTTTGTTGTTGTTTGTTTTTCCAAAGGCCTTGCAATTAATTCAAAATAGGATATCTTGGAGAAGTACTTTGTCATTGTTTCTATGCTATTTTATACGCAAGTGCATAAAACATTGATTTTTAATCTCTTTCTTCTGTACTGTTTGTTAGAGTTTCTCCCCATTTTGTTCTTTCACTTCAGGAAAGTGCTCAAAGTCCTAGATTACTATTATCTATATTGTTGTTAGATGACCAGAATCATGAAAATCAGAACATAATTACATGACAGAAGAGAAACAGTACACACTGGGTTAACGAAGTCATCACACTTAGCTTTGATCATACTTTCACTTTTAATTCTGCTAAAAAAGGCTTCTGCTGGGTGCCTATATCCAGATGACCAGAAGCAGCGAGAGATACCAATGTGGGCTCCAATTTCACATCCAAACTTCCACAGAGTTCTGAGTGTTTCCTCCAAAGATTTACTTCAAGGCTGTTCTAGTTTCTGTTCGTGACCATATACTCTTGTCAGACACAAATTATCCTCATCAGGCTAAAACCAGCCACCTCATGTCCAGCCATATTGCTGCTCCACTCATACCTGTTTGGAAGAGCAGGGTTTCAAGACTGCTTGAGAATGTACGTATTCAAGTTAGAAAGCTTGACAGGCAGCAGATAAGACATTCCCACATTTGTATTTCAGGACTGGAACTGCGAGTGTTGCCACTATTTTACAATACTAGGTAACTATAACTTTTATTATACTGTAGTATTTTTCCTCCCCTTCTGGGTAAAGCTACTGGTATTGTACTAAGCGCTCAAAATATTTACTATATGTCCATACCGAAACTACCCCAGTAATTGTCCTCCTCTTGCACTCCTTCAGTAAATTAGAACTTGGCTTATTTTACAGATCTTCAGATTCAGGAATAGGAATTGCATTAATAAATCTCCTTTAAAATTACAGAAATCTAAGGGGCTAAAAGGTTTATCTTGATTGCCCCCTCAAAAGTTCATAACAGATGTATGTTTTGGGGTAAATTCCAAAAAGCATTAGATACCAATTTTCCCTTCACAGGTTTGCTTCCATACACAGAATAAAAATGCACTGTCAAATGGGAAAAAAGGAGCCTTTTAATAATTGTTGTTGATTTGATTTTTTTTAAAGATATTGTAACCATCTCTCAATTTTCAGAAGGTTCATGGCAATCTTCAATTATAATCACTAACGTGCACTATCTGAAGGATTAAGCCCTTAGCAAATACTAAGCAAACTGCATCAATTGTGAAAGAGGTGGAGAAATCGTGTAAGTACTTTTGTTCTGTGATTGCCTATGTGTGGAAGCATCCACTACACTGAGTCCTTTCAGGAAACTTATCTGCTGGAGACATTGAAATATATTCCCAGCGAGCACTTACAATGGTGAAAAACAGCTGACAAAAACCAAACATGAAACAGAAGCATATTTCTCATAGTTGGAAAAACTGCATTTATACACATATATAATAATTATAAAGGACTGGGAGTTTCGGCAAGATTCAGTATTTCTAAGATATAGTAGTTAGAAAAATAATCTCTGTTTATGTTATTTTTGTTTTTCAATTTTAACAATGCGACAATATATTTTTTAAAAAAATATTGAGAAACTGTTGAATGAAATCAGTCAGCGAATACATTTTTTTGTTTTCACCTCTCCTTTTCACCTCACCTTTTCACCAGAGATATACAAGCAGTAAATTCACTTGTTCTGATTTCTTTCAGTCAAAGAAAATTTATTTTAGAAATAGTGGCAGTATCATCCATAGCATTGCTGTGAAGCATTTCCATCATATAAACATCGACGCTTTCCCGCACATAGAAAAAATTCTCAGAACTGGATGGTAATCTGAAAGCAACAGAGATCATGTCTGGAGAAGAAAATCCACTATTCTTTTTTTTGCTTCAAACCAGGTTTATTGAAAGTGTTGGTATGGTTCAAACTGAAGTCCATAGAGGTATGCAGACATCAGCTGAGCCTCCAGTTTTCTCTTTATAAACTAGTAAAGACACATTTGAAAATATGACTGATCATGGAATGCTAGTATCTGTAACTTCCATGCAAATTTGTTCTAAAAAATAGGTTTTAATTTAATGGTCTGGACTGAAGGAATCAAAAGGCTGATGTTAGTATAAACCTTTTTAGTGTTTAGTCCAACACATGGCCTTTTAGTATGAAAACAAATGCACATCTCCAAAATACCTCCAGTTTCAACACACAGCTTATTCATAGATGTTTTCATTACTCAAACTTCTTATGCACCCTGTAAAGGAGGCAGATGAGACAGCACTTATATGAATATGCACTTTAAATTCTTATTTATCCAGAGCTATTGACATAACTGCAAACAATAAGTGAACTGTATCCAAACAAATGTCAAGTCTCAGCACTGGGAAATCTAGATGGCATAATTTACTAGTACATTTTTCCAGGTTGTAGAAACTTGTTTAATGGCCATTGTTTGAGCTGATATATGATGACGGAGAAATGGGAGTAGTTTTCAGTGCTTTTAGCCCTTTTTGTTGTTTGTGAATTACCCAATAACTTCATTCCTTTTAATTCCTTCTACCTCTAAGTCATATAGAGATGTTTTTTCCATACACCACCACCCCACCCCCAGAACAAACAAAACAATATCCACCCGATCCTTGATATCCAGCTAAGCACCATTCAGGAACTACCTTCTCTGCATGATTAGAGTATGGATTGATGTTTGTGGTGGGAAGGCTTCTCACCCTGGTGCTTCCTATCAGTCCTGGCTTTGAGGCTGGACTCTATGCTGTGGCACAATGCATTGCACAGAAGCGAAGCAAACTGGTTCCTCCCCAATATGCTGCCTTCCAGTGCCAACACTGGATACTCTTTGTACTGATCTAAAAGGCAGCAGTATCCAGGGGAAATAGGTCAGTCACTCCCCAGAGAGGGGACACAGTCTAAGAGTAGGGACTGGGGTAGACTGGGTACCTAAGATTGTCTCTCTTTTACTTGGAAGTTAAATTAAGAGAATAGAGAAAGAGAGATTAAACAATACACCCTCATCACAGAAGTGTTGGGTTTTTTCCTCCATACTTGAAGTCTTCTATTCCAGCAAGGATCACAATTCTAGTGGGGAAATGAAGGCAGCCTGGCTGACCTCGCGAAGTGGAAGCCCTTCTCAGCTCACAATACTGCATGATGCTGTGTGACAATCTTGAAGCGCTTCCTCCCCCATCCTTAGTAGAACAAAGATCCTTGTTATGCCTTAAACGTCTGGTTTTTGTTACTTTAGGAGAATAAGATGGATGATTGTGTAGGCAGACATCTTCCTTATCTTTACCAAGGTGTTGTGTTTGGTGGAAGAGATAGATGGTTATGGTGTCAGGCACCTTGTCAATTGCTGTGAAGGCCTCATGGCCTAATTGGAATGAGATGAACCATCTGTCGGACAACTAATTATCAGAAGAAATCATGAACCAACAGCTACGCCTGACGGGCAAGACAACTCACTTCTGGTCAGTACCGTGAACTTTCCCCTAGTTTGAAGACCCCAGACCCATTTCCAGAAGAGTCTGCTGTTCTGCTGTTAGTTTTGTATTATAGTTACTAATTGTTGCCAATCCACCATTTGTAGAAGTACTTTTGCTGTCAATGTATTGATAAGGTTTGTGATAGTATAACATACATTTGCCAAGTCACTAATTGCTGTAATTTGTATTCCACCACATACTTTTAGTAAATTCATAATTGGACCCCCGGAGTGATTGTCTGTCATTCACTTCGCATTGCCAGGCAGAATTACCTTGAGTTAACTCACACCTGATCTCATCTGTTGAGTCAGGGCGCATGTCGCGTTCAGAGTTAACTCATCCCTCATCCCATCTGTTGGGACGGGACATGCTGAGGAGAACTTACCGCTGTCACTCCTCTGAATATTTTTAACTATAAGATCTATTAAGAGAAAGCAGTTACACTCAGCAGCACCAGAGAAGTAAGCATTATACTGTGCAAGCAGAAGCAACAGGGAAAATAAATATCTTAGCAGAGTTGGTATCTCTTCAGTGCCGTTGCTTTTGTAATTTTAATCAAGTGAGATGCTCAAAATTAGCTCTGTCTGGTAACTGGCATAAAGCAGTCTCCTTCTCAAAGCCAAGATCAGAAATAACAAGTATTGCATTTTAGGTAAATCTTGGGTCATTGGACCAAGGATATTAAAAGCGATCATTACAAGGTGCATTGTTAGCCCAGATTTAATCTCAAAATAAAACTCTTTCTTCTGCAGTTTTGTACTTTCAGATAATTTCTGGCATCACTTAAAAGTGACACTTTGCCACAAGAAAAAACTCGTATGTGAAATATTATACCTCAAGAAAGAGGACCAGGCCAGCAAAGGCACTGTCCCCTTTCAGAGGGTCAAACCAAACTCTTTTCAGAGATTCAGAGCCATCACAGACACAGATGGAGAAGTCAATCCACAGCAAGCACACCTCTGAAATGCAGCAAAATTAAGAAGTCAATCACAGCTAAAAATACTTCACTGATTCACTGGTATGAGATTGCCTCCCCTCTAGTTATTAACAATGGTCCATCATGAAAGCTTAAATTCAGACACAGATCAAAAAAGTGACCCCCATGGAAGCTGAAACACTATAGAAATGAAACCACCTCCAAAATGAAGCTCAAAACTTTCCCTCTTAACAACATGGAAGTGCTGCCCAATTCACTGACCATTACAGCAGGGCCAATTAAAAAAAAAAAAAAAAAGTCACAGGTTCGATTCAAGATCAAAGTCTTTAAAAACATTTCAGAGCCCTCCAACAGCCTGCAAGAGTAAAAAGAAATAACTTTTTAAAAGCCTTTCAAGAGAGGCTGGGACTTAATGCAGGTTTGATTGCACTGACTTCACCTTCAGAAACAGATTTTTCTGAGTGACTAAAAAAAAAAAAAAAGAAGGGAAAACGTATGTTCTAGGTGCCACAGAATTTGACTTGTATTGTACTGTAGTGTACACTATAGACCATACACAGAAGCAGTTGCTGAAGGGAAAATAAAAGCAAGGATTCCTCAAGAAGCAACCTTCTAGGTGATTGAAACTATAAAAAGCACTATTTGTCCATCTTCATTTAATAACTAATCTGTGATGAGGCTAGAAGAAGGGACCAGCAGAACAAATATTCTATAGCATTAAATGCAAAAGTGGGGAAACGCGCATGATATGTGTTTCTCAAGAGTCAGTATCACATCTGATGTCTGTTATTTATTGGTTCATTATATGCGTGCTTTGCTTTGAGACAATAAGTCTAATTTCACACTCAGCCTTATGAGGACATCCAGAAAATATAGCACATTTTCTGCTGCTCAGAGCAGTCTCTCAGGGAGCCTTAATGGTAGTGTCTGTGTAGTCTTTGGCATAGGCTGCATCTGGGAAAATTTAATGGCACAGAATCACTGTTTTGCTTGCTGCTGATGCTGCTGTAAATGAGGAAAACAAATTGAACAGGATTACATTACATATATTAGGCCTCAAAAGTTGGTGACTTATTTGCTGCAAGCTATGTTTCCTGACAAAGTTATGTTGCAAAATGCCCCAGTTATGACAGCCTGCAGTCTAGAGTTGCCACACTAGCTAAGCGTACGGGGTATTTTTTGGCACGGTTCTACACAATATTTCTGCTTTCACTCTGAACAATTTCTCACAGGGTTTTCTGATTACTTTCATTGGGAGCAGTTGGATTTTGGAACTCTGACTGGTTCACAGCAAAGCTAAAGTGTGAGGTCTGAACACCGAGGTCTTAAGTAAGGTGGTCCCTCAGCCATGGAGAAGGTAATTTTCCCTATTCAAAAGCCCTTGGAGATGGGAAGAGTAAATTAGGATTACAGTGAACCTGAACAGGACTTCAATCTACCTCTCCCACATTTCTCACTATTTCCGTACTGGAAGTCATGTCCCGATTTGGGGTTACAAACTCGCTCCCATGAAATTTTGGTCCCACTTAGGCACCAGTCCAGAAAAGTCTGTGTTTTGGAGAAGCTTTGGAGAAGCCCTAGAGAGGCTCTGGTCGGGGATCCTGGATGTTATCAGTCCCAAGGACTTAGCCACCAACCCAATTTCAGGCCTAGTTCAGGGCTATATCTGAGCAGTCTGTCCCTCCCCATCTCTGTCTGTGCTGTAAAATATAACCACATTGGATCCATTTAGAATTAGACTGGAAAATTATGTCTTCCAGGATGTTTCCCCAGTTAAAGTTTTAGTTGCACTGGGTAAATCCATGGTATTTGCCAGACCAAGTATTCACTGTCTGCTCCCTGCACCCTACACTTATGAGAATATGAGCTTTATTTTAACACCAAAGTATTCTTCAGTCTGAATAGAATCGTGATCATTTTATTTATATGTTTTTTTTCCCCCTCAATTCACACATCACCATTTTCACTAGAGCCTTACCAAGTCAAAATAAGATATGTTTTCTCTCTTCCTATTTGCAAGTACACAGCATGGAGATGCACAAATATAACAGGTTATATCTTTTTCAGTTCATGCTCTCAGCTGAATTCTGTCTATTGTGTATACACGGCAACAAAACCCATGTGTGGCATTTCAGACATAGCAGTCCCAGGCTTACTGTGGTATAAAAGACATAGTCTGGACATTCCTGCTTATACTTGCTCCTCCTGCAAGAGGAATGGCATTTTGAGGTCATGATTTAGTTAGTCTGGTATGTTAGTATGTAGTATGATGGATACGTCATACCCATCATACGGATATGTCATATCCATCATACAGATACGTTCTGTGCAGGAACAAAGCTAAACAGAACTGTTCTGGTCACTGACTTCACTGGAAATCATGACTACAAGAATATTTAACATACAAACATATGGGGTTTGCCTTCACTTCCAAAGCAATGTTTCCAATCAGGCACCTTTATGCTTTCCTCAAAGGTAGGTGGCATCACTAGAATCAAATTTTAAGGTCTGGCTTGTGATTTACTTGCTGAGATGGTTATTTTGGGTTGGCTGACCACCTCTGCTATTGACATACCAGTGGACACACTTCCCTGTTTTCAGAAGCCCATCCAGCAGTACAGAGAAATGTGTCCTGCTCCCTCCTACACATTCTTTCAACAGTGCACAAATACCAAGAAGCACACATTTGACTTGTATTGTACTGTAGTGTACACTAATGACTGCTAATTTAAAACATTTAGGCACTGGTCAATAAGTCCAGTGAGACATGCTGAAAGTCTCTCATCTGGCTATAGCGGATCCTGTCTATGTGGCTGTTGCCTTCCTCCCAGAACAGCTTCTTATTTTTAATACAGAAAACCTCTTATTCTGAAGACACACACACACACACAAAAGGATGTTTGTAATTTATGGATCAATACCTACTGTCTCCCTGGGAAATTTATGTCATGATAAAATATAGATGGTGCCTATTGTCAAGAAAGAAAGAGAAAAACAGATGTTATTCTCCACAGTGTAAACAAATGTAGATTTTCCAGATTGTTGCCTGAAGAAATTTTTGAACAACCTCTGTATCCATCATAAGCATCGGCATATCCCATCACTGCCACTGAAGATGACAATTAAGAGCTAACTATATGAGGAACCATCCACTTCTTTATTTTCCATATAATTTAAAATGTTACAGATAAGGTCGCCATTATCTAGTTTTTAAACAAGACGACTCACTCAAGCTGACTGATTTTCTTCAGGAAATTAGCCTGAGGTTTATCTTTGTCACCGTAGCCCTCACAAAACAGCTACAGTAGTTATTGCCTGCCAACTAATATTATGTGAGAATGTGGGGCAACAACTCTTGTAAGCAGACATTTGTGCTATTAGCACTGTAAGAAGGTCTCTCACAAGAACAGCTGCCGTAGAGATTAAATAAAATGGAAGACAAGTGGTTCAGTTTAGGACAAAAGGAAGTTATGTTCTAAGTGTAGATCCTTCACCAAATTGTTAGTCACAGCACTAGAATGGACAAGGAAAGACAGCAGTTTTGTATTCAGCATTTAAAAACTGGCAGCACAAGATATACAAAGAAAACTGGTACATGTAATTTATTTTTTAAAAAGCTATTTCTGTTAAAAAAAGAAAAGGGCAAAAATATGGAGGTCTAAAAATTGAAATTTCTGTATCTGCAAGGTGACAAAGTATGAAACAACCAACCTGCACAAACTGATGAACCCCGTGGCTTAGAAAAGCTTGTGCTCTTCACTGGCTTTCCACACTGGGGTGATCCACTATTCACATATTTCGTTTGTACCTTCATCCAGAAATAGCCTCAGAAGAAGGATCCAGTCAGCAAGACCTTTCCAGACTTGCTTTGAGAAAAGGGCCTGTGTAAGAAAACCAGAGAAGCTGCTTTCATCTCTAGGTCAGCTACGGATGCTTTAAAGACTTTTGCTCTAGTTCTACCCCTGTTTCAAAGGTCTGTGTGCCCCTATGCCACGGTACACCTTTAATAAACATAGAGATCTGCTTTATACTTGCCTGCCTCAAAAAGCTCACCTTCACAACACAGAGTCCTGCCTTAGCTGCTTCCCCAGACTCTGCTTGAGCTGGAGCTCTTTGCAATCCCCCGCTGGCAGCAAGTGCAGTAGGATCTGCGCCTCCCTCCCCAGCAACCCAACTCACCCATTGCACTGATTTACTGTTGAAAAGAGTATAAAGCAGGCTGTGTTTAGCACTGACATTTAGACAAATTATATCCTTGGATGCTGTTATATGAAAGTGCTCCCCTTTTACACCTATTTTAATCTTCTGTAAATAAATGACCATCACACTTGAAAGGCAGTAGCTCATATTTCCTAGTTTTTAATATTTCAGAGTCACTGACATTTTGAGAAAGGGCCTTCTAGTCAGCCCACAGGGGCCAGAAGAGCCACAGGAAATTTGACAGATGTGAAATTAGCTCCATAAACCACTTCCCTCCCAACAACGATCCTAAATGTTTACCTCATACAATCATCAAATATGTCATTGTTATTTCATGAACTGAAAAAAAGAAAATGAATCCATGGATAAAATATAATCCTTCTAGATTAGGTTCTTCCCCATATATTGAGAAGGGAGGGAACAGAAGAGGGAACAATTATGTTGTATTCAATAGCAGATATTAATCTTTTCCAGTATATATTAAGAAATGCTGTACTGCCATATTATCAGAGAAAAAGAAATATGTCATGTCTCCATGCAAGCTGCCTTCAACCCTAAGGATTTGCTCTTCTGGTTTGGAAAGGCTAATATGTGCATCCAAGATAACAGGACTTGAAAATCTGCATGGGAATAGAAATATCATTGACAAATTGAAGCTTATATAGAAAGTTTAATTTGTTTAATTAAAACTATTTTTCTTCAAGTTCAGGGTGAGCAGCTACTCTTCATACAGGCTGACATCTTTCATCTCAGAAGCTCCTCCTGTGACCTGCTCTATCTCCTGCACCAGTCAGGACTGATGAGATCCCCTTAAACACCCTGGTCTACATCCAGCAGCTCCAGTGCAGAGGTAGTGGTGATACCTACATATTCCCAAATTCAAGCAAAAGAGCACATTTGTCATGAACATGTGAATTTTTATTTCAAAACAGGCTGCACATCTCCTCTTTGCAAGTGAAGTTTATTTGGTTTGGGGCCTAAAACTGCATAGGTCCACAGGACTGGTCCTTTCCAGGTGTACTACTACAGGGCAGAAGAAACACTGGCTCGTATCTCACTGTTGCAAGGGCAACTGGATCTCAGCTTGAGGTTTGAAATGCTCGCTAACAGCTAAGTCTAGATGGATTTTGTCAATGCATCAAGATCACCATGAGAACACAGCATCCACATCCATGATCTATCCTCAAAACAGTGCTCCTAACCAAGCAGTACCAATCAAGTAAATTGAACCCCAGCCAAGGTCAGTTACGCCACCTCATATTGAAGGAACAGACCTCAATTTGCTCAGTAAATACTCATAAGTAAATTTAGTACAGTCAGCTTTAAGGTTGTCTTACATTTCACATTGCAGATACCACGCCATTTAATCAACAATCATACTGCTCATAGAGGCAGAGCTTTCATATTAGCAATGTCCTGTTAATACTTCTCAAACTCCACTTTGACATTTGAAAGAATACATTGAAGTGAAGCAAAAGTGAATTCTTGAAATAAATTCTTGTCAAAGTCAGCTTCCTTAGCTAGCTGCCACTTTCAAAATAAATTAGTCCCTGCAGGGCTTACCACCAGCACAAGCACCAGGCATCCACCCACACGGCACATTCAGCTGTTATACTTTTAATTCATTAGTCTCTTCAACTAGGTTAGAGGTTGCTACAACCTCTCTGGGAGTAAAAACAAAACAAAACAACTTAGATGACCTCCTAACCTATTTTTAAAACTATAACAATGCTTTTACTGTTGTAACAGTTACTTCTTAACAACAGGGATTAGAAATTATTCTTGTATTAAATAACATTCAAACCAGACCTGACAATGTTTTTGAAAAGCTCTTTAAATAGTGGTGGTAATATACGCTAAACCTCAGACTTGCAAACCATTTAGATCATTAGGTTCTTTAAAATTACTCTCAAAAAAGTTACAATAATGCTTGTAAAAAAAAAAAAAAAAAAGGCAGTAAATTAAAATCATTAAGAGTCCCTGAAATGTCTTAATCCTGTCAGATGTTCCAACTGACTGAACCGATATTAATTACTACTGCTAGTGTATTCTCAGTTTCTACAGCAAAAAGTTTCATTTTGTAACTAGTCTCTCAGTAAAAGAGTACTCCTCAGTAAAAGTTAAGCATTCTATACCTATCATGCTCAATTTAAGACAATGAATCAGCTTTTTCTCTCCATCAAACAAATACTTCACTGCAGTTGAGGGAAAAATATTTCCAGAGATTAAAAGTTTCACATTCCAGTGAAAATAAGGCAAGATTTCGTATGTTGCAGATCCCAAAATAATAAGAACAGATGTGTTACATTAGACCCCAAATCTATCTATTTATGCCTAGCCATTGCTGGAGAAAGACGGATGGAGAAAAACATAAGAATCAGAAGTAGCATGTGCAATCCTTCCCTCCTAACAAGTTATTAATCCATGAGAAGGCTTCCCACATGACAGTTAAGTTTCTTTAATACCTTCTAGTGTGTTCAAAAATTTTACCTAGCTCATCACCCGATTCAGAGACTTCTTCCAGAGAACACCAGGCCATTTGTGAGGCATTACATCCTCTTCAAAAAGCCACAGTGGCACTTTCCCAATACATCACATTCACTCCTTGTCTACTCATTTTATCCTTCGAGAAAGATTTGTTGACATGTTACATACAAAAGCCACACTGACCACTCCAGAGCTCCTGCATCCCTCAGTTTGCCACCTACTCACAGTTCCTGGAGCTCCTTCACCAATTAAAATCACACATTACCCTCCACAGTAAGCTTTGTAAAGTGCAGGAGGTGTAAAACACTCTTTTATTTCCCTCTGGAAACTACCTGTGTCATGCAGCAGAGCACAGGCACGTGGGCAGCCCCCTGGGTGCTGCCAGCGAGCTCAGGGCTATGTCAATGACTGCTCGATCGGAAATGCACGAACACAGCAAAACCACCTTTGGGGACAGGACCAATAAAATAGGTAATCCTGCACACAGAGGAAGGCAGAAAGCCCAAATCCTGCTCGATGTTACATCTCTCTCTATGCCCTCACAACATGCTGAGCAGGCAAGCGGGTGCTGTGGATCAGCTAAGCCTCAACTGTGCCTGCATCTGCCCAAGAGAGCAGTCACAGCCGCCAAGGCACCACCAAGTAACACCAGTTACTAATCTCCATGGGGAAAAATTGCATAACTGGAGACCAGGCTCTAAACCTCTTGACTCCATTTCTTGTGCCTTTTCCTGAAGCAGCACAATGATGTCTTTGTGTTTTCCTGCAGCCCTTCTATCACTTCATCAACAGTCTCACCTTTTCCTCACACCAGCAGTGCCATTTTGGATAGCACTGGAGAGAAGGTGGGGTGGGTTGACCAGGAAGAAGAGCAGATTTTATTCATGGCGGGGTGGGGTGGGCAAAGGCTTGATTAAACAGCTAGTAGGGTCAATAAGTTCTCTGCTCACTGTCTTTGAAGCTCCTTTCAGACAGAACTTCTAGATCCAGAACCTGGACCCAGGATTTCAAATATTTTACCTGTAAAGCACACTGACATCATATCAAGATAAAAAAAGCTTTAAGTGCTGCAAACTGTACAATGAAGGCAATGGGGCTGCATGAAACCAGGTCAGTCAAAATCTATCCCTTCTCAACCTTAACAACTAAGGCTTACAACAAAACAGAGCAATCTTTCTCAGTGTCTGTTTTCTGCCATTAAGCCATGCAGCCTCACTCAAAACATGCTCCTAATTGAATAAAAATCAGCTGTAGAAAGAGCAAAATCTGACAGCAGTTGTCTAAGGAAATTGACTGTGAGAAGGAAAGCTGGACAGAGAAATAAAATACTGCAACACAAGAAAGGAAAACAAAATAAACAGGGAGCCCATGCAGTAAATTCACAAAACGGGATCCTTCTAAAGCATAAACTATCCCATTACTTTTAGCTTTTGGCAGTGTGCTGGCATTAATGCCTTTCCTGCTCAGGTCTGAGACCTAAGCAATCTTCTTTGTTTGCCAGACCTGTTTCATGTGGTGAAACCAAACAACATGCTGAAAGCTCATTGCTCTCACCATAAACAGAGCTTCAGTGGAGGTCAATATAAATCATAATGGGAAACCACTGTTCTGATTATGAGACAGCTGGTGCAGGATTATATCTTGCAGCCAATGACAAAGAGAAATAATGTAAATGCTTTCCATCTCAATTCGCTTTTTCTGTGTGTCTTATGTTCAGCTACCAGGGAGTGTATGAAAAATGTATTTTGAAGCATGTCAAAGCAGGAAAAATTAAATTCGCCACTAATAGATGAATTAGCTCTGAAAAGCAAGCCTAACTAAGTCAAACTGCACATTAGGAAATCAGCCCTCATCTGCCATCACTTAGAACAAGACTAAAGCAACATAAGAAAGTAATAAGCTATCTCAATAAGGCTAAATTTGCTTGCTTTGTGAATAAAAGGAAAATAGGTACCAATTCAAAATCATTCCATACTTGTGTGCATACTTGCATGCACATGCTTATGGGCATATCTAAACATTTAGAACCAGGCTGAGTTTCCATCAAATTTACCCATACATGTCAAATTGTATCAGTTAAGGATCCAAACAATTCCAACAGTTGGCCTGATTCTCTATAGTTCAGCTGAGGTCAAAATAGTAAAACTGGGTTATGCCCCTTGAGACCTGGGTTTCCCAGTGCTTTCCACAGTCTACACAATGCTGCAGAGAGAAGCCAAGGGATACCAAGCAAAGATAAACAGCTGTCTCCTATCACACACCAGCTTTGCAGCATTAAAAGCCTATTTGTCTCAGCTGTGATCTGTTATTGATACAGCTGAAAACTTTACTGCAATTAACCTTTTTTTAGTTTCTGCTGCCTCTTTGTCACCTCCTCCATCACTCACAGATTAGCAGCAAACTACATATGTAACTCAACTCCATTTGTGAATGGAATATGATTTATGATGTGGCTATCATTTGGCCTATAATTGAGACAGAAATGATTTTGCACAATGACAACTTGCAACTCAGAAAACTTCCCAACACGACAGTCAAAGTTATGTGGTCTGAACCTAGACTTAGTAATGATTAATACTTAACTGCGTGTTCAGCATCTTGATATAGAAATAGCCCAATTAAGAGATGCCCTTGCTGATCTCTAGTATGAGTTCTACATTTTCAACCCACCAAAAAGTCTAAAAGAAATTGGCTGAGCAACAAACCCATGTTCTGCAACAGCCAGCTGTGGCCAGTGAATATCAACAGTGAGTCAGAATCCTCAGGGCCCCTAAGCACCAGCAGCAGC
Source organism: Caloenas nicobarica (assembly GCF_036013445.1). Taxonomy (NCBI): domain Eukaryota; kingdom Metazoa; phylum Chordata; class Aves; order Columbiformes; family Columbidae; genus Caloenas; species Caloenas nicobarica. Next base: position 108,060,238 of record NC_088247.1, read on the forward strand.
CAACATCAGGAGACAGGCACCCTGGAAATCAAGAGTTCATGCCATAAACTCCCAGCTGGTCTCAAAAGTATGTGTATGCAAACTTGTATAGCCTCAGTTTTGTGACTGTATTTCACAAGTATTAGTGCTTGTGTGCACACACAAACCCTAATCATACAGGTTAGCAAAGCATGTGTACAGACATATGTTTGTGGTAGGTAAGCTCTATCTATCTCTATGCATCAGCAGAGTACTCATGCTGCTTCAGGTATTCCGAACTTTATCATTCTAACAAGACAGGCCATGAAATTTCTCTTTATATCATCTCCTGTAAGCTACCCGCTAATTATTTTAACTGTCTCATCAAGCGGAGTCATGATGGGCCAGATTCTTTCATTCTTAATAATTTCGCAGTGCTTTATTTATTTGAAAGGACAGACAGTGTAGTGGAAGAACTGCATAAAGAGGATGTCAGAATCAGGCCCTGTAAGTTTGCAATGAATTGAGATAATCTCTGCAGACTACTTTATCTGATGCCTCCCAGGTTTTCTGTGTATGATAGTACACAGATGGAAACATTAGCAGTACAGGAAGAAAAAGAAGCACTAGAAGCATAATAAATGTGACAAAAAGTGGTTACCTGTTTACTTGCAGAAGGGCAAAGATGACAAAAGCTGAAAGTAGAAGCACAGCAGCAACACAAGATGTTTTATCCCTACACACACGAAGGACAGTAGCCAAACACAAACATGGGCCTTCCCAGATGACAATGCACAGGCTTAGTTTTCTCTTAGCTTTTAGATTCTAGCTACAAAATTCACTTGACTTTCTGCATATACCATTATGCCTTTACTCCATATTTTGCATGTACTCCTTACCACATCACATTCAAAACTGAAGCAAATACTCTTACCGTTGGGTGCCCTGTGGAAGCCATCTTACAGAGGTCTAACATTTTAGAAAGGACTGCCTGTCTTCTCCTTTTACACTTCATTAGGGCTTCAAGTTAAACATCCAAAACCTGAGGAATTCAAGATTACCACTGCATCTCATCTAGCCGGTCTCGAACACCTATATCCTAGGATGGAATCAGCCGTAGAGAAGTGCCTGCTTCTTCCAAACAACAAGAGACATAGAAAAATAAACGTGGATGTAGGTATCTATCTTTCAGCTACCTTAGGTAGAGTAGGTGAATCTCAAACTTCACTGTTGATGCAGCGCACTATTTATGTCAAAATCCAAATGAATGTTGCTATATAACACTGGCTGTTAGATATCTCACCCTGATAAATTTCATATGCAGTGATGTTGTCAGATTACTAGAAAGATATTTTCCACAATCCTCATTCACATAATATCTGCTGATCTATTTTCCAGTACATTTCTAAGAGATTCAGTTCAGCTGAAAAGACATACCAATTGATTATTCACTGGTCAGCCTTGTTTGATCTGGAGTCAGGTCAGTCCCCAGGTATGCTAACATGTATGTCAGTCCAGTCTCTATGCTATATATACTGACCCTCTTATTTCCAGTAGCTATATACTAATGAAATTAATGAAAACTGAAATGTGTGATTTCATACATCTGTGATTCTTTCTGTTCACACATTGTAAATAATACGGCAAAAATTCGCAAAGGATAAATTATGGGGTTCAATCTGAAGTTCTAAATCTTTATATGATTTGGACAATTTAACTTGCATTAACAATTTTGAAAGCAGAAAGTACCAACATGACAAATAATTGAAACAAAGACAAAGGGAAAATAAAATAATAGAAAAAAAGACTAATGAAAGACAACTAAATATAGGACAATTGGGAATAAAAAAAGAATTCCAACACTAATCCTGAAAAGATTGTTCTGGAGAGCACAGCTGGAATAAACAATTGTTTTTACTGAAAAGGCTACACAGCCATGGCTGGTTTCTTTACAATTTAATTAATTATTAGTACAACACCATTTGCAGATATCTGACATGCCAATTTAAGTGAGAAATAAAAATATAAAAACCAGAGTCAAAGGGATCATACATTCTACCCATTTTCATGACAAACATCAGTAATTATCTGACTGAATACCAGGAGCTGAAAGTAGTGGTGTTTATTTTCTCTGAAATTTGCTTCATTCCTCTTGAGGGAAAATGTAGTCAGCTAATCAGAAAAGAAACTACTCTCTACTACATTGCAAAGGACAGTCTGACATGAGCAAGTAAATGTATGCAGTGTGACACACCGCAGCAAGGTTGCAGAAAATATTCTGTCCTGGGAAACTGGCATTTTTTTTGGCTAGTTACAAGGTGATACTACAATGATATTTAGCCTAAATAGTAGTATTTGTCCATGAAATCCATTCAACTTGTATATGAATTTGATTCTTTACCACATGGTTTAAATAGAAATTGTAATTGAATTTGAAGATCTGTACTTCTGTGAAAATTTAAATAGGAATGAATCTGAAAATAATTTTGTTTGCTTTACACTAAAAAAAAAAGGAGGGAAATGCTATTTATTACTTCTGATGAAAATATATGAAACATTGGAATTTTTTATATAAGCAAATTTAGCAGCCTTTTCATATGCATTTGGGCCACAAGCTACAAATTAAATTTGAGTTTCTGAACTCTATTTGTTACATGAAAAAATATGGATTAGTGGATTGAGTCAGGATAAGCTTATTTCATTGTAGTTCTATTCGTCTGAGATTATTTACATTGCTCCACATTTCTCTCCAATAGATTTTTTGGGGGTTCTTTTTCTACTTCCTGTTTCATTTTGGGATGTCTGCATTTAGACAGGGGTGATAGCAGTTTCTTGATACTATTTTTTTTTTTCCTAATAGAGCTTTTGGTTTTTTTACACATTTCTGAAAGTATTTTAAATGTGTAATTCAAATAGTCACAAAATAATTTGTTTGGAAGAAAACTGAGAACAAAATAATACTATCTGTTGTTTAAAACCATGAGAATTGCTTATTTCACTGCAACAGTTGAAAATTCACTTGTAGCATTAAGCAGATGGCCATGTGATTGTCACACCCACTTACTTCATCTCTACCACTTGGGAATGCAGCCCGTTTGTTCTCATGTGTCCCTCCTACCGAACAACAAGCTGCAGATGCACCTACAGACATGCCTATCAGTCACAGCTTCGCAGGCGAACAACACATTTTAGGACCAGCAGATATCTAGTTATGTGTTGGTAACTATATCACCACCTCAGATATCACCACCTCCACTGCCGCAAACACACCAACATCTTGCCTTTCAGTATTACACACAGCGCCTGGGGCAGGGCGTGAATATTGCCTTAGGGCAAAACATGTCACAGTGCGTAGGAGGATCAAAGCTGTCTTTTCCTCCTCTCAAGTCTATGTTAATGAAAATACCCCATACCAAGTTGTTCACAGATGGAGGGAAGGAGAAGATTTAAAAAAAAATAAATAAAACAAACCAAAACACTCTCAACAAGCTTCCTTCCCTTTTCTCACTAGGCTCCATCACTGAAGTTTCGTTCCTGAACCAGAACAGTACAACACTTTGCAACACTCTCCAGAAATTTTTTTAAATCTTTTAGCAATAAAATGAAAGTCTACCTCTAAGTCTATGTTCTTTTGTGTTCTCTCGAGTGAGGCTGGGAAGCAGGCAAAAGGATCATTCTGCCAAGCTAATTTCCTAATCCTGGCCTGTCTTTGTAATTTGGGGTTATAAAATTTCCCGTGAAGGAGTAGCCAGTGTACTCTCTGTGCCTGGTAGGTTTCTAGAATACCACAGAAGCTAACTGAAACTAAGAGATACCAGTCTTTTGAAAAACTTCTATATGATTCAGTCCATCCAATATTGAAAGGAGAAAGCATCTTCTTTCTTTTCTCTGTCATCTAGTTTTATATGTAGAAAACATAAAAAATGTTTTTAAATAAAATATGAGTATGAACACATTATTTCCACTGTCTTTACATCCTTACTTAAAGTGATACTAACTAAAACTGAAGTTTTCTCTGATAGAGAAAAAGATTATAATAATTCAGTCATCATAAGATGTTTATAAAATTATTTTAAGTCTGATCAACAATTTTCTGCATCGTTTCATGGTAATTTTTGCAACAGTGAGTTTTACAGATGCTGCATATCCAGAATTTCACAACAGGCAGCTATAAAAAAACATATATAGCAGCCACAGCTAATTAAATGAATCACAGAAAAGCCAACTGAAGAAAAGTTCATGCATTTTCTATTTACCTAAAATTTCAGTGAAGCCAAGATAATGATCTGCTAAGTAGTGTTATTGAAAATTTAGAGAAATTCTTCCATAATCAAATAGGAGCCAGTGAAAGTTCATGGAAGTGTCAGCCAATTGCTTATTGTTACTGATGCTATAACGTCACACTACTGTTCATGCAATCAGTCTTTCCAAACTTGAAGGGATTATCATACACATAATTGTGCCCATTTATCTTGATTCTTTCACCAAGATGTAGGTAAATACCATCCTTTGCATGTTTTGCAAGAAAAGTCTGGTACTGGTGAACTAGCTCTACTAGTCTGGTTTCCCAGTGAAAGGGTTCAGTACAGCAGGAGAATCAGCAAACCTGGAAGCTATGCCCTTGCTGTTCCTCCATGCCCCTGCAATCTTAGAACTAGGTTAATTCCCACTTCATTTTACATCCATGTCCATGAAAATATTAGACATGCACAATTTTTGGTCTACTAATTACTACCTGTCCCTCCTTTCTTGTTCTGTGTCTTCAGCTTGATGCAGGGAGCCAACCTTGTTGCTATGATGTGTTGCCGTATATTTTCCCTTTCATGAAACAAACCCATGACCACCCCAACATACAAGACACTACCCTGCCTGACAAGTCCCCTGACAGTTCCCTAAAATGGAGGAGGGGGTGGGTTTTTTCCTCATCATTAACTGAGAATCCATGATGTAACTTAAACATAGATATTGCAGAAAATAAACAAATTTCAGCAGTGCCTAAGAAATATGTGTAATAAAAAGGCTATAACAAAATCTGTAAAAATTTTATTGCCATGTCTGAAAAGGCCTAAAATAAATAGGCAAAAAATCCTGACCAGTTCCAAAGCTGAAGCTGGAAACACAACAATTAAGGAATACATGTTGCAAAAGACCTCGAGAAGGAGAAGAGAAGAGAAAGAGAAGAGAGAGAAGAAAAGAGAAGAGAAGAGAAGAGAAGAGAAGAGAAGAGAAGAGAAGAGAAGAGAAGAGAAGAGAATAACTTAATCCCTAGAAATAACAAGCCTTGTTCCAGTGCCCAGCCATAGGAATGGGAGGCAGATGATGAAGACTAATGGAGCCTTTTTATTTGAGGCTAAAAAGCAGCAGATCATCCAGTGAGACTTTTCTTCATACCTCTTTTTAGGCATGTTTCAGAACATGAGCAGGAAGGGCATAGTTCTAATATTTCCCCAGAACATAACAGCCTTACCAGCTAAGAGAAATCCTTGCTAAATATAATCTTAATCCTTTTTTATTGTTTTATTTTTGTATAGCTTTAGTACTGCAAATCTATGTTTTTAAGTAAGCATATTCTTTCAGTCATGTCTCATGAAGCAGCTTCCTCAGAGCAAGAGCACAAAAGATGTGCCATCTCCATGGAAGCAGCAGTCCCCACAACTATGGCACTGCAGACCATCTACTCTGGGCAGTGCCCTGAAACCCACTGCTTGGGGAACACCACAGCGAGAGTGAACCTGGAATTACCTTCTCCTGCCTACCTGGCAGCGTGGGAGAGCGAGAGGCAGAGGCATGTACCGCTGGGCATGTGACAGGATAGTGAAAGTAGCCCTAGAGGGGACAGTTACACTGTGGAAGAGGTCTAGAAAAACTTCAGTTTGGCTGGTGTATCACCTCATTCTCACAGCTACAGCTTGAAAACAACTGTCCTCATACCTTGCTCACCTAAGAAGCGCAATAAAATAAATTCTGCTAAATGCTTTACAGTTTCATAGCATTTCTTTAAAACTTTCTAAAGTCATTACATTCTTTTATTAGGATAAGTTAACAGATTTTAGTGGAGTTTCTTTACTGAGATCGTTTTTGGGTGAGCCATCATTTCATATATTTAATATAAGTTCTACACTTGTAGTATATTAACTGAGCTGAATTGCTACTGAGAAGTTAAACATATTGCAGAATATGCTTTTCAGAGTGAAACAGCAGTAAAAAATAAGCTATTTTGTTGAGAAGATGCATTTTCTTTCCTAGTCAGAAACATATTAAAGTATGTAGAGCATATAAAAGTAAGTGTTGAGATTTCATCTAGGATAGTTTCAATTTAAGATAAAGAATCCAATTTCTTAGACCGCTTCTCAAATGGAAAAAAAAAATACAGGCCAGAATGTAAGTTAAGAAGAGGACTATTTTATAACCACAATCTGAAGAGCAAAATGATCCTTTCAGACAACAATGTCTTCTACTAAATGCTCCCACATCACCATGATGTACTTCAGTGAAGAACCCCATAGAGCAAAATCTCAGAAGGCATGAAATATATATATATGCATATATTTATATTCAAGCCATGGAACAATACTTAAGAACATTGGTTCGGAGTCTAATCTATTGTTTTCTAAAGGGACTGCATTACCAAGAACTTTACTCACCAAAATATCTTATTCAGTTATTTATCACGGTGGTATCTCAGAGACAACAGCCCTGAACTCCCAGTGTCACACAAGTCCTCTTTGAATGATACTATGACTGGAAAACTCTCAAAAGATGCATAAAACCCCACAGATACACTCCTTTTCATCTTGCCAGTAACATGAGTTATACTTCCATCCAGAACAGAGCCACCTAAATCCAACTTCAGTTTTCACAGATTTCAGATCATCTGGTGTCTAAAGGGAAGGTTTTTAATGAAAGGGTCTTCATACCAGCGTTCGCTTGTAAACCTATTGAAAATTCGTAACTGTTTTAGCACAGATTTCCACATGTAGAGTGTGCTGTAAGACGACACATGTAACATGCCAATTTATGAGTTGTTAATTTAGAGGCTGGTGAAGTTCCTCCTCTGCTCTAAAAGGAGCTTCTGAGCAAAGTGTACAGTCCCCAACTCCTTATGAAGACAAACTTTTTGAGTAGTGCAGCTCAAGTGCATAAGCCCAGCTTGGCATGCAACTAAGCTTAGCATAAACCTGGATACTCAAAAATGCCCCTGTTTAGGGCTTTAGGTTGCTCAGATTTGCACCCCATTACACCTTAAATAATGCATCATAAAGTAAAGGATAATATTGCCACAAAGTCAGGAAAAATCTATTATATCCTTGCTGAATTTCTCAAACAGCAGGTAAATGAAGGGAAGACATATGTCATCTTCTTTTAAGAGAAAAATATTAGAAAGGGTTTCTCACTGTTTAACACAAGGGCTGTGCGTATTTAACTTGACCTTTTAATAGGCTTCTTTGCACATCAATATAATCAGATATTAACAAAGACAAAACACACAGAAAAAGGACTTTAGATTCACTCTTAAACTGGGAAATTCTGTTTCTGATTGTAGGCAGCAACAGACTTTTTATCTTGTCTTCTGTCAGTCAGGAGCAATGTAAGATCCTAGTGGTTATATGACAAATTTCCTTATCCTGCAACTGTTCGGCAGTTACAATTCATTTGGAGGATTTTACCTCAAGGGTGCTGTCTCTCAGCATCACAATTTAGCAATCACTACACTTTACATCCATTTCCATTAGGTATGTTCAGCGAGTTTCAAAAGTAGAATTGTCATAGAGCAGAATGCCTACTATCTACTGGAATAAAACTCATTGAGACAACTTAAACTTAAGCTGCAGTGTATCAGCTTTCCAGAGGCACTGAACTAATTCTTTTTTTTCCACAGCGGAAAGTGCCTGTATCTCACAGACACACTACAGTTAGAGATAGTCTCTTCAGCAGTTAATTAAAAGGGGGACAAAACGGGGCAAGGGGAGGGGACAGAAGAAGAGCCATGGAAATTCCAGTATCTAACACACTATTCTAAGTGTTTGGCTATTAGCAAGCATCATAGGTACACAGCTGTGTATTTTTCTATAAAATCTGCCATTTTCCGACATCTTTATTGTCATTTGGAAAAAAAAATGTTGCACTAGTAGAGTGTGCATCAAGATCAGCTTGTCTTTCAGTGGCTTCATGGTAACATTCAGTTTGTGTTTCTCACATCCTCCCAACACCTCTCTCCCAGGAACTTCCAGCATAGACCCCTCAAAATGTCTCCAGAAGTTAATACCTGCCTACAATATTGGCAAAAGCCTTTCTATCAATTCAAGTCTTCGACTCATCCACTCACGTAAGTAACTAGCAAGTTGTACACCAAGTTTTCAAGTTCCATTTGATTATAAGAATTTCTGCCCCAAGTAAAACATAAACAAAGATAACAAAATGCCCATTAGCCTTCTCATCACTTTTTCCAGGATGCTTACTGTATGGATCTTCATCTCATGACAGATGAAGATTCATAATTAAGACAACAGCAAGAGCGAGATAAAACTGGATATTGAGGGTCAATTGTTTTGTATTTGCATTGGCGCAGTTGGAAATTTAAGTTTATAAAGAGGGGTCCTGTGTGTCAGTAACATTTTCTTCCAGTAATTCTTGGTTTAGGAAAAAAAAAAGCAGCTGTAATTACACTTGTACATTCAACGTACCTTTCCTAATTAAAAACTAAGCAACTACATATCTTCTAATAACATTAGCTGTAATGTGCTTCCTTATAACTCTTGATTGACTAGACCTGAGAAGTTTTATGTGAAAGGGGGTTTTTTATTTCTTTTTCCAAAATAAAGCCAGAGTGACTAGTCGTTAACTGAACACATACTAATTATTTTTGAAGCGCCCATACTCCACAGTGTTTCTTGAGTCTACTGAAAATCTGCAAGTGAATGATAGTCAAACCCGGGTTTCAATAGCTTTCTCCATATTGCAAAGGGGGTTCTCTGTGACATGTTTAGAAGCCACTATGTTTTAAGCTGCAGAAACACAGGTATCCATGGATTTACAAGCTTTTCCAGAAGTCACTTGTGGGTCAAGCAGCTAACATCAGTCATTGCAACACCTACATTGTAACTAGAGGGTTATAGTGAAACAATGGGCTACACAAAAATAAAATAAATCCCAGTAAAGCTACACTCACTGAGAATGCATAACTAAAGAGACTATACTGGAAATCTCTGAACAGTAAATGTTTTCCTATTAAGAGATGGATGCATCTTTTATTTGTGTATGATGTTATTTCACATTGCTAGGGTAAGTCTTTATAAACAGCAGAATTTCCCCTCTGCAAAGAACCAGATTTTCCTAATGAATTTCTTTCATTAAAAAAGCAAGGGGCGAAGGGGACCATTCGTGAATATTCCTTGTTCCAGGTAAGGAGCAATGCATGGCATAAAGAAGGAGAGAATTTAGCACAGTGCTCTAGCTACACAGGAGATACTGTCTTCTAAAATAGAACCTCTTTTGGCTTTCTTGAATTCCTTTCTATAGTTACCAATACTGCCGTTTGTACATAAAGTGATAGACAAACAGCCTCCCTAAGGAAACTTTGACTGCATTTCACTAATATTGTGCTACAGGTCAAAACAGAGACTGCCAAGTGAGTGCACTGGCACACAATATACGAGAGATCATACAAAGAACTTGAGAGAGCAATGAATTAGAAAACACGTGTTCCATCCCAAATGAAAAGCTGGCCCTTCAGTATTAACATTGAAGTGCAAAACTTCCAAACACAAGACAAGCTTCTTTTGTCACGAAATGTGCCTGCATGATAATTTCCACATTGTAAGAGTCAGCTGTGCATTCAGCAATGCACACAAAACACGTTTTGTACAAAGGCACGCTCTGAATCCAGTACTGCACGCATAACCTCAGCTGCGAAACTTGCATACCATAAATTCCCAACTATTATGCACAACAGGATTCCAGTGTGGATGCAACATAAATTACTCACAGGCACATGCAGGCAATCCAAATTATATGGCTGTTAATACACAACACTGATTACAAACATGCATCCCACAACAAGTCAGCAGCTCTCCTGAAGGAGAAAACAGTTCCATTCAGCGTGCAGAAATGGGGAGCTGGAGATATCAGTTTATTTCCTCACTCCCTAACTTAATCCAGGGGTGAAATCTGCTTCCCATCTGTACCTCATCCCATCCTTGGACTAAGTGTAGTGGTCTATCTGCATTTCTGTGGCGTGCAGCATACACAGTACAACTAAACTCAGTATACGGCAGAGGTATCTCTACCATGCCTTTAGACAGAGACCTCTAATTTTACCTCTAAACAGTTCAAATAATATGTGGCAAATAGTTCCCTTAACTAAAAACATTTACACCTTGAACACTTCCTTTGACATAAATTGGCATTGCTTTAATTCTACTTGCAGATTTAAAACAAATCAAATGTATTTTGCAGCTTATTACCACACTCATAATTTAACCTACTACAATAAAATTCACAGTAAAGTTGATTTGGCAGTATAAATTTCAAAATACCATTTCTGGTATGATAACAACATATATTTCCATTTCTTTGTAGCATCAATATTTACAGCACGCAACTGAAATTTTTAAGTATATTGAAAATGTTGCACCTCTGTCATTTCTTACAATGGCACGGTTAGATAGATTTCAACTGAAAGAACTACTCTCAGCTGTCTCTGAGAGAACAGCATTTTCTATTTGCAAAAGAGTTTTCTTACATAATCTCATTTAAGATAATATGGAAAATCTGTAGCAAAACCTAGATGCCTAAATTCACGAGTTTTTACTTAAAAACCTTAACTGCCATGATTTAGAGCATGCTTACTTGCTTCCCTGCTTGCTCAGATGTGATTTCTAGAACATGCCTTTCTAACTCTTGGAGGTAGGAGCGTGGACTGTGGAAAAAAGCAAAGAGACATAACTGTACTACTGCTTTGAGCTCCCAGTTACCTACAAGGAAAAATACAGTATTGCAGCTGTTGAGATAGTGAGTCAGTGTTCCTCTTTATGTCAGCCGTTCTTGTCCTACTCCACATCTCTAAAGACCATGGGGCTTTCAGGGGTAAAAGATCACAACATTACAAGCAAAATAAATAAAGCAACCACAATAAACCCTGGGAGAACTCCCAGAAAACATCATTCAAATAATCCTGAGTGAACATTGCCTTTTCGTAGGGAATATCCAAAACCACTCCTGAGAATCAGAAATCCTTGAAAGTGATCCCGAGTCCTCTTGATTTTATATCACAGAATCACAGAATGTTAGGGATTGGAAGGGACCTCAAAAGATCATCTAGTCCAATCCCCCTGCCAGGGCAGGAACACCTAGGTGAGGTTACACAGGAAGGCGTCCAGGCGGGTTTTGAATGTCTCCAGAGAAGGAGAATCCACAACCTCCCTGGGAAGCCTGGTCCAGTGTTCCGTCACCCTGACTGAGAAGAAGTTTCTTCTCAAATTTAAGTGGAACCTCTTGTGTTCCAGCTTGAACCCATTACCCCTTGTCTTACTGTTGGTTGTCACCGAGAAGAGCCTGGCTCCGTCCTCGTGACACCCACCCTTTATATATTTATAAACATTAATGAGGTCACCCCTCAGTCTCCTCTTCTCCAAGCTAAAGAGACCCAGCTCCCTCAGCCTTTCCTCCTAAGGGAGATGCTCCACTCCCTTAATCATCTTTGTGGCCCTGCACTGGACTCTCTCCAGCAGTTCCCTGTCCTTCTTGAACTGAGGGGCCCAGAACTGGACGCAATATTCCAGATGAGGTCTCACCAGGGCAGAGTAGAGGGGAAGGAGAACCTCTCTCGAACCTACTAACCACCCCCCTTCTAATACACCCCAGGATGCCATTGGCCTTCTTGGCCACAAGGGCACAGTGCTGGCTCATGGTCATCCTGCTGTCCACCAGGACCCCCAGGTCCCTTTCCCCTACACTGCTCTCTAATAGGTCATTCCCCAACCTGTACTGGAACCTGGGGTTATTCCTGCCCAGATGCAAGACTCTACATTTTCCCTTGTTATATTTCATTAAATTTTTCCCTGCCCAACTCTCTAGCCTGTCCAGATCTCACTGGATGGCAGCACAGCCCTCTGGCGTGTCAGCCACTCCTCCCAGCTTGGTGTCATCAGCAAACTTGCTGACAGTACACTCAATTCCCTCATCCAAGTCGTTGATTAATATATTGAATAGTATTGGTCCCAGAACTGACCCTTGAGGCACTCCACTAGATACAGGCCTCCAACCAGACTCTGCCCCATTGATCATGACTCTCTGGCTTCTCTCCTTCAGCCAGTTTGCAGTCTACCTCACTACCCGATCATTCAGTCCACACTTCCTCAGTTTTGCCGTGAGGATGCTGTGGGAGACGGTGTCAAATGCTTTGCTGAAGTCAAGGTAGACCACATCAACTGCTCTGCCATCGTCAATCCACCTTGTTACGTCTTCATAAAAGGCTATGAGGTTGGTCAAGCACGACTTCCCCTTGGTGAAGCCATGTTGACTGTCCCTGATGACCCTCTTATCCTTGATATGTCTTAAGATGGCACCAAGGATAAGGTGTTCCATCACTTTCCCAGGGATGGAGGTGAGGCTGACCAGTCTGTAGTTGCCCGGGTCCTCCTTCTTGCCCTTTTTGAAGACCGGAGTGACATTTGCTTTCCTCCAGTCCTCAGGCACCTCTCCCGTTTCCCAAGACTTGGTAAAGATGATGGAGGGCGGTCCAGCAATGACTTCAGCCAGCTCCCTCAGCACCCGCGGGTGCATCCCATCTGGACCCATGGATTTATGGATGTCCAGATTGCTTAACTGGTCCCTAACCCAGTCCTCATCAACTGAGGCAAACTCCTCCATTGCCCTGCCTTCTTCTGGGGCCTCAGGGGTACGGGGCTCCTCAGGACAGCCTCCGACAGAGTAGACAGAGACAAAGAAGGCATTCAGTAATTCTGCCTTCTCTGTATCTTCTGTCACCAGGGCACCCACCCCGTTCATCAGTGGGCCTACATTGCCTCTGGTGTTAGTTTTATCTGCCATGTATTTGAAGAACCTCTTCCTGTTGTCCTTGACCCCTCTCGCCAGGTTTAACTCTAAGGAGGCCTTAGCTTTCCTAGTTGCCTCCCTACATCCTCTGACAACAACCTTATATTCTTCTCAAGTGGCCAGCCCCTCCTTCCATGATTTGTAAACTCTCCTCTTCCACTTGAGTTTGCCCAGCAGTTCCCTGTTTAACCACGCAGGTCTCCTGGCTCCCTTCCTTGACTTCCTGCGCGTTGGGATGCACTGATCTTGAGCTTGGTAGAAGCAGTCCCTGAATGCTAACCAACTATCTTGGGCCCCTTTACCTTCCAGCAGCCTTGCCCATGGGATTTCCTCCAGCAATTGTTTGAAAAGGCCAAAGTCGGCCCTGCTGAAGTCCAGGGTTGCAATTCTGCTCGGTATTCTGCTCCCACCACAGGAGATTCTGAACTTCACCATCTCATGGTCACTGCAACCAAGGCAGCCCCCCACCTTTACTGCTTCAACCAGACCCTCCTTGTTAGCGAGGACGAGATCCAGCAGCGCACCTCTCCTAGTCAGCTCCTCCACCATTTGCATCAGAAAGTTATCATCAATGCACTGGAGGAACCTCCTAGACTGAGGCTGGCTGGCTGAGTAGTCCTTCCAGCAAACATCAGGGTAGTTAAAATCCCCCATAACAACCAGAGCCTGTGACTGTGAAGCCACGCTCAGCTGCCCGTAGAAGGCCTCATCAACATCCTCACTCTGATCCGGTTGGCCTGTAATAGACTCCCACAACAGTGTCACCCCTGCCAGCCTGCCCCTTAATTCTCACCCACAGACTCTCAACTTGCTCCTCAACTGCACCTGGACAGTACTCTATACGTTGTAGTTGCTCTCTCACATAAAGAGCAACTCCACATATTCTGTGTCTTCCTCACTTACTACCAGAATATCAACAAAATATAATAACCTGTGAAAAGCTCCATGAAGTCTTCAGTATTTAACTGCTTAACAAGAAAAAAGAGAGGCATGAAGCACAAGAGGTGACATTAAAAAAAAACCTCTCCAGGTTTTAAAATAAATGCTCAAGTGTTAAAAAGCAGGTGTAAGGTGAAATGATGGGCAGTAGCACTATTTACTCTGCTTCCCCTGCTTGTGTAAATCCTACATCTACCATACTCTGCTGGAAAGCGTGAGGCTGCACAGCAAAAGCTGCACTCAGATAACTGGCAAGATCCTTTCACCTATGGGGAACGGGCTTCTTCTCTGCAGCAGCTGAGCAGATCCAAGCATGGCAAGGTTGTGGACTGTAACGCGCGCCAGGCAGGAGACACTGCTTGCAGTGTAAATATGGATTTGTACATCTCTGAGAGGAGCAGGGTATATGCTTGGAGGAGCAGAACCACAGGAGGCCCAAAAGACGTGACGATAAGGAGAGGTGCCTACAGCTCCAGACGTTATTTCAACCCACAAAGCTACTGACACCAGCTTTTCTCAGCAGCTGTCATCAAAAGCAAAGTCAGAAGAAAGGTCCAACCTTTCAAGGACCCACTGGAGATGCAGAAAGATTTGTTTTCAGACATTTTATTTAAATCTGCCTAACCCAACAGATCTGTAAGTTCTCTCTAAAAATATTTCTCTTGTTTATTAGTTTCTGTTTGTTATAATAAAATGAGGAGCAGAGACTGAGAGCCACTTTGAACACTTTGGCACATCCCATGCAGACAAGTTGAGGCCGTTCTGCCTCAAGGCCCTGGCTGACTCTGGGTCCCGCACAAATGCCTTTTTAAACAACCATTTTCTCTTTCAACACATAAAAATTAGAGGATCTAAATCAATAGTTGGAGCTTACAATGGATGTAGAGCAGCTGTGGTTTTTAGCAACGTGTGCAGCCTCACAGGCTCCAAAATGAGCAGCTGCAGGGAGAGACGTGGCAGGGGAGGGGAAACCCTGCCAAGGCAAACCATCAGGTTGCAGGCCCTCAGCAGTGAGTATGTGACAGAAAAGTAGCAGTTTAAGCAACCTTTATTTTTTTTTTCCCAGATCTATTTTGTAAGTAGCAGAAACGAGTCATCGCATTTAATCTTAAAGTAATCCTCTTTAAGCCTAAAGTGCTTATGTCTCTGTGAGCACAGCATTCTGCCAGCATTGTAATGGACCAGAGCAAGCAGCAACGTGCAAAGAGCTCCTTTTTCAGCAGAGTTCATCAGGCCGGGATCAGTGTCCACTTTCTGGCAGCTGCCCATAACAGACCTCCTCAGTACTGTATTTTCTACGGTTGGATAGAGTCTGGAGAAGGTACCACCTGATATTTACTTATGTTTGGCAATACATTCAAAAATGTACAGAACTATTAGTTTAGCCTTGGAGACTACAAGGTGAAGCACTGTGCTTTCAAGCAGTGCACCCTCTGCAGAGCCTCAGAGAAAGCAAGTCAAACAGGAAAGTGGGGGTGGGGGGCAGAAAAACACACAGATTTTTACTAGCCTTTTTCATGCCAGTAGGCAAAGGAGCAGATTACACCATGTGCTGAGCCACATAGCTCTTCTTCCAGGTTGGCACCTGTACAGTGAAAGTCAAATAAGTGCTGTTACAGTACGCTAAAGCATGTTATACAATCCCCCTTGCTCAAGAAAGCTTGAGGCTGAATGATGCCAACTCCAGCTGTCCTTTGACAAGAACCAGAGGCAAACAGGGTAGCTTAAATTAGGCATGGGGCAGCTGAAAACAACTCTGGTCCAACATATATATTCTTCACAGTATTGTAGGAAGATTACAAAAAATAACAAGAGATCTGCTAGCATACATGACAGCAGGTGAGCTGCAATAATCTTTTGCTCCCTTTGGTCTACAAGTGAACATTATAATTCAGGGTACTCTTCTTCTCCCCGACCAATATTTCTTAGAAGCAGATTTTTCAGCCAGTGTACCCAATACTCTTCTCAATAGCATCTCTGCACTCTGCTAACCCATCATTGTTGCTGCCAATAAACACGTCAATTGAGAAAGGGGCCGATTATGTAGTTCTATGTAGGACAGTATAATATAATATCTCAACAGCAATAATCATTGTTATCGGCACTTGACAAGTGCAAAACCCAAACTTTAAAATGAACTAGCCTCTTAAAGAATAAAGCTTTTGTCAACAAAAGACATGCTCTCCAGAACTTAAATACCAGCTAGAAGGAACATTAACTATCATGTATAAACAGGTGCTCTGCCTAATGTCATCTTCCATTAATACCTGGTCCAAGGTGTACCGAAGTCAACAGGAGCTTTATAATTGATTTCAGTGAGGTTTGGAATATGCCTTTACACTGTACTCATTGTCTCTTGTGCCTGCTACTCAATAAATACTCCTGTTGGCTTCTAAAAACGTATTTAGAAAAGAGTATTCTAATTTAAAAAGTAACTTTCGGCTTGCAGAAAGCAAAATTTAAAATAAAATCTGCTAGTATCAGACTGAAGACTGAGACTTCAACTTTCTCCCTTCAGGAGGAAGGAACTCAGCCCTATGAACAGCTGCCTGCAGTGGCAAAAATCCTACTGGGGAAATGCCAGAGTCCTGGGGGCAACCAAAGCACACGAGTTATGCCTGCATCTGCAGTTCTGGAGATTGTGACACGCCGAGGCATCGTGTAACAATGTACAGCAGTTTGCTGTGTGATCCTCTTCCCGAGAGCTGCTCCCTCCCTCTTGTTTGGATCTAGTCTATGCCAGCAGAGTAGGTACAACTGTCTTCGAAGGGCAGCTGTGCCACTGGCAAGTGCACACCGCAGCACTGTGTCGTTCTCTCTAGGAGAACAAGTTTTCAGAATACAGAAAGAGCCCATAACAAGGATGAGATCCTTTTCAGATTTTCCCTTCTAAAATGTCTTCTGTCTTTCTTTTAAATATATTCATTTACTTCTGACTAAATGTAGTTATGGATGCTTATTATCTCTGCTGGCTTTATGGATGATGCAGGTTGTTAAACTGCTGCCTGGACTTTTCAGGTTGCAGATGTGTGTATTTAACCAAGAGTGCGCTGAATCTGGGCACAAGCACATCTGTTCTTCTGTCATTCATTCTGCACGGAAGTCAACTCATTATGTCCAACCTGACACATCATGATCTCTTCTGAGGCAGGCTCAGGAGAAAGGAATACTGATCACCTGTTTGTTTATGTTTATTAGACATATGTTCCTTACTCATGCAAGCTGTAAGTAGATTATGCAGACAGTACTCTTGACCAAAGCAAGTGTCTCGGGGCTGTTCCTTATTGTGAGCAATGGCAGCAGAGGCCACAATGCACTAACAAAGTCTAAACACCTTCAGAAACATTCATCCATTCTACCTGTTCCCAGTAACACACGCTCAACCTGGAAACCCACCAGATTTCTGAAACTGAGCAGCTGGTGACTGCCAGCCCAAGGAGGCTGAGGCACCCCCATCTCCTTAGTGGTACCATGAAACATCAGGTCCCATTTCCACCTTACATACTAATAGAAAGTGAAGTTAAACTGCAGAACCAATACAGCTGTACTCTTACTGATGAAGGAAGATCTGAAAAATCAATATCCTTTTGCCATTTCAGTTGTGATTATTGACTAGACTAGGGAGTTTTATCAGTCCAATCTATTTTGACCAACATTAAATATGAAAATATCCCCTTTTTGGAAAACAAACACATCTTTTTAATCTTCTTCCCATTCTATTCCTATCATGATTCTTTGTAGTAATCTGAAGTGTAACCACTTTTTTTTTTTTAATCAGAAATTACACTGAGTGCCTTTTAACCAGATGCCTGAATAAATAAAGCATATATTACAGAACACTTACTTCCAGGGAATTTATATTTCTCACACTTTCAAATCTATGGTACCTTAAACACCTGCGTGCACATTACTCACTTTCACACCTTAAAACTAACTATGACAAGGACTAGGAGTTCATCTAACTTAAAAAAAAAAAGGAGGGGGGAAATAAAGGAAAATTCAGAAGGTTATATTTTCACCACTGACCACCAGTCTCTGGAAAAATAGCACCTTCCTCAGCAATCACAGAGTAAGAGCTGCAGAACCTTTATGCAGGTTAGGCGTTTCATGCACGTTGGCCCTTAGGCCTGCAGCAAGATTGTTTCCAGTGGCCTGTTGATATCATGATTCTCACCTCTAATGTGATCAGTATTAATTATTCTGGAACAATGTATAATGTTTGATTTCCTGCCATAAAACTGTGAAGTCAATTTCCTCTACATTTCCAATGAAGTCTTGATGTGACCTTGGTGGCATAAAATGCTAATAATCTCTATACCTTAAAGACTAAAGTAAAATATTAGTTTTCCTTGTTGTTCTCTTGAGGTAGACCTGGAGGGAAGTAGAAAAGGAAAGAAAAATGCTTCCTAATATTGACTTAGCCCAGAAGATTACATCACCATTTCAATAAAACACAAAACAATTTTAAAAAAAAAGAGAAACGCAGTGCATGCTTTCTACTCTAGCTTTATCCTTAGGAATTTATGATTTAAAGAAACTTGAAAATTAATAGCTAGTTTTCATATAAAAGGTATATACCAAGCATATTTATGCATACTTTATGGAAAGTAACCTTCAAATATCATCTGGCCTCCTTTTTGTTTTAAATTATGTACGTATACAATACATATTTTTATTCATATACATATGATATATGCTTTATATATAATGTACACACATGAATCTAAAAATCACATGTAAGTTCCAGGACCAATTTTTCAGGCAAGCTGAACATCTTCTGCCACCTCCTTTTCTGAGGTGTAGTCTAGGGGAAAGTCATCCACTTTGTGATAGTATTTGGGCATTCAAAAGTAAACTCATCTTCTGGAGGGTTGCTCCAAGACTGTGCAACAAATCTACATTAATGGCAAACCTCTGATAACTTCCTGATCATTATGAAAAGGTCCTGTCTTTAACACCCTTCTGCCAATTTAAATGCAACACTACACAAAAATAAATTACTACCTTAAAAGAAATGAATGAGTACAATAGCAAAGGGATGGAAACCATATATATCTGTACCTGTTGCATACCATTATTTCTTAATACGTGCATCTTAGGTAGTATGGTTTAAGATGAACTACACAAGCACTTTGAATATACAATTCGATAGTGAAAGGTATGGACATCTGCCCCTTCTGTCAGCACCCACAGTACAGTTTCCACATAAAAATAATATATTCAAACTTTTCAAACTTTCCAGCACTATTCAGTCAACAAAAATAGCCCTTTTGGCTACATATCAGACTCACCAAGGTGAGAGAGTCCACTGAGAGCCTAGGGTTTCTATAGTCAAAATGAATACAAATTTTAGCCAGTGGCTCATGAACAATATCCCTCAAGAACACAGAAAATTCCTATCAATGACTCCTCATCAAAGCTGCCAACAGGATGAATTAATTCACACAATTGAGCACTCATGGTCTTCCGCTCGTTAGCTCTTGAAACATTTCTTATACTTATTCCTATTGAACACTGCTCCCTAGGGTCTTAAGAAGTTGCTTTGAGGAAAAAAAAAAGACCAACATGTAAACCTCGGTTAAGTGTATTTCCTTTTCCATAAAGACTCTTTTCTTTCAAGTTGTCTCTGAATTGAAAATCCTCCTGTGAACAGGTTCCAGGGAAGGACCAAACTCAACAAAAGGAACTGTAAAAGTGTTTAAATCTTCTTGTAAGCATAGCTTGAAATGGCCAACAGGAAACTAACATAAATCACACTGAAACAAGTGAATAAAACTTTAGGAGGAAAAGGCGCCTAGCATTTTATTCTGCATTATTTACCCTTGTGGATTAAAAAAGAAAAGAAAAGAAAAAAACATTGGCAGGATTTATCCTGCTCTTATTTAAACTGCTTTGCTTATCCTTATTTCTGAGAGAGCTATAAAGGGAGTCAGATGGAGAGAAAAGTGCAATGCTGCTTTCCAGTATAATTTTATTAGATTCATAGTGCATGACTGAAAGGAGCTCATTGTAAACAGCTGATTGGGTTTTAAAGCAGTGGATAATCAGTTGGGTAAATTACCATTTATTGTCTTTAGGACTTATGTACTCTGGGAACCCAAGCCCACCAGTGACTGACTGGTGTATTATACTCCCTGGTGTCGTATGGGGCAGAGCTATGGACCTTGAAGAAACCAAATGAATATCGACTTGCAGTGATAGAGATGACATGTCTCAGGAGGATCTCTGATGTTAGCAGAAGACAGAAACTGAGAAGTAATGACACCAGAAGCACACTGTGAATAAAAGCTGCAAGCTGCCATGAGAGAACTGGAAATGCTGCTGTGTAGGAGGTACCTGCATAACACCTTTCATAAAAAAAAGAGAAGTTCTTTCTCTGTAAAACCTCTCCAGCTAGGCACAGTGAAAACATATCCATATAGTATTAAAAACAGAAACATCAAATGTGACTTCAACATATCTAAGTTTGTGACTATTCAGAAACCCATGTCAGACCTCAAAGCTGG
This sequence comes from Caloenas nicobarica, assembly GCF_036013445.1. Classification (NCBI taxonomy): domain Eukaryota; kingdom Metazoa; phylum Chordata; class Aves; order Columbiformes; family Columbidae; genus Caloenas; species Caloenas nicobarica. The sequence goes on from NC_088247.1 coordinate 108,080,697, forward strand.
GAAGATGGCAGGGAAAAGCATTTACCACTTGCCTTAACAACTTCTCTTTTCAGGAATTTCTGAAGTAGCATTTTATTCCAAACTGTAATAGACTCTTAAAAAACTGAAATGAAAAACATTATGTTTAAAAAAACATGTCAACTGTTTATTACAATAATTTTCAAATGCTTTTAACTTTCTCATTTTTTTTTTCCACTGACGTAATGTTTGGTTAGATTGCAACAACACCTGTGATTTCATCTCTGGCTTGGTGCTAATCTGAACACAACTTTATAAACATCCAAGTGTAAATACGGGAGCAAGGTTGTTATACTCATTTTTTGTTTCACACATCAAAGACTTGTGCTTGATATTACTCTAGAGCAGACTGTCTACAATAGGTGGAAATACCATACAGCATCTACAAGTTGTAGAAATAGAGAATCCGTGACTGGGGAATTTCAGGGCCTTTATTCTCTATAGTTGACTGGACTGAACTTAATGACTTCCTCAGGACACTATAATATTTAGTGTTCTCTTTTTGTTGTCCGTTCTTTCAACATATAGATTCAAAACACAAAAATGAGGGAGAGAACAGAAAGACTAATTTATTTTCACAGAATGTTAGGGATTGGAAGGGACCTCAAAAGATCATCTAGTCCAATCCCCCTGCTGGAGCAGGAACACCTAGATGAGGTTATGATACAGGGAATTAAAGAACTAACATGTAAAGAACTAACACTTAAAGAATTAAGGAGCTAACCCTTAACCCACATCACAATTGCCTAGCCTTGCTTAGCTTTGTGTAACTTATCGTATGAGAAACAGGGGTTCACTGACAACTTCATAGGCCTTGCAAAGATAAAAAAAACCTTGGGTGCATCCTTGGTGCATCCTTGGGTGAACTAGATAACAGAAACTTGGGCACAGGACAGGAGATATGCCAGTTCTAACCAACTCATCAGTTTGAGTCCCAGCCAACTCAGCACACCAGGCCAGAGGTAAAAGCATCCAGTGAAGAAGACCCTGGTTCACGATCACTGCACAGGCGCAACCAGGAGGGGCCAGAGGTGGAGACTATGGAAATGATTTCCTGGAACTCATTGTAATAAGAAGCGCCTTCTGGGGGACAGGTTATGAATATGTATAGGTGTTCCTAGAACTTTCATGAAAATGTAACACTTCACAACATTTAACCAAGCCCACAGCTACTGGAAATTTACACACGTCTTAGGTGGAATTATTCCCCCATGTGTCCGGCACGCTGTAAATAAACATACCTACTTTACAATCAGAGGTTGTAAAGTCATTTCCGTGCCTCAGTTACACAGGAATATGTCCACGTGGGTTTTGAATGTCTCTAGAGAAGGAGACTCCACAACCTCCCTGGGCAGCCTGTTCCAGTGTTCTGTCACCCTCACTGAGGAGAAGTTTCTTCTCAAATTTAAGTGGAACCTCCTGTGTTCCACTTTGCACTCATTGCCCCTTGTCTTACTGTTGGTTGTCACCGAGAAGAGCCTGGCTCCATCCTCGTGACACTCACCCTTTACATATTTATAAACATTAATGAGGTCACCCCTCAGTCTCCTCTTCTCCAAGCTAAAGAGACCCAGCTCCCTCAGCCTTTCCTCCTAAGGGAGATGCTCCACTCCCTTAATCATCTTTGTGGCTCTGCGCTGGACTCTCTCAAGGATTTCCCTGTTCTTCTTGAACTGAGGGGCCCAGAACTGGACACAATATTCCAGATGAGGTCTCACGAGGGCAGAGTAGAGGGGAAGGAGAACCTCTCTCGACCTACTAACCACCCCCCTTCTAATACACCCCAGGATGCCATTGGCCTTCTTGGCCACAAGGGCACAGTGCTGGCTCATGGTCATCCTGCTGTCCACCAGGACCCCCAGGTCCCTTTCCCCTACACTGCTCTCCAACAGGTCATTCCTCAACTTATACTGGTACCTGGGGTTGTTCCTGCCCAGATGCAAGACTCTACATTTTCCCTTGTTATACTTCATTAAATTTTCCCCCGCCCAACTCTCGAGCCTGTCCAGGTCTCGCTGGATGGCAGCACAGCCTTCTGGTGAGTCAGCCACTCCTCCCAGTTTGGTGTCATCAGCAAAACTGCTGACAGTGCAATCTGTTCCCTCATCCAAGTCATTGATGAATGTATTGAATAGTACTGGTCTCAGTACTGACCCTCGAGGGACTCCACTAGATATAGGCCTCCAAATAGACTCTGTCCCATTGACCACAACTCTCTGGCTTATTTCCTTCAGCCAGTTCACAGTCCACCTCACTACCCAATCGCTCAGACCACACTTCCTCAGTTTAGCAGCGAGGATGCTGTGGGAGACTGTCAAATGCTTTACTGAAATCAAGATAGACCACATCCACTGCTTTACCATCATCTCTCCACCTGGTTATTTTCCCCTTCTCTTTTTCAAGGAAAGTGAAAGAAAACAGCAGCAGTAGCTAGTTAACATTTCAGTTATGTCAGAGCTGTTTTGAGCCTTCTTATACTACATCAAGAGTCACACAACTTGAAGGAAAACACTTTTTTTTCATTGATTTTTAAATTTTTACTCCTTTTTTCCTTTACTTTTATACATTTATGTAATTTCATTGTAAACACACATAAAAATAAAATAGTTCCACCTATATCTACTTGCCAGTTAAAGTCACTGTGCTTATAATAAACACATGTAATGTGTAATTTCAAAGGGAATCTCCTTGCAAATTAGAGATTAGAAGACTGAAGCTACAAAGATACTCAAAGAAATGATTAAGGAAGCGGTATGTTAAGCACCTAAAACATCATACAATATTACAGAAAGAGGTTGGATTAGCCAAGAACCATCTGTATCAATCCAGCTAAAATTCACAGAATCACAGAACGGCTGGTGTTGGAAGGGACCTCTGGAGATCATCTAGTCCAACCCACCTGCTAAAGCAGGTTCTCCAGAGCAGATTGCACAGGAAAGTGTACAGGCGGGTTTTTAATATCTCCAGGGAAGGAGACTCCACAGCCTCTCTGGGCAGCCTGTTCCAGTGCTCTGTCACCCCCCAAGTAAAGAAGATTTTCCTCATATTCAGATGGAACCTCCTATGTTTCAGTCTGTGCCTGTTGCCCCTCATCCTATGGTTGGGCACCACTGAAAAGAGTCTGATCTCATCTTCTTGACATCCACCTTTGAGTCATTTATAAACATTGATGAGATCCACTCTCAGCCTTCTCTTCTCCATGCTGAATAGACCCAGCTCTCTCAGCCTCTCCTCATAAGAAAGATGCTCTAGGCCTCTAATCATCTTCGTAGCTTGCCACTGGACTCACTCTGGTAAGTCCTTGTCCTTAAACTGGAGGGCCCAGAACTGGACACAGTACTACAGATGCAGCCTCACCAGGGCAGAGGAGAGGGGGACAATAACCTCCCTAGACCTGTTGGTCACACATTTTTGGTGCACCCCAGGATACCATTGGATTTCTTGGCCACAAGGGCACATTGTTGACTCATGAACTCCAAAGTCCTCTGCAATGCTGCTTTCCAGCAGGTCAACCCCTAACCTGTACTGGTGCCTGGAATTATTCCTCCCCAGGTGCAGGACCCTACCCTTGCCCTTGTTGATCATCATTAGCTTCTTCTCTGCCCAGTCCTCCAGCCTGTCCAGGTCACGCTGAATGGCAGCACAGTCTTCTGGTGTCTCAACCGTTCCTCCTAGTTTGGTATCATCAGCAAACTTGCTGAGGGTGCACTCAGTCTTCTCATTCAGGTCACTGATGAACAGGTTGAACAGGACTGACCCTTGGGGAACCCCACTAAATACAGGCCTCCAACTAGACTCTGCACCATTGATCACAACCCTCTGAGCTCTGCCATCCAGTCAGTTCATGATCTATCTTACCGTGCATTCACCAAGCCGACACTTCCTGAGCTTACCTATGAGGGTGTTGTGAAAGAGTGTCAAAAGCCTTGCTGAAGTCAAAGTAGACAACATCTACTGCTCTCCCCTCATCTACCCAGCCAATCATAGCATCATAGAAGGCTATCATGTTGGTCAAACATGATTTCCCTTTGGTGAACCCATGCTGACTACTCCTGATAACCTTATTTTCCTCCACATGCTTGGAGATGATGTCCAGAATGAACTGTTCCATCACCTTTCCAGGGATGAATGTGAGGCTGACTGGCCTGTAGTTTCCTGGGTCATCCTTCTTGCCCTTTTTGAAGGCTGGAGTGATGTTGGCTTTCTTCCAGTCCTCAGGCACCCTTCCTGTTCTCCAAGACCTTTCAAAGATGATGGAGAGCAGCTTAGCAATAACATCTGGCAACTCTCTCAGCACTCGTGGATGCATCCCATCGGGGCCCATGGATTTGTGGGTGTCCAGATTGTCTAAATGATCTCTAATCTGATCCTCCTCAACCAAGGGAAGTCTCCCTTTGCCAGACTTTCTCTCCTATCTCTAGGGTCTGGGATACCTGAGGGCTGGTCTTAGCAGTAAAGACAGAAGTGAAGAAGGCATTCAGTAACTCTGCCTTCTTTGTATCACCTGTCACCAGGGCACCCTCCTCATTCAGCAGCAGACCTACATTTTCCCTAACCTTCCTTTTGTTGCTGATATACTTGAAGAAGCCCTTCTTGTTGTCCTTGACATACCTGGACAGATTTACTTCCAAGTGGAGCTTGGCCTTCCTCACCACATCCCTGCATACTCTAACAGCCTCCTTATATTCCTCCCAAGTGGTCTGTCCCTTTTTCCACATTACATAAACATCCTTCTTCCACCTGAATTTTGATTGGAGCTCCTTACTCATCCATGCTGGCCTGTTACTCCCTTTACTTCATTACTTCCTCATAGGGATGCCTTGGTCTTGAGCTTGGAGGAAGTGATGTTTGAATATTAGCCAGCAATCTTGGACTTCCTACCTTCTAGAGCCCTATCCCATGGGATTCTTCCAAGTAGGACCTTGGAGAGGCCAAAGTTTGCTCTGCTGAAGTCCATGGTTTTGGTCCTACTTATTGTCCTGCTTCCTACACACAGGATCCTGAACTCTACAGTCTTACGATTGCTGCAGCCAAGACTGTCCCCAACTGTGACATCTCCAACCAGTTCTTTTTGGTTTGTTAGGACAAGGTCCAGCAGCACGCCTCTCCTCTTTGGCTCCTCTACTATCTGTGTCAAAAAGTTGCCATCAATGATCTGCAGGAGTCTCCTGGACTCTGCATGCTTAGCCGCATTGCCCATCCAGCAGATGTCAGGGTGACTGCAGTCTCCCATGAGAATGAGGGCATGTGATCATGAGGCTACTTCCAGCTGTCTGTAGAAAGCCTCATCAACTTCCTCCTCCTGATCAGGTGGCCTGTAGTAAACACCCACAACAATGTCTCCCTTTTTAGCCTGTCCCTTAATTTTTACCTGTAAGGACTCAACTCGTTCATCATTCCCCCCTCGGCGGAGTTCAAGACATTTTTGTTGCTCTCTCACATAAAGTACAACTCCTCCACCTCACCTTGCTGGCCTCTTTCCTGAAAAGTACATAGCCTTCCATTACAACATTCCAGTCCTGTGGGCTGTCCCACCATGTCTCAGTAACAGCAATGACTACAAGGCCTTTTGAATGCACACAGATCTCTAATTCTTCCTGTTTATTTCCCATGCTATGCATGTTGGTGTACAGACACTTCAAGGGAAGTACTGAAGCATGTGGGTTTCTCATGAGGGGTCCAGAAGGATACACTGTAGTCGTGAGGTGGCTGGCCTTCTGGATCTCATATTGGGAGTCACCTAAGGAATATTTGTCACTGCTCTGGTTGGTCTGGCATGTTCCCCAGTTGGATCTGATTGTGTGAGCATCACCACTTTCGATCCCACTCCTCAAGCTCATCATTTTAGAGCCTGTTTCACCTTGCCCCTCTATACTTGCTGTTTCATCCCACAGCATGTCACAGGTGAGCATGATTACATCTCCCTCCCCCATCATACCTAGTTTAAAGCTCTGTCAATGAGCCCTGAAGCATTCCTGCTAGCCTCTTCCCCTTACGTGTAAGGTGAACTCTATCTGATGCCAGCAAACCCGGTGCTGTATAGGCCATCCCATTATCAAAAAAGCCAAAACTGTGGTGGTGACACCAACCGTGGAGCCATGTGTTAATGGCATGCACCCGTCTATTTCTTCTAATGTCACTGCCCATGACTGGAAGAAGAGAGGAGAAAATAACCTGTGCTCCTGATTCCTTCAACCAACTATCCCAAGGCCCTGAAGTCTCTTTTAATTTCCCTTGGATTATGGGTTGCAACCTCATGGCCACCTACATGGAAGACCAGTGATGGGTAGTAGTGCAAGGGCTGTACCAGGCTAGGAAGCTTCCTGGTGGTGTGCTTAACCCAGACCCCAGGAAGGCAGCAGATGTCCCTAAGAGAAGGGTCCTTCCAGCATATTGGACCCTCCATACCCCCCAGAAGAGAGTCATCTACAACTATAATGCTCCTTTTCTTTCTTGTGGACATGCTCGTAATACGGGGGGTAGGCCTTTCAGATCGTGTGAGCACCTGTGGTGTAGATGGTGTAGATGACCCTTCATTTTAATTGGCCATTGATTGGCTTTCCAATTCCAGAGCCTCGTACCTGTTGTCTAGAGGCACCTGGGAGGGTGGGGCGGGCAAGCGGATGTTTTGCCTGCTACCTCAGGTATGGACTTGTTTTCATTCACCCCTTTCCCTTGACCTACAGTCTTCAGTCAGTCAGGGAGAGGATAATGGACTCTCTTGATCTTGGTTACTTGGTGGTGGCTTTTTGTGTCTCAGGGAGGCCAGAGCTTGATCCTACCAGTCTCTTTTCTTCTCTGCCTCCCTGATGCTTCTCAACCTTTCTACCTTCTTTTTTGGCTCTACTACCAGGCTGAGCAGGTTATCCACCTGGTCACATCCCACAGAGCTCTCCTCTCTTCAACCATTCCATTCCAGTGAGAGACTCTGGCATTCCCTGCAGCCCAAGGTCTGGATGGCTGCATGCTTCCTTGGCAGCTCTGTTTGGGTTGCGGCCGCCTTCAGGGCAAATGCAAGGGACTTACCTTTCATCTGGGTGGCTACCATAGTTAGGTTCTTCCTGCGAGGGTGATAACCACTAGCTTCACTAATCTCTTGAGCTGGCAGAGCTTCCTTGCCCTTGCCACTCACCTTTCCATGCAAATTGCCATGCCAAGTGCCTCACCCCTGTTTGCTGGCCCTGTCAACTGCTCTCCTGGTCGCCCGTGCTCCCTAGGGGCCGTTTAAATCTCCCAGCAATGCCCCCTCTGTGTCAGCCTCACTCTTGAGATTTGCTGCCTCTCGGCACAAATGGCAGAACTGCCTCTTCCTTGGGTTTCCCTGCCTCCAGGAAGCCCACTGTCTGCCCAGCCTAGTGCTCAGCTGTGCTCAGTCATTCTATGACAGGGCTACAGAAAATGGAAAAAGAAATAGCTGCACTATTTCTTGACTTTAATGCATTTTTTAAAAGACAGCAGAAATTGCATAACATAACCAAACTAGGCAAAACTAATATAGCCAATGATTTTTCAACTTTCCTCATTTATGGATCAATAACTATTCTGCAGCAGAGGTATGGCCATGCTGTAGACTTTACATATATAAAATTACTGATTTCCGTTGCCTGTTGTAAACTGTTTAGAAGCAATGGATGCTGTCTGTCCCCAGGACCCCATAGAACACAGCTGCATGATGACATTAGAGTTGTCTTTACAGCCACCACTACAAGTCTGAGTATCAACAGTTTTATGTCAAATTAAGGGGTTATTTCGACCTAAGAATGCATTCTGGGCTTGCTCCTTCCATTAATAACCCAGATGGCAAAATAAAGAGACTCTGTGCACATCACCAAGATCTTGCAAGCAGTTGGACCATTGGTTCAGAATTCTAAGTAATCTTGATACAGAAATAGCCTGAAATAAGTTTAAAAAAAATAAATTAGGAGTAGCAACTTAGTCAGCTATGCCACCCCAAAAAAGAACATGGTATTTAGAGTGGGCTGCAAACTGAATAATGTGACACTATTCCAAAAGAAGGATTTTCAAAATAAATCACCTTGAAACAACACTAAAAGGAGCATCACTGTTGTGTCCACTTCTATTTTTTCCATTTCATTTCTATATAGCTTAAAAATCTGTACTTCTCCCATCTATTTTCTTACAGCTTTGACATAGCAAAGAACTACTCTTCCTTCTTTAGAACTGGCATGGAGTTTGTGGCACAGCATTTGGGTAAAAATGAGTAATTTTTGTCAGTTGATTCCAGGTTGAGTTCTGCACCAACTCTTCGTTTCAGTCTCACAGTGCTTTTTAACCACAGTATCAGTAACAAAATCAATACTATGCTTAATTTTTCATTTACCCACCTCTGACTTTAGAACCCAGATCTGTGGGAGCAGTCCAGGGTAAAAAGTTCATGCTTTGACAAAACATTTTCATTACATCATCTACCTTATCCTGAGTCAACACTGCACATTGGCAGCTGAAGTTGTAGGTAAGCATTACTGCTGGTAATGAAATCACTGTTTTAATTAAAACAAGCTTATTCTATGCCTACTTCTCAGGTGCTTTTTGCTATGTCCACAGTTGGGTTTATGCACAGGTTAGCAATTACATTCTGGACCAAGTCGATATTATTCAAAAATAACAACAAAATAAATTAATCACTCTATGATCCTTCTAACAGGATGCATGTAGATTTTCTGTCAGAAAACAGTACAAAAGAAGACTAGCTTCTTGCTAGCATTTTATTTAAATTAGATGGTCTGCATTTAAGAGCATAGACTGGCTTTCACAAACAGACCTTTTCTCCAGGGTTTTATTATGACAAGAGAAATTCCCTCCCTTCTTAGGTCTATACCACAATTTAGCTGCTGGGACAAAGAGAAATGAAAGTTGCAATGAGAACAGCTGAGGCGACTCTTTCCCCCCTGTCCTCTTTTTCATACAGTGATGTTCGATGGAACATAAGATTAGAAATACTTTCTGTATCTTTTTATACTTGTCCAGGTTGTCATCATTAAAAAGTGAGGCTTCGATGCTATTGTTAAACCTTGGATAAAACTCAGATGTAAATATTTCATGCTGTAAATTTATATATCATTGTCAGAAGTGCTGTATATATCATGTACCAATGTCACAGAAGAAGCAGAACTGTCATCGTTTTCACAATCATGTTCAAGATTTCCTGCACGTTCCTGGAATACTGATCAAGAAACACATGATGGCTACTAGACTAGTTTCTGCACTTTCCTGTAAAAATAATATCAAATTGGTTTCTACAACCAACAAACTACCCTAGACTTGAATTATGGTATATAGCCATAGACTTATTTTCACATGGCCACCTGCCATATCCTTTTTTATCCTTGCATTTGTCTTGATCAGAACTTTACCATACTTTAATCTAAAGACCTTAAAAAGGATGCTATTCTTCTTTCCAGAAAAATATTTTATAAATACTGTCTTTCTTAACGATAATTATGAATTAACATATCTGGATAATATTCACATTAGGATATCCATATGTATTTGCCATTTCTTTGACGTTGATTATGTGGTAATTGAACTTGAACAAATAAGAGGACATAATCAAGAGATCCGCACGATATCCATGTGATCAGGGTGTTTGACAGCATATACACCACGTGTTGTCCAAAATGCAATCTATATTAAATCAAAAGCTACAAAAGTGCAACTGGTTTCTATGAGCACTGCCAAAAGATAAAAGACTGTCATGTTTACAACCCAATGTGCTAAAATAGTCCACGTAAACGCTTTTTAAACTGAAGGGAAATAGCATTGTGCGAATTGCAAACTAAGGTCATGTTGATGTGTTTCTATGATTAACAAGAAACTACCCAAAACAATTTGAGCATTTCTGCAATGCATATGGATGTTTACTGTATATTATTTTGTTATTGACTGTGTATTTTCTAGCAAAAATGTAGCTTTCTTTACATTAAGATAACAAAGATAACAGCTAGAGAACTGGGCAATCACCAAATGTATGAAGTTCAACACGGGCAAGTGCTGGATTTTGCACCTGGGACACGGCAACCCTGGCTGTACATGCACATTGGGGCATGAGATGCTGGAGAGCAGCCCCGTGGAGAGGGATCTGGGGACCCGGCAGCCCCCGGCAGCCCTTGCGAGAGTGGCTGACGTGGCGTGGGAGTTACCGCGGTGACGGCGGGAGATTTAAAAGCGGTTGAAACTCGAAACTAGCACCCAGTCGTCGAGATCAGCTGATCGGGACCAGCTCGGCCGCAGCCGTCAGAGCGATCTCGAGGTGAGGAGAAGCGTGGGGGCGGGTTTCGGTTTCGGGACCCGGCAGCCCCCGGCAGCCCTTGCGAGAGCGGCTGACGTCGCGTGGGCGTTACCGCGGGGACGGCGATCACACCCCCGCCCCTCGCCATGAAAAAGCTCCAGGGAGGCGCCAGGCGAGGCAGCCAGCTGTGACGCGGTGAGTCCCGCCCACACCGGGCTGCAGCGGCGAGTGTGGTAGCTCGTGCAGCAGGGCGCAGAGATTATCACCCCTCGCTTGTTAGACCCTCTCAACTACTGCCGGTGTCCCAGACTGCTGCCGACCGTGGTCTCCTCCAGGAAGAGAGCTTGCCTCAAAAAGGCTGTGGCGACTCAGAGCAACTGCCTCGAACCGCGGCTGTCCAGGTGTCCGGCTGCAGGGAGTGCCAGAGCCTGCTGCTGCCGGGGGAGGGAGGCAGCATTCCACCTGCGTGAGGTGTGAGCAGGTGCAAGATCTGCTCAGCATGGTTGCAAAACTTCAGGAGGAGATTGAGACACTGAGGTCCATCAGGGAGTGTGAAAGGGAGATTGGCTGCTGGAGTAACTCCCTGGCATGCCAGTCAGAAAGGTTCCAGGGAGATATTCCTCAAAAGGTGATGGACCCCCTGCCCTGTTGGGCAGAGGGGGAGACCTGGGACAGCCCCTGCCCTGTCGCTGTCAGGCAGAAGTAGGGGGTCAAACAGCTGAGGAGGGTTGGAAGCAAGTTCCAGTTTGGCGTCGCAAGTAACCCCCATCTCTACCTGCTTTGCTTCCCCAGGTGCACCTCCGTAATAAGTTTGAGGCCGTGGATCTTGAAGAAGAGGTAGGTGGGGATGTGGTGCAAGGGCCACCTATGAGGTCACATAGGAAGAGGCAGTTGACTCCACGCCTCAAGACTGCCTCCGATAAAAAAGAAAGAAGGGTAATTGTGGTAGGCAATTCCCTTCTGAGATGGACAGAGGGCCCGATATGCAGAGCTGACCCTCATCATTGGGAAGTTTGTAGCCTACCTGGAGCCCGGATCAGGGATATCACCAGTGCGCTCCCCAACCTGGTGCACCCAACGGACTATTACCCACTGCTGATCTTTCAGACAGATGGGGAGGAAGCGGCATCCCGTAGTCTGAGGGAAATGAAGAGAGATTTCAGGGCCTTGGGATGAATGGTGAAAGAGTCTGGGGCTCAAGTTATCTTCTCTTCCCTCTTTCCATTTTTGGGTGATGATGTGGGATGGAATAGAAAAATTAAGTCCGTAAATGATTGGCTTCGGGACTGGTGCTACAGGCAGGGCTTTGGGTTCTTTGATAACAGCTGGTTTTATAAGACACCAGTCCGGTCAGTGATACGTGGGAAAGGTTTATCCCACAGCGGTAGAAGTATGCTAGGACAGGAATTAGCAGGGCTCGTTTGGAGGGCTTTAAACTAGATTTGAAAGGGGATGGGGTTGTAGCTGGGCTTGCATCAGTGGGGCAGCATGCTGGAATCCATAAAGACCGGGAGGCCCCCCACACCCCTAGGGTGAAATTGGTGTACTCGGCTCGCTCCCTGAAATGCCTGTACACCAATGTGCGCAGCATGGGGAATAGGCAGGATGAGTTAGAAACCTACGTTCGGTCAGGAGATTATGATCTGGTGGCATTAACAGAGACGTGGTGGGACAGCTCACATGACTGGAATGTGGTCATGGGTGGCTATGTCCTTTTCAGGAAAGACAGGCCAGCCAGGCGTGGTGGTGGAGTTGCTCTTTATGTGAGAGAGCAACTACAATGTATAGAGTACTGTCCAGGTGCAGTTGAGGAGCGAATTGAGAGTCTGTGGGTAAGAATTAAGGGGCAGGCTGGCAGGGGTGACACTGTTGTGGGAGTCTATTACAGGCCACCAGATCAGAGTGAGGATGTTGATGAGGCCTTCTACAGGCAGCTGAGCATGGCCTCACAGTCACAGGCTCTGGTTGTTATGGGGGATTTTAACTACCCTGATGTTTGCTGGAAGGACTACTCAGCCAGCCAGCCTCAGTCTAGGAGGTTCCTCCAGTGCATTGATGACAACTTTCTGATGCAAATGGTAGAGGAGCCAACTAGGAGAGGTGCACTGCTGGATCTCGTCCTCACTAACAAGGAGGGTCTGGTTGAAGCAGTAAAGGTGGGGGGCTGCCTTGGTTGCAGTGACCATGAGATGGTGGAGTTCAGGATCTCCTGTGGTGGGAGCAGAACAGCAAGCAGAATTGCAACCCTGGACTTCAGCAGGGCCAACTTTGGCCTGTTCAAACTATTGCTGGGGGAAATCCCATGGGCAAGGCTGCTGGAAGGTAAAGGGGCCCAAGATAGTTGGTTAGCATTCAGGGACTGCTTCTACCAAGCTCAAGATCAGTGCATCCCGACACGCAGGAAGTCAAGGAAGGGAGCCAGGAGACCTGCTTGGTTAAACAGGCAACTGCTGGGCAAACTCAAGTGGAAGAGGAGAGTTTACAAATCATGGAAGGAGGGGCTGGCCACTTGTGAAGAATATAAGGCTGTTGTCAGAGGATGTAAGGAGGCAACTAGGAAAGCTAAGGCCTCCTTAGAGTTAAACCTGGCGAGAGGGGTCAAGGACAACAGGAAGAGGTTCTTCAAATACATGGCAGATAAAACTAACACCAGAGGCAATGTAGGCCCACTGATGAATGGGGTGGGTGCCTTGGTGACAGAAGATACAGAGAAGGCAGAATTACTGAATGCCTTCTTTGTCTCTGTCTACTCTGCTGGAGGCTGTCCTGAGGAGACCCGTACCCTTGAGGCCCCAGAGGATGGCAGGGCAATGGAGGAGTTTGCCTTAGTTGATGAGGACTGGGTTAGGGACCAGTTAAGCAATCTGGACATCCATAAATCCATGGGTCCAGATGGGATGCACGTGTGGGTGCTGAGGGAGCTGGCTGAAGTGATTGCTGGACCGCTCTCCATCATCTTTGCCAAGTCTTGGGAAATGGGAGAGGTGCCTGAGGACTGGAGGAAAGCAAGTGTCACTCCGGTCTTCAAAAAGGGCAAGAAGGAGGACCTGGGCAACTACAGACTGGTCAGCCTCACCTCCATCCCTGGGAAAGTGATGGAACACCTTGTCCTTGGTGCCATCTTAAGACATATCAAGCATAAGAGGGTCATCAGGGGCAGTCAACATGGCTTCACCAAGGGGAAGTCATGCTTGACCAACCTCATAGCCTTCTATGAAGACGTAACAAGGTGGATTGATGAAGGCAGAGTGGTGGATGTGGTCTACTTTGACTTCAGCAAAGCATTTGACACCATCTCTCTCCCACAGCATCCTCACGGCAAAACTGAGGAAGTGTGGACTGGATGATCGGGTAGTGAGGTGGACCGCAAACTGGCTGAAGGGGAGAAGCCAGAGAGTCGTGGTCAATGGGACAGAGTCTATTTGGAGGCCTGTATCTAGTGGAGTCCCTCAAGGGTCGGTACTGGGACCAATACTATTCAATAAATTCATCAACGGCTTGGATGAGGGAATTGAGTGTACTGTCAGCAAGTTTGCTGATGACACCAAGCTGGGAGGAGTGGCTGACACACCAGAGGGCTGTGCTTCCATCCAGCAAGACCTGGACAGGCTAGAGAGTTGGGCGGGGAAAAATTTAATGAAATATAACAAGGGAAAATGTAGAGTCTTGCATCTGGGCAGGAACAACCCCAGGTTCCAGTACAGGTTGGGGAATGACCTATTGGAGAGCAGTGCAGGGGAAAGGGACCTGGGGGTCCTGGTGGACAGCAGGATGACCACGAACCAGCATTGTGCCCTTGTGGCCAAGAAGGCCAATGGCATCCTGGGGTGTATTAGAAGGGGAGTGGTTAGTAGGTCGAGAGAGGTTTTACTTCACCTCTACTCTGCCCTGGTGAGACCTCATCTGGAATATTGTGTCCAGTTCTGGGCCCCTCAGTTCAAGAAGGATAGGGAACTGCCGGAGAGAGTCCAGTGCAGGGCCACAAAGATGATTAAGGGAGTGGAGCATCTCCCTTATGAGGAAAGGCTGAGGGAGCTGGGTCTCTTTAGCTTGGAGAAGAGGAGACTGAGGGGTGACCTCATTAATGTTTATAAATATATAAAGGGTGAGTGTCACGAGGATGGAGCCAGGCTCTTCTTGGTGACAACCAATGATAGGACAAGGGGTAATGGGTTCAAGCTGGGACACAAGAGGTTCCACTTAAATTTTGAAAAGATATGTCTTCTCAGTGAGGGTGACGGAACACTGGAACAGGCTGCCCAGGGAGGTTGTGGAGTCTTCTTCTCTGGAGACATTCAAAACCCGCCTGGACGCCTTCCTGTGTAACCTCACCTAGGTGTTCCTGCTCTGGCAGAGGGATTGGACTAGATGATCTTTTGAGGTCCCTTCCAATCCCTAACATTCTGTGATTCTGGTGGACAGCAAGTTGAACATGAGCCAATGGTGTGTCCTGGCAGCCAAGAGGGCACTTACGTCCTGGCATCACGCACAGCATTGCCAGCCAGGTGAGAGAGGTGATTGTCCTACTCTGCTCTGCACTTGTGCGGCCTCACCTGTAGCGCTGTGTGCAGTTCTGGGCGGCACAGGATAAAGAAGATATTAAGCTACTGGAGAGTGTCCCGAAGAGGGCTACAAAGTTGATGAAGGGTTTGGAGGGGAAGCCGTCTGAGGAGCGGCTAAAGTCACTCAGTTTGTTCAGCCCGGAAAAGAAGACACTGAAGGGAAACCACATTGTGGTCTACAGCTTCCTCACCAGGGGAGGAGGAGGGGCAGGCGCTGATCTCTTCTTTCTGGTAACTAATGACAGAACTAGAGGGAACAGTGGGAAGATGTACCAGGGGAGGTTTAGGTTGGACATCAGGAAAAGGTTCTTCACCCAGAGGTGCTGGAGCACTGGAAAGGGCTCCCCAGGGAGGTGTCACGGCCCCAAGCCTGATAGTGTTCAAGAAGCGATTGGACAACACCCTCAGACACATGGTGTGAATTTTGTGGTTGTCCTATGCAGTGACAGGAGTTGGACTCGATGATCCCTGTGGGTTTCGTTCAACTCAGGACATTGTATGATTGATTCTATGGCTGGTTGATAGGTGCCAAACCTCTCTAATGCCTTTGAACCAACCACAATGTGCAAGAACTGTGTTGATTTAACATTTTTCTCATTTCAAATGTTCTGTGCAGTCTTAGGATTTTCCAAGAAACAAACTATACTTGCAGTTATTCAAAATATTTAAGGATATAACAGAGAGACCTTATTGTGGCCTTTTAGTACTTAAAAGGGGCCTATAACAAAGATGGGGACAGGCTTTTTAGCAGGGCCTGTTGCAACAGGGCAAGGGGTCATGGTTTTAAACTAAAGGAGGGAAGATTCAGGCTAAACATGAGGAACAAATTTTTTCCAATGAGGTGGGTGAAACACTGGCCCAGGTTGCCCAGAGAGGTGATAGATGCCCGATCCCTGGAAACATTCAAGGCCAGGCTGGATGGGGCTCTGAGCAACCTGGTCTAGTTGAAGGTGTCCCTGCTCACTGCAGGGGGGTTGGACTAGATGACCTTTGAAAGTCTCTTCCAAGCCAAACTATACCAGGATCCTGTGATAACTCTTGGCTAATAACTTTTGATAAAATATGCAACATTTAGACTGATTTGGTTGTTCTAATTACATAAGACAAATATTTTGTGGCAAAAGTAATATTACAATTAGGAAAAATGGATTCTTCCTCTGTTCAGCAACAGAATCAATAAATATAGTTTGATCTCCTGAAATATAACTCCAAAATACATGCATACATTTTTTCCATTATAAAATTAAAATTTAAGATTATGTAAATGAGATTTTACATTACAAGCGCTTTTTCAAGCCTACAAGCAGGGACATTTTAAAATGCCAAAACACTAAATTTGGGGGTTGGTGGGGTTTTTTTTCCCTTTATTTTGGCGATGGTGTTGTTTTTTGGTTTTTTGGGGATTTTTTTTTTTTGTTTTGCCTTTTTGTATGTTCGTTTGCTTGTTTTAATCTTTATCAATATTATTTAACAAGAATTTAGTTGCCAAATTGACCCAGCATTAATCGAGAATTCATTTTGAGAATTCATTGTAATTCTTCTGGAAATTCATTTTTAGTCAAGTTACTACCCAAGAAAAAGGTGTTCATATCCCTTGGTGGCAACAAATTTGTATACAGAGCTGTTTTATCCAAAAATAAGAATGGAAATTGTATAATGTCAAAGGAAAAGACTTTATGGAGAAAGAAGAAGTTCCTTTTCCTTTTCTGTAGCTCTATTTAAACATGTGTTTAGTCTATGGAGAAATAATTTCCTTTCTGTGGCAAAAGTTTAATAGCCAGTTTAATTTCGCTTTTTTTCACTATCAGCACTGCTGCTGCTTAATTTATTAAGCAATTTATAGAGAGTATACACACTCTGAGAACACAGAGAAAGATAATCTAGTCATTTATTCAGATAAACATTCACATATTTATCCTTCTTCCATAAAACAAATGAGTCCTAACCCCCCAGAGAAATCCATTTTTTAATCTCCATCTCCATTTTATCTTAGCACTCTTTTCTTAAAGAGTATCTCTTCAGAGATACTCCTGTCTGGCTTCTGTGCTCCCAGCAGCAGCGCTCCTATCTTCTTCCCCCTGGAGCAGCAGGTAAAGTTGTGACAAGCATCCTTTGATAGAAATTCTGTAACTGTGTCCTCTATGGTAAGTCTGAGGCTTCACCCAGTAACTGAACAGTCCAGCCACTTTGAAGCTAAAGGTCTAGTAACCACAACAGAAATAAATCACTGTCTCTCTCTGGAATGAGGACCAAAGATTGGCTTTGCTGACAAAGTCCTTGTACAAACCACCATAAGCCTTGTGCTCAGAACAAAACAAAGCACCAATATACGGGAAAATGCTGCTGCTCACCTTCTCACTTCTGCTTTTTTTTTTATGGCATCTGCTTTAACTCCTCAGTGAACCAATAGGTCAAAGGAATGTCAGTCACTTCTGCTCCTCCTCTTATTATCAATATATTACGGGATTACAGAGCTCAGGTGTTAATATGGTTGAAATCAAAGAAGCATAAGTGAAACTGAATACAAAGTGTTCTGAGTTCATGTATTCATTTAATATACGGATTTTTTTCATAGCAGTGTACTAATGAAATATAAGTTGTCCAACCACACAACTATTTTGTTTCAGAGGACTGCAACAAGAATGGTTAGACTCAATGAGAGCAAATATACATTTAGCTTAGTATGATCACCAGTGAATGCAAAGGAAACTGTATGAGGATGGGGCAAACGCATAGCAGCTTATCCCAAAATAGTCTTCTCAGTCCAGCAGTGATAGCTTCTATAATATCCCTTAAGGATTTTTTTTTTCCCTTGACCTGTCCAGTAGGACTTCTATTTGTTTGCTTTTGGGTTTTGTTTTCTATTTAGTTGTTTATCATCCAAAACTCCTGTGTATCCTGGGTCATTGTGGGGAGCAACGAGAGGAAGTGGTCTGAGTCAGGTGACCATGAATTGACCAATTGGAGTATTCCATCCCATTCACGACATCCTGGCTATAAAAGGTGGAGACCAGAAGGACTTTCTCTCTCTCTCTTCTGCTGGGTCTTCTGCTGCTTTGCTTTGCTTTGCTTCCTCTTCGTCTCTGCTGTTTCTCTGCTGTCCCTGCAAGCTGAGGCCTCGTGACAGACCGAATCTAGTTCCGGTTGGCTGCAGGATCCTGCTGGAGCAGCTGCTGGGAATTGCAAGACTGGTTCTGTAATATTTGTTCTGTGTTATTTTTCTCTATGTTTATTTAGTAGCATTAGTAAAATGTTTTCAAATTTTCCAACTCTCTTCTCTCTGTCCTTCTTTTCCTTTTCTTTCAAAATTGCCTGTCCTTAGTGAAAAGGAGGAGGAGAAAGGTGGGGGGAAGGGGGAAGAAGTTTAAGGAAAATACATCTGCTGCGGTTTGTGATTGTCTCTCTGTGATCAAACCATGACACTGTGGCAAGGAGTTCCACAATCCAATTGCATGTTACATGAAGAACCAACCACCCATTAAATGACATCCATCATTTCCTGTACAGGCACAATCAAACAATTATTTGCTATTTACTCCCTTTGATTCCCTCATAACTCCCTGAAACTTTCATTGCATCATACTTGGCTCTACACACCCATCCCACCTTATTTGTCTTCCTACAGAAGTCTTTTTTCATTCTTCCAATCAATTTTGAAACTTTTTGGCCCTTTCATGATTCAATAATGTCCAATTTGAGATGGAAGAGTCAGAACTCCAGGCAGTATTCAAGATGCAGCTGAAACATGGATTTAAACAGTGGCCTAATAATGATCTCTGTTTTGTTCTCCATTCCTTGTCTAGTAATTCCAAACATCAATTCACTTTTTTTTTGAGTGAAACAAGATAATATAGTCAACGCTGTCATTTAGGACAACAACAGTATCTTGTTCTTGAGCAGTAACAGTCTGCTCAAAGCCCATCATTTAAGATATTTTTGTCCCCAGGGTGCATCATCTAGATTGAATTTCATCTGTCATTTTATCTCCCAGTTACTCAAGATCAATCCGCCTCTGCTAGAAATGCTGAAGTAACCTTTATTTCATTCTGCTTTGTAGACTGTTCCCACTGAGAAGGATATATTCCCTGTCTGGCACCAAACTTATCTCCCTGATTGAACCCCCAAGTCATACAACGGGAATGACAGCAAACCATGGGACATAATACTAGCCTGAAAATCTCAGTCCATAAAGGTGAATGGTGGTGTAGCATCCGACACATTAAAACTGTCAAGTGGTCCTACTACTAAAGCTGAGGGTGACAGGGCATTATATTAAGCTAGCTTGAAGTTACATGTTTTCTATTAATATTACGTGGAAAAACTTTTATCCTATCTAGGTTAAAAGCAAGTTTTAAAATATTGTCAGCTCCATTCTGCAGGATGGAAACTGTAGTTCTTCAGCATCTCTACTGATGTACAATGAATAGTATGTACAAATATCGATATATGCAAAGATGTGACTGCCAAAATTGGGGGGTGAGTGGGATGTTTTTGTTTTTCCTTTTCAAAGATGTGAGGAGCAGCACTTTTTTGTTTACTCAGTCTTTGCCAACAGTGTTGAACTTCTATTTTTCTTTACTCCAGTGTTAATGTAATATGGCCTCCTGAAAGTAATGGCTGTTTTATTTTAGCGCTGTTGTATCAAGGTATAATAATGAAAGCAGCTCACTGATTTTCTCACAATAGTTTTCTTCTCATACTTATTTTTACCCTACTTTAGCAGTATCGGTCAAGCGTGTTAGAGACAATTGCAGTCAGAACACTTCAAAAAAGTGAACTGAATATTGTTTCTTGATTCCTCTGATCTGCAGCCTTGAGCAAATTATTGTAACAGCCCTGTATAATGTTTTCAATAGCAAGTTTTTATTATACTTTAGATATTGTAAGATTCATTCAGTGCAGAGGCCCTTGATCAAAGAGCACTTTATAAATATAGGGGCTTTAATTTTACATTGATTTCTCTCTCACAAAACCCTATTGTAATCGGTGGAACTGCACCACTGTGAAGGCAGATTAGTTTCTCCTAGAGTATTTATTATTTATTCTAAGCAGATAATAATAACTCTAAATATATTAGTCACCAAAGATTTTAAAAGTTTCCATCTCTCCGCGTTCCAAAAAAGCATATTCATGAGGAATACTAGATGCTGTTCACTATGAGTATAATTGAGGGGAAAACAAAGCTAATGCTTGGGCTGTATTTCCATGAGGTTGCCTCTTTCAAGTTTCCATCCTAAAACTCCTACTCCTTTTGTTCAGTGAACAAGTCTCTCGTAATTATATTTATCTTATTGTAGCACATACACACTCCCAAGGAAAGCCTTATATGAGAAGCATCATACCACTTAAGTACCCATTTGGCTCCTTGGAGAGGTAGCTAGGAGTTTGTGAAAGCTCCTGTCCACCGTTCCAACCCAACAGAACAGTCTCCAGCTACTACAGAGTGAAATTCATATGCAGTAAATTCTCTAAAACAACATAGATGCACAACCTGAGAAATTGGTTCAAACCATCTAATTCCATCCCCAGTGCATATGCACTGCACTCTTAAATACATTAACTGTCACTGTAAATTAGGACACAATGAGCATCCCCTCCACATAGTTGTTCCTTGAGTAATAGTTTGTGTTCTGAGATAAATTAGTAAGTGTAGCCTTCATAAGTATGTCTAGCTCGGGTAATAATGAAATGAACACTGACAGGAATCAGTGATTAAAATGTATTTTCAAATACTGGAAATTTTTTAATTTATTTTTAAACTTCAGCTGAGTAAAGCTGTTGGCCATATAAGTCACCTTCTACCTGTCCCATGCGAGTGCAGAAACAGTGGGACAGGAAAGCTACTTTCTGTAGTGCATTGTGCCAAGTTATGTCCGTCCCTGCTAATGTCAACAGTAAACTCGGCAACTTAAAAAGGTATCTCGAGTTGTAGACAGGCAGAGGGCTTTTTACTTTAAGAGCCAGAAGAGGACCTTCTAGTTTTCCTTTGATTGCTCAGTCCACTACCAAATTCCTGCATTTGCCACCTCTTCTTCTGAAGTTAGAAATGTGTTTGTCTCCCACAGCTTCCAGAATTTCTCCCCACTGCAATAGTCTGCAAAGCTAACACCTACTAACCTGAGGTGTATTTGGCACCTTGCTTAAAATAGAGACGAGAGAACCTTGGGCAAAATGAACATTAATCAGAACATATGTTGAACTGCTCACTGTAAATAATGTAGCTAACAAGGCTGCTAATTTGTCACCAGGAAACAGAAGACATTAGATGCATTCCTCACTAAACTGGAGACTTCCACGCTGCAGCTGGTTACCTACCCTGCTTGTCTCCCTCCGCATGCAAAACCCTGTATTCGAAGACCCAAGAAAGCCACACACAAACCTTCCCTCTGTAGATACATGTGCAAGAGCAATTAATACTTTCATTTCATGCCCCAATCCAGGCCTTGGCACACCTTTTTAGGGATGATTTTATGTTTTCATAGAAGTCTATTTTTAAATACTGCTGCCAAAGCACTGCACAACCTTTCTAAGGCCTCTTTCAGAGACACCAAAGCATGTTCTATGCCCAGGCTAGTTTCTGTGCTGGCAGAGATTTGGAAGGATGCATCCTCTCCTTTTTTACATGCTTTGAGGAGCAAAAGCAGAGGGGAAGAGCATGGAAAAGTTAACAGTACTGATACCCAAATTCAGATGCCAGATATTTATCAGCCATTTAAATGAATTCTACTCAACACACTGAATCCTTCTTTACTTCACACTTGACTGTTTTCTTGAGGCACAAAAGTAGCCAGAAAAATAGAAATGAGGCACATTTCTGTGGAAAAGCTCCATCAATGCTGCCTACAGCTTGCCCCTTCAAGCAGTTTGGGAACATATTTATTCCCAGGGATAGATAAAACATATCCTGTGTGGTTTTCACAACTTCTCATCCCAAGATTTAGCATTCAGGAAGCTGATGTGCAATTTTTCACCCAAGTCATAACATACCTTTTCTACTTCCCAACTGAATGGTGACAACCGCTAAAATATATATATATATATATAGTGAATAACTAATAGCAAAACATGAATAGCAAATGCTCCAGGACATGTATGAATCCAGATGTTCTGTTGCTGACATTTGCTAATCAGAGTATGAAAACAAAGCAAGCACGTTCATATCAATAGCTACAGAATAAGGTTAATGGCACTAAGCAACAATCCAGAATGCAAATGAACATTCAAAGACATGGTATTTTTCACTCTCAGTATTTTACTTAGAGATGTCCTTTTTCCAAATGCTATGCTTTTAAGGGAAGGGGAAACTTGGTTGCAAGTTCAGTACATCTGTAGATAATCTGGTTCATTCATGGAGTTGCATGCTATTTGATATTTAGTTTAGAATGGAGATTTTAATATTTTTAATTAAGTCTGCAGTCTACATGATTTTATACAAAGGCACTTAATCTAATGTGCATATGCTTTTACAACTGCATGATATTTCAGAGCACAAGTATCCAGCAATCACTAATTTTTTACATTGTCTATGAGTGTACTTTGGATCTTATTCTGATACACTGAAGAGTAAATAATTCCTACATGTATGACCCTGATGACAAATTCTTCTTCTCTGCTGTTACTCACAGTTGCTGATCAAAAGTGTAAATGAACAGCTCTTCCCCTAAAGTTTTTTTCAGTTTGTTTTTTATTTCTGTTCATCTTTACCTAGCTAAAGTCTAGTTAATGCTGTTGAATTAAGCAATCTTTATAAAATCAAGTCCAGTACCCAGTAAGCAAAGTGAATTGTCTATAAAGTTATGAGACTTGTCAACATGACTGTTACAGAGAAATACGAATACATTCATGTTCCTATGAATATTATTTCAGCTGGTAAGTGAATGGAAGTCATTTCTCACAGGGAAAATTCAAAGGATAGTAAGGGAGAGCTGTGGGCTAAATCCTGAACATCTTTCCTCATATTTAAGCTATAAATAGTCCCAACAATACAGTAGGATTATTTGAATGGATAATAAATTGGTGTTAGCTTTTACAAGGCAAGCCAGTACATTCACATTCAGGGACGATACAGTTGCAGACACAGTGATCTAAAAACATGTCATGTGCTTAGTGACAGACCATATGCTTTGCCTAGAATAGGAACTTTGGCTTGCTCAAAGGACTTGAATTAATGCATCAAGTAGGTGACAAGTTTTTAAACTGATCAAGCTCCTCATAACCAAGCTGTCATCCTCAATTATGTTTTGTGAAAAAGTCCACCAGACAAACATAACGTTGCTTATTAAGCCCAGCATATCGGCTACAAACTGCTGCAGAAGATTCCCTCTATTTTTTTTAATGTATTTCCATTAAACACACAACAAAGTAATTTGCATCAGTGTTTCTGGCAATATCTGTAAAAACCTTGAGATAAATTCTTAACAGTATATATGAAACCTTACAGAAACCAAGCAACTGTGTATATCAGGACAGCTTTCCTAGCATCAGAGTTGAACTAGAGATTCAAACACTGATTAAGAGATCATTTTTATGAGGTAGGGAAATATTTACTTGCCAACACTCTTCAGGCCACAGAAAAAAGGAAGCTGAAAATAAAACTGAGGGATAGCTGAACACAATCTGAAAAGCTTTGTGAAAGTCAACAAATGGTACAGATCAGACCATAAGGTAGAGCTGAAAAATGTGGGGAAGGACCTTTTTTCCCAGATGTAGCACATGCCCTCTGAGAAGGCCCATGGTAGTAATGCCAAAAAAAAGGAGAGGGGGGAAAAAAAGAAAGAAAAAAAAAGGGAGGGGGAAGGAAATCTATGATGGGAATTAATTATCTAGAAATGCATGCACTATTCAGGCCATAAGTGCTTCACTGAATGACAGCCACCAGCTCATAGCATCATACAACATAGCATCTGGTGCTAGCCAGAAAAAATAGTATTAAGTGGTATTTGCAAGAAAACCAGGAGGAATTTTAGAGTACCATCTAGCTAACACAAAAGAGGTGTTAAAAGCACTGGTTCTTCAGCTCAACCAGATTTACTGTCTCATAGTAAAAAAGATTACTTTTGTGGACTGGACAAAGGATTGCTGGATGATTTTTCTGTTCTAATGCATGCACAGAAAGCAATCTTTCTATCAAAATGAAAGTGTGCTAAGAAAGAGCCTTTATGTGACAGAGTGCTCCTGTTTTCCAGGTGAATACTTGGAGACTGATGATGCGGTGGTGTGAAATGTCACCCTTACATTCGAGCCTTTGCACTGCAAGGAAATGCAGTTGTTGATCTTCTCTAGTTAACAAACACCTCTTGGGCAGAAGCAGATGTGCAGGACACACATCTTCAGAGCATCTCAAGAACTGAGATCAGCACTGAAAGCAGATCATAAAAATTTAGACTATTTGCAGGCTGGGTTTGTCCCCTTTTTATTTTAGTAGCCTTAAGAAAAAAGACAAACTGAATTTAATTAAACTTTTCCAAGAGCTTGATTATCTATTTTTAATAAGAGCGTGCTCACCTATTAGATTAAACATGAGAATTCACTGATCTTTACTTATTGATGGAGGAAAGAAAAAAAAATATATAATGTCCCTACTGTCTGCCTGAAACTACAGTTCCAAGGTCATTTTTCAAGTACATAATCAGAGCATCTTTTTTCCCCCCTGCAAAATAGGAATTTGATCAAAATAATAAACTGCTGCCAGCTTTCAGACAGTATTAGCGTAGATTTTGTCTTAAAGTTTTTAAGGAGCTTAGCAATTAGGCTCCATTATAATGATGATTACAGTTTTGAATTGTTATAATGACTTATGTTTGTACAAATCACATGTTAATAGAAATAATAATTTATGGCTATCTTTGACACCTAAATGAAATAAAACAAACTGCCAGCTACCAAAGACAACCATTACAAGGTCCAGCAATGAGATTCTTCAGCATCAAAGGTGGAATTTCCTAAACCACCTAAAGCATCTGGTGTCAACAGTCTTGATAGATGTGAATAGGTATTACCAAACCCTAATTCTCCTCAAATATAAACCAGTCTGACTTTCTTCTTTAGAAAACTGGGATGAGACATATGCAACCCCTCTGCATGCTGCCAGGGCTGTGGCACTTGCTGCCTTGATGCATCTTTTGGGGACCTGGTGTCCACCTGCTTTCAGCCTTACATTTAGCAAAGCAACAGACCACGCTGTCTGAATTACAAATATAAAGATGAACTGCAACAACTTAGGTCCCTCTAGGCAACAACACGTTTTGTCCTTAAGGAAGATTAAGATGCTCATCAGATCAGCTGATTACACAGAAGACTCCCAACATCTGTGCCGTGTGGTGCAGCTATGTATGAAAAGAGCAGTTTTCAATAGGAATAGTGCTATAATATTGGAGCATTAATAGTCATTTCATAGTAAGCCCACGTTAAAACAAACATTGAGTTAGTTTTACATAATGACTCTAAAGGCTGGACTTCTCTAACTGATTTAGTCTTGAGCCAACTCCCTTCTGCCAAACAGACGGCTTCCCAGATACCTCCACAGCCTTTCTCCTGGCCTTGTGACCATGCATACCTGCCATGGCTGGGGACAACACTGCAGTCCAGCTCAGGCAGCTCTGGCTTTCTCACCAAGCCAAAAAACTATAACACTGTGTGGCAAAGACCAGTGCAGGGTCAGGAGTAAGGCAGTGGAAAGAGGGACTAAGGTCTACCAAGGCTTATTGACAGAATATACCTGCCACACACAGATCAGATCAAGTGCCCATCTGACCTTCCCTGTAGCATCTCAGTATCTTCACATGACTGAAGCATGGTGCTTGAGACAAGCACAAAGATGGTTTAGCAAACTCAAGTAGATTTTCTTATGGTTATAGATCTTCTGTTGACAACGTTGCCAACAGTGGATCTCTGGTCACTGCGTTTGCTTGGCCAGAGAGAGGGAGCATCTCTCAGCAGAATAATTCATCAGTCATTCTCACAGCCCAAAGTAAAGACAAGTATCCAACACTGCATTAGAGGAGAGGTCTGATTATGCCAGACACAGTAGCAACGTGCCAAAACCAGCTGAGACTGGGGCAGCACAAAGACATCCATGATACAAGAGTAGAAAGTCATGACCTTTATGTTCCTTTCAGCCATTTGAAGATCAGGTCATCATCTTCATGTTCCCTGTGAGCTCTAACACAGGCCTCTTAGACAGGATCGAAACCCTTTATGAGGTGCCAAAATGCCATCCAACTGCCTCAAGAAAGCTATATGGTCCCTAAATCTATTTCAGGTGGTGGCAACTGGTCATGGGTGTGGTGGAAATATCTTGTACCTGAGAAGGTTTCACCTATAGACAGAGAGCATTTTCAGATTTCACCATGCTTCTCACTAACAGAAAAATAAAATAAAGAACAAACAAAAAATCCCCACCACAGACCACAACTCTAAACAGCTAATTCGTCACAAAATGAGATGTGTGACTTCTTACCATTTGAAAAAATAAAACAAAACTTTAGCAGTCAAAATATTTTAAATCCCCAGTCACAGCAACACATACAAAATCACGATCAACCTCAGAACATTTATTTTCTTAATTATCAACAATTCAGAGAACGAGGAAAGCATGTTGTCATTCCAAGCAGGAATAGTGGTTTGTCTTTTTGCCAACCTAATGAAAAACAACAAATGAGGTGATTTTTTACTCAATTTTACCTTCATTGCTGTTAATGAAGTGTCTTGAAATCGAGAAAGCTTTCTTTGTTACTAAATATTCACATTGTCCATGAAATTAAAGAACATATTATCAGAAAGAATAGGTAGTGTGCATGCCAGCTGTGGATGAATCAGAAATTACTTTGATTTGTATAATAGTTTCTGGTAATAAATCTCCCTTTCTGTATTTCACAATTAAAAAAGATTCACAAGTCTTGCAAACACATAAATTTTCATGTACCTTCTACAAAGTGTATTTTCACTGAATTCAAGACAATTAGTTTTATACTCTGAGGCCATACTTGCTCATCTCTTTCAGTCTTTCTCAAATTAAACTAATCTCATTTAAATCACGCTTACTGAGTAAATAATCTAATCCCAATCTGATTTTTATATTGACAGAGACTCACAGTATTTGCTTCTTTATCCAAAACCTCTCCTCAAACATTTCCTTCTATCCAGCCCCCATCTTCTTGCTTTCTCACTCCCCCCAGCCACAAGAAGAAGTTTGACTTCTAAAGGGTGAAATGAAACAGGGTTTTCAAACCCCAAGTCACTACGAGATTGCATGGAAACATAACATAATTGACTTTTCCTCCATGAAGTCATAAATTGGAATTTTTTTTTTTTTGAGAGGAGGAGGGAGCGGAGGAAGGCATATTATCATAAACGGCAGTTAATGATTTTCTAATTAATGTTACAGGTCTCAATTTTCTGTTTTAATTGTGCCTTGCCCTACTTGCAAGTTTACCCTCATGTTATTGCAGTGTGCAACTGTAACGCAAATAACTGTAACACATCAGTTAAAAAGCAGTTATGGAAAGCAGACCCTAATGCCTATTAATTAGATAATCACTACTGCCTTTTTTCCCCAAAAAGAACTCTCAAATGAGATTAACACCCTTCCAGGAGTCAGAAACCTCTCATGCCACTGAGATTTCTGTTCCACTCTTACGTATTTAGTCACTAATTACATTTTAATCACTAACATTATCATCACAAAAAAAATATAGCTTTATTCAGGGAAACACTGATGTTCTGGAAAGCTCACTCCTTTACAAGTGTCTAACCTTGAACCTCTCCGTGAGAGAGATTCTTCCCTGGTATTTACACTGATTACAATGACATTGAAAAAGGGTGCAAGTGATGTAAAAATTTTCCCCAGTCCTTTTTTGTTTGAATAACTTGTATGCAGACCAAGAAAAGTTAAAATCATTACCTTTCTTAGAAGGAGCTTGCACTCCTCTTCCTTTGGGAAACACAGCAATTGCAAAACAGTGGCAGAAGACTTCTCTTAGTCAAAGCATAGAAGACTGAGGTATGGCACCCCAGGGACTGCACTGCTGCCTCCAAAGGCAGGTGCTAATACTTGCACAGACCTCTGTTCACTCAGCCCATGTTTTGAGCCAGTTCTTCCTTTATTACTGTGTCTGATCACTCATAAGTCTATTCAGGAACTTACTTGGAAAGCAATTTTAACATTTGCAGTAAGAAATTCAAAGTCATTTTAACAGAGACGCAGAGGAGCGAAGATGTTTCTGTTCAGTTGCTGGGGATGGCCTTTCTGAGAAAATCGGAAGGAGTTGACAAAGAGATACCTCAAGTCATCCTAAAGGATCCATACCCACACTCATCAGCTGGATGAAGGATGCAAGGAAAAAAAAAAATCTTTAGCGTGCAAAATTTGTGAGAACTTCCATAGGAGAGAGGCTTTGGATGTAGCTTACACAAAGATATTTTCATGGTCCCTACTGGGTTTGCCATAAGCTCAGCTTTCCCTCATACCAATTAGCTCCTTTAATGTAAAGTTAGAGCATGTCTATTATATGGTGTTGAGGGAACATTTTGACCTTTCTCTGCTGAGGAGACCTTCTTTACCATCAACATTATTTTTTTCCCCAATGCATTCATTAAGCAAGATGATAAAATAATGTTGAGTAAACAAAAATAGATTAATTTCTTTTTCTGGGGGGGAAATGCAGCATCAGGAAGACTGGACATACATCAGAATACTTAGTTTCAGTAACGTAATGCAGCATTCACACAGCTGGTGTAAATGCTAAATATCATGTAAAATTGAAGCACATAATGTAAGGAGAAGCATAATTAGGTACCAACATTAAGCCTAAGCACCTTCTTTTTTCTCTCTAGTTGATTTTACATGGTCCCTGGGTCATGGTCAGTACTACATTATTATTATTATTATTATTAGAATCCGTAACTGGAAAAAGTCCTCAACCTACCTTCAACATCCAGTTTTGCACTGCTTTTTTAAACAGATGGAGGGGCAGAATACAACAGGACACATAGCAGATAGACATTTGTGCAGACAAGAAAAAGGAGGAAGGAAAAAATAAGTCAGTAAAGTTAGAGGAGAGAGCCTTTTGGAAAAAAAAAAAAAGCTACTGTTTTTGAGCTGCACTGAAATGTTACATACTTACAACAAAGGTGTGGATAATGTATTATCATGGGTTTAGGACAAACTAGACTTCTAGCTGAACGAAATGAGTCGTTCTCAGATAGACGCCAAGACTTTATTTCGTATGTGTGTTATTTTATATGCAAGAGAGACAAGAGATACCGTTGTCATGCATCCTGATACCAGTTTTGCCACTGACCTTTCTTTATTCCCCAGTTCTCCAGCTTCTGGAGTCATGTAGACTCCACGGCACAAACTGGGGTGCTGGAGCTGAGGTCCCCAGACCAGAACCTCTGGTGGGTGCAGCACAGCTCCCAGCAAGGAGACAGACGCTACCCCCAAGCAGATACAGGCCCTGGGACATCGGGCAGAACTGAGCCATTCTATCTAGCAACTTCTGTTTCAAGCACATTTACTGGTTTAATTATCCTCAATACAGCTTGGACCCAGTTTAGTGGGGTGTGATTCCAAGACGACAGCACTGCACTCCTCACCCTTCAGTAAGGCCGCACTGTTTAGCCACAGGACAACCTTCCAACTTTATATGGATTCAAAGGGATCTGCTTTTGCTGTTGCTCAGCTTCACTCAACAGACATATGTGCAAGGGGGCAAAAGCATACCAATCGCACACAATAAAACACTGTTTCCCTCATACTGTGTCCTGTTGCGGTCTCCAGCTTAACTACCTTCCTGAGCCTAGAAAATAAATATTCGCCTCCTGAGTCCAGGTCTATATGTGAACATTATTTATGAGGCACTGCAAATAGCAACTACTGGAGATGATAGAATTTTTTCTATGCAGACTGACTTTCCAAGTGTATTTAAGATCCCATTGAGAAATACATATTGTTCGAAAAATTCACTTACCTTGTACTGCTAATTAGTGGTTTATAATGAAACTGGACAAAGCCAGAGAAAATGTACAATAAGCAGAAAGTCTGTCATTGCCAGAAGGAAAGATGACTTAAACAGTCCTTTTTCCTTTCTAAAGCCCATGGCTGGTAATTAAACTGAAATTGAACACCAGTTTAGTTTTTTAATGATTCCTATTCAGGAGTGCTACTGAGAACAGCATTTACTGCATGCAAACTTCATCTTTTTTTTCCCTGCAAATATGCCAGTGGGGAAAAACAACAACAACAACAAAAAAACCGAACAAAACCACAACAACCAAAAACCACTCCATAAATTATTACTAGGAAGTCTTTTCAGACAGAGACAAACAAAACTGCAATGGGAAATCCATACACTACAGATACCCCAAAAACAGAGCAGTTATGGGGCGGGGTGGGGATGGCACATAATTGTTTCAATAAACTTTGAATCTACAGTCAGCTCATAATACAATACCTTGAATGAACCGTGTCTTTTTCTAGGGAAGTTTGCAGAAGGAACTAGCAGGCAAGGTACCATTAAAATTAATGAATCATGAATGGACACCTAGCTGCGAAGCAAATGCGACTGTTTTAACATCCTGGGAGGCTTGGTCCATCCCATTTCTGCTACATGCCCTTTCACACCTTGCCACATGATGACTGGCCCTCTGGTCATTGCTGGATGAAGAAAATAAATCATCAATGTAGTGACAACTCTTCAAAACTTGCATTAAAAAAATATATAAGCTAACCCCTTCACAGATGAGGCATTGCAAGTACTTTTCCCTTTGTTTTCCTTGCTTTTACATTTCTCTACTCCAAAAGAGACCCTCACTGTTTTTCAGTTCGCACACTTGAGATTTTTTAGGTAAGAAAACAGTGTGTAAATCGTAGTCTGTTAATCTCACTTAATTGCAAACAGTAAGCAAATTTTGACAGGTTAGCAGAAGCATCTCAGAACAGTATTTCTGATGCATGCATACATTAGGCAAAACACAGCAAAGCTAATGCAGATTTACAAAGGTGAGACATCATCATAGAAACTATGCAAGGAAATAAAATTATTCAGAATACTCTTGGATAAAAAAAAAATACATCATCAGCATTCTGTCCAATCACATATTTTCAAAACTGTGCATAGGTACCCAAGCATGTACACACTACCAGCTTGACTAATTTATATTACAGGTAATCAATCAGAATAGCTACTACCAGCACCAATCCTTCAGCTCCTTGAGCATTTCGTGATTTTCTACTGACTAGTCCATGAATCCTTATAAGAGTAAATATATTGGTCATAGATACCAAAATGTATAATACCAAAATTTTGCTCCAGCAGAATATTGCCTTGGGAGATTTGGGCACTCAAAAATTATGAAAGTCCAGAATTAAGATTACTTACTTGATTTTATTGCAATCCTTATGCACATGCTTTATGGTAGTAAATTAGTCCTCCACCAAAGCAGCCCATACAGTCTCCCATAGAGTCAATTAAAAAAATCTTATTTTGTCATCTTTTTTCATACACAGACTGGACTTGCACATAAAGCCTCCAAATAACACTATTGCACAAGAGGTACTTTTCTGGCCAGAGATTGAACCTCTCTCTCATCCTGTAATTGGATGTCACAGAAAGTGATGTGCACAGCTGCATGGAATGGCTGCACTGGGCTCACAGGAGGAGCATGTGCGAGCTGTGGGCAAAAGAAAGCACACATAGTGCCCACAGAAGAGCAAGTGGCAGGAAGAAAGGTTTAAGAAACAAGAACAATTTGCCTTCTTCCAAAACCTACTCTCTGCCATTAGCCTGGGGGACCACTGGAGGAGAAAAACCATGGTACAGACCAGCAGATTTATTCCAGAGGCCATATTGGTCCCATGCTTGGATACTTCTGCCATTTGATATCATCTTCAAGATTGTTTATTCTGTTCTCCTGTGGTTATATTAAGCTCTTGCCCATAGAGGTCCCATCCTGTTTTCACGGAATCATAGACTGTCCTGAGTTGGAAGGGACCCACAAGGATCATTGAGTCCAGCTCTTTTGTTGTAGTAGATGAGACATAAGGAGTAAATTGAAATGGCAAAGGTTACCTAGAGGCAGAACCCTCCAGAGTAGGTAAACTTTTTAATCATCTGCAGCATCACAGATAGGCCTGAGAATATCACAATAAGAATATCACATGTGATTGACAAATAAAAAAGATCTTAAAAATATTTGTTTTCAGTCCAGGTATAGCTTTACTGTTCAAGGTTGCAAACTACATCAAGTAGAAAAGACATAAAACCCAGACTGGGATTTTTAAAAAAGACTTCAAAATTATTCCTGGCACAGATTTTTTTTTTTTTTTTTTTAAAAAAAAGCTTCTACACTTTGTTTTTTGGAAAGCTATAACACCAAGCAAAAAGACCCCTGACCCAAACTCAAATCTTTCATTTCATGGGAATTCCAATACTCATGTATTCGTTTTCTTCACGGGCTATAAGAAAACATGAGCATGACCACTTTTCATCACCAGAAAACTTCTAGGAGTTTTCATTGAGAAATATTGAAATATTTTCTTCCAATGGGGTGGGGAGGAAGCAGAAGCAGGAATGTTACAGCATTCAAAAGTCAGCATATTTTCTCAATATCAGTATCTCAGGAGAAGCTTATGAAAGTCACACCCTATATTTCAGTCAAATTTCCTTGCTTATTTTTGTTTACTGAGCAGGTTACAGATGCACAATAAGCCTCTAATAAGTGCTACTGAGCACATTGAACACGTTCATCCCAATTTTGATTTAGTTAAATATTCCCACTAGAAACACTACCTAATTAGAGCACCCATTATAAGTTCATAATGTTAAGTTAATGGGAAAAAAAATCTACTCTAGAACTCAATTAAATTATTTCTGTTAATAATTGGTAAAAAGCTGTTAAAGGAACTCTTAAATACATACTTAAAAACTCCATGCAAGGTCATTGCCTCATAAACAGTACACATAAATTACAGCTTTAGCCTTTCTTCTGTGAAGTGATGTAGAGGAGTTTGAAGTACCTGCTAGATAATGCCATTTACTGTGAATTTTGTCACAGGAACATCAAGTAAGCTCATCTGGTTTTACTAATGATTACAAGCACTTTTAATGCAAATGCAGAACAGTTAGCTTTGCCACCCCAAACTGACCGAATACCATTGCCTCGTCCCAGCCAAGAGGCAGCAATAAACTGCAGTTATTAAATCCATTTATAGTCCTGTCAGTTTATGGGTTGATAATATAAAGGTGGATGGATAGTCACCTGTAACACTTGAAAAGAATTCACAAGCCAGGGAAAAGGGCTTTTTCCAAGAAAGCGAGGAATTAAGAAGCCAGTAAAGAGCAGGAGATGGTACCTGATCTTTCAGAGCAACATCCACATATCCAAAGAAACATCTATAATTGAATGGGAATAGTTTAGGCTATGCAACCTTTAGAGGAGAGAATATGAATATGCACAGTCCAGGAGGACTTAAGTAAAAGCCTCTAGAGGAAAACTAATGTGCTTCAGCTCAAATTAATGTAACTGGAAACTAAGTATTCAGGAAGAGCACACACCTGCCATCCAGGTATATGTGCATGTGATTGCAAGTTTGAGGTTTTATATTTGATCTTGACATGACCAGATTATGGGTTTTTTCTCCTCACTTGCCTTCTATAACATCGGTAACAACATTGATTATTTCTGATACAGCAACTATGATTTTATTGGGACTTTACTGTATCAAGGAGCACCAAAGCATACTTTCACATCAAAAGTCATAATGATTCACATCAATACAACCCTGAACTAATTGATCTCACCACGGAACCCCACAGGAGAAAGGACATGTGCCATGTTCATGGTGTCTCTCACTATTTGAAAGCTGGTGTTAAAGGGTCATGAGGCCTAAATTTCTCCCACTAATGAGCTACAACAGGACAAACTCCCTGGCAAGGAGTCCAAGCTCCTGATAGTGCTATTGCTGTAGTCTACAGTCCATGAACAATCTAGCCCCATCATGTGATTCATTCTTCATTTATGATGGAGGGGGAGGCAGGGAATCTATAAAGTTGGCAAAATTAAAGTACAAGTAAAGAAAACAGAATATCAAACTCTGCTATACAGGCTTTACTTTGTGATTTTTAAAAGTATATGATATCTTAGGTTATTTTACTTACACATTTCAGTAAGAGTTACCTCTAGACCTATAAAGAGCAAGAAAATCACTTCATCGTATGCATTCCATATAAAAATATTAGATTTTAATGGGACAAAGATTTTACTCTTTACTTTGAAAAGGTTTTTCCTTGAGATCATATTTTATTCACGTTTAAAGGTCAGAACTTACACCAAGGCATACATTGGATACCTTTTTTAGACAATAGTGAAAGTCCAATACTTGTTTTGTAAAGCGACAGCAAATAAATTTAAATTACTGAAAGAACACATACGCACATATATGAAATATAATTTCTGCATTTAGTATAACACTGGATGACCTTTAACATATTTTTGATCTAAGAATGTGTAAGTTTCAGCTGTTTTCATAAAGAATATTTCTGTTTATTTTATTTTCATTTCTGTGTTCTTTGCCCCAGGACTGTGACCTATTTGGTTTTTTGGGGGGGTGAGTGAATGCAGACATTCATCTTGCATACTTATATTTTACCTGAATACTTGTAAGTGTTGTCCATTTTTTTTTTGTGATTTGATGTCTGTTTTCGAGACTGACATAAGTTAATACATACCTTAAAAATAAAAAAAATTTACAAAGCATAATTGACCTTTTAAATCACCTTTAAAAATAACAACTGTATTTTTCATTCTGTAACTTTCAGTTTGTCACACTAATAAAAATACTGTCAAAATGTAAACACACAAGAAAAAGAATACATCCAATTTAGGAAAAACAAACTGTTTTATCTTCAAGTTAAAAAAAAGAAAAATCATGGTATAAAGATCAGCTACTGCTATTCAAGTCACCTCCATGACTTACACCAGAAAAACATAAACCAGGGCATTTCATATTTCTTTGGGAGCTGAGTCAGGCCTTGTGAAGTCAATTGTTGCTATAGCAACATATGAATCAGGGAGAGTATAACACGTCTGAATGCAGAAACTTAATTTACCTAACATCACCCAATTGCTCTTTGATAGGTTGTATATGCTTACTTGTAAGGGGAAAATCACCACATTTTAATTACTATGCATCAGGTTAAAAAAATCCCTATATAAAACAGTTGAGGTTAAAAGGAATAGTACCCAATGCACATTACCCTTGCAATTCAGGTGATTTGATTTTTATTTCGTCACCTTCCAATAACAGAGCAGTGAAAAGTGTAACACCTTTTTACATATTCTCTTTCTCTCTCTGCCATCAAGATACAAAATTAGATCCATATGTTAGGAATTTAAATAAGTCTACATCATGGCACACTGCAATAAACCTAATTACTGTGCAATGGTTTAGAAGCTTAACCATGGATGTTAAGAAAATAAGTTCAGATGCAAGAAATCCTTATTTCCATGCATTTTTAATTCAAAATAAAAATTTGCTTTGCCCTGACATCAAAGATATCTCATACTACTTGTTAAAACCATAAAAAATACAAAATGGTAAGCAAAGGAGAGTAATAATTCATATATTTGCATTTTTCAAAATCTGTTTAAGATTAAATGATATCGCCCCAAGCTGGAATCAATATGTTCAGCATATGATACATCTACTGTGGTGAGAATATAATCCAGAATTTCCATGCTAATTATCCAACAACTTTGAAACCACCTTTCTTCTGCTAAAGGCGATACTTACAAGTTTCTAACCCACACAGACACAGTGCAGAATTACAGCTTCAGACATCGTACACTCCACTCATATGGATTCTGGTAGCTGGGTCACACACAGCCTGCTATGCCACCCCAATGAGACCTTCTTCACCAATATCACACAAAAAGAAAGCATGCAGGAAAAACAAAACTAATGCTCATTAGTGATAAAAGCTATGCCATTAAATGAGATGCAGCTCACAACACACAAGTCTCATCTGTCAGCAAATTAGCCAGGGGAGGAAGAGCAAATCAAGTGCAGGACTGCTGCACAAAGGAAAGCAAAAGCATCAAAGTACATGTAGAAGTCCAAAGAATGTAAACCCCCATTATGTCAGTTGCCATTAACATGACTGAGTTGCTAGTGCAATTAATACCACCAGGAAAAGCATAAAGTACCATGGAAGGCAGCCAGAGGAAGTTACTAGAAATCACTGCTGACATTTCTTTGTACCAGCTGGGCTTCATAAACTTCATCTGACTCCTTAAGAAAAAGCTCGCGTAAATCTCAGAACTGTTAAAAAGTTTATTACAAGAAGAAATAAGCTACTGGCAAATGAAAATCTTATAAAAGCAGAGACAGGGAGAAACAGGAATTGCAGATCAGCCACCTTAATTATATTGTGGAAAAGCAAGAAGACAACAGAAGGTAGAAGCACCTACCACAAAAGCTGCTTCTAAGCGCTGGGTGGGAAGCCGCAAGGACAGGCTCCAGGTATGACACTCTCATGGGAATCATCAACTGTGCAGGCACTTTTTCTTTAAAAAGGATGTATGACGTAGCAAATTACACACTGAAGTGATCTTAAATGCAAAAGAGACACATGGTATACCGAGACACAGCAAGAGGACTATAGCGGGATGTGGACGGAAATGTCCTGCTGTGGTCATCAGTTCTTAAATGGCCTTAGCTGGACAATCATAGAACCATAGAATCATTCTGGTTGGAAGAGACACTCAAGACTGTTGCGTTCAACCATAACCTAACTCTATACGCCTTTTAAACACCTCCAGGGATGGTGACTCCACCACTTCCCTGGGCAGCCTGTTTCAATGCCTGACAACCCTTTCTGTGAATAATTTTTTCCTAATATCCAATCCAAACCTCCCCTGGCACAACTTGAGGCCATTTCCTCTTGTCCTATCACCCTCCAACACCCTCCATGCTACAACCTCCTTTCAGGTAGTTGTAGACAGCAATAAGGTCTCCCCTCAGCCTCATTTTCTCCAAACTAAACAGCCTCAGTTCCCTCAGCCGTTCCTCATCAGACTTGTGCTCCAGGCTCACAAGCTTCATTGCTGTGAGAGACGATGGCTCTCAGCATGTGGTTCGAGTGTGTGTGAAAAACGGTGGTCCTTAATACATGGCATAAGTGCGGAAGGCTGAGATATTGTGAATTATTTGTCTCGAAGCTTGCTTGCTAAAATAATATGCTTAAGGCCTGCTTGTTACAGAAAAATGCTTGCTCACACTGCTTGCTTAATTGGGCCCGCTGTAAAGGCCTAAATACAGTGAATTAAAGTGCAAAATGCATGATCACTGTGAATTGCTAAAACTTACAGAATGCTTGAAGCTTATGTAAGCTCAAGTGAAGCTCCAGCGATATCAGCCACCAACATCTGTGACTAGGCCTGCAGTGTGTTCAGCCAACGCCCGCCACCAACTGCCATAAAACGACCAAGTTATGACTTGCAACTGTGGCCATCCACCACCAGGACCAAAACCTGTCACCTGGAACCAGCGGACCTGAGACCTGAGCCCTGCCAACACCTATCGGGACCTGGACTCTGATACCAGCATGACCCAAGACCTGCAAACTGCCAAGCGGTACCAGGACCTGCCAGTGCTACCGAGGCCTGAAACCTGAGAACTGCCCCACAGGAGACAACGTTTGGATCCCTGGCAGTGACTATCTCATGCTTATCTTCTTGCATGCTTGCGTAACTTTCCTCCTAATTTCTTCCCCTTTGTCTCTGTTGCTCTAGCTTTAGGTGTGAAACTGAAATAAATTTACTCTGTCTTTAGGCATAAAAATAAAATAAAATAGTTTAGCAGCATCTGACCTCATTTGTGTCTTAATCTCACTCTTGGAATCATTTTTGAACCTTCCTGAGTCCAAAACTGGACCAGGACCCCACAGCTGCCCTTCTCTGCACTCTCTCCAGTATCTCAATGTCTTTCTTGTAGTGAAGGGCTCAAAACTGAACACAGGATTTGAGATGGGGCCTCACCAGCACCGAGTACAGTGGCACAACCACTTCCCTAGTCCTGCTGGTCACACTATTCCTGATACAAGCCAGGATTCTGTTGGCCTTTTTGGCCACCTGGTCACACTTCTGGCTCATGTTCAGCCAGCTGTCAATCAACCCCCCAGATCCTTTCCTTCCAGGCAGCTTTCCAGCCACTCTTCCCCGAGCCTGTAGCGTTGCCTGGGGTTGTTGTGGCCCAAGTGCAGAACCTGGCACTTGGCCTTGTTAAACCTCATACAATTGGCCTCAGCCCAACAATCCAGCCAGTACAGATCCCTCTGTAGAGCCTAACTATATCCTCGCATTGAGAGTCTTTCCCATTCATTTCCTTTTATGCTCTTCACCTCTTACTCTCCCCCCATGCTGCAAAGAACCTGGCTGTACCCCTCAGTCACCTCCCACAGGTGCCAGGGCCTGCTGTTGGCCCCACAGAACCATCCCTTCCTTGGGCTGAACTAGCCCCAGCCCCACAGCCTCTCCTCCCATGGCCACCACCACCTCAACCTCTGTGGTGGTCATAGTCCAGTTGACTGGTTTCCTCCTGGGATGGCCAAAACTGGATGCTAACCACAGTGAGTGGATGGGGGTAACTTCCCTTGATCTGCCAACTGCCTTTTCCTAATACCTTCATCTCCAAGGTGGGAGAGAAGGAGGAGCAGAGGGCAGGAGGAAGAGCAGCAGAAAACCTACTTGCAGAAGCAAATGTGCCTGCCTGCCTCTCTCACTGTCATAGCAGAGGGATGCAGAAATCATTGGCTTCGGCAAACTCAGGAACCCATTTTCACCTTTGCAAAGGAGGAGAATAGCGCTTCAAACATCACCACCACCCCGCAGAAAGACAATCCACCCAAATCAAACCAAACCCTTCCCTCCCAGCACCTCCCAGATTGGTGCTCAGTGCTCTGGACACAGGCCTAGTGTCCCAAGACCTGCAGCAAGGGAACAGTACACACACAGTAAGCAAGGGAATAACTGGAGTCCTTCCATAGCCACAGGCCACAGACACCAAAGCTACAGCTGCCTTCTTTAAGTAGTTAATGAACAAACAGATAATGAAGCTCAGGATACATACTCATATTCGGGGAGGGGGGCAAGAGGGAAATGGAGAGATTAGTTAGAATTCAGTATGGTTTGGTGCTGTGCTTCCCAGCTGCATCTCTTCATGTGGAAAATTAGCACAGTGCCTGACACAAAGATAGATTTTGCGGTTTTGTCCCTGTGGTCAACTGCAGAGAATCATTGACATAAACATGCAATCCAAATGTATGTGAGAACTGGAGGTGCTTTAGGTTCCCCTGGGTAAAATAACTGTGAAGCAAGATAATGAAAGCACAGAAGGCAGAGGAGCCACACTAACCAGCAAGGAAGGAATGCTTCCTATTTTGTCACCATTTAGGGGAGCTTGAGAGATGCTGTGAAAAAATATTCTGCACTCAAGAGAAACCAATTGCAGCAATGTCATAATATCACTGTGACCAATCAAAAAGCAGAATAAACGACAGGCTAATGTGCCAATAAGCTGAATCAATAGTCTCACCTCACAAATGTGTTTTTTCCCCCTTCTCTGTAAACATTTTATATATCACATGGTATTGCCTGCCTGTGATAACCAGTCAGAACACACAAAATGCAAGAACCATTCAGCAGCATCATGTTCAAATTCTGCCTGCTTAGTAGTGAATAAAAAAGGACAAATCTATAGGGTGAAAAAAATGTTCAGATACAATAAAACATATATATATATGCCCATACTGTATAAGTAGTAAAAGAAAAGTGTGAATGGTCCTCTATGCAAAGGATGTACATGGCAAGAGAAAGCACAAATGCAGAAGACTGCCAGTGTCCCACAGGTTTACTGCAAGAAAAAGGTAGCTCAGCAGTTACTGTCAACACCACAACATTGGACAGTTCAGAGGCAGGATAAATACAAACCAAATGGACAATAGGCCTTCATTTCCACCTGCCAGTCTAAAAATGGTAGCAGTAAATTAAACTGTTCACATGACATTTTGAAGCAGCATCAAGATGCCCATGTCAGACATGAAGACAACTCTCCAGCGGTATTAAACTTTTGAAATTACTGGAGAACTAGAGAAAACAAACGCCTTCAAGCTGCAGGAATGTGTACAGTTGGACAGAAGAGCTCTTTCAACTGGCAAAAAGGGAGGCTGTGGACCTCTACGTTTGTATTTTATAATCTTGTTGCAATGTAAATGTTTATTACATCCATTTTCTTTTACTAGAAGCAGGAATAAATTCCATCCAGGCTAAGACTAAAGCCACATCAGCTTCAGATGCCAAGATTACTTCTGGCGAATTATAAAAACATTTTTTCTTTCACATTGTGAGCTCCCTTTGCTGATACATAAGCAGTCGTGAAAGGAGTTTCCGAACTACAGAGTTTCAGGCCAAAAATCTTTTTATGTTTGGCATTGGCTTTGCTCAATGACAAACTCACTAGGAATCCAAGTGGGAAGCCAACAACCTCTAGCTTAGATTAGAGAACATTTGTCAAGCTTGAGACCTTTCAATGAACTGTTTCTGGCTCAGAAATGTTAATTGCTCAACATTTTTTTCAGTGGATGTTTCTAACTACTCTGTTATGGAAAGGCACCACCATGCAGTGGTAGTTGCAGTCAGACTTCAAACATGCTACAGATAAACGACCTTCGAGCAGCTGAGAGTGTTCCTGGTGGCCTGCACACAGTGCTACGGGGACACAGGTAACACCCCATCCCAGCCCCAAACTGAAGTATGTGTATTATGCCATACTGTGTTGTAGAATATCCAAATTGAAGCTGCTTCAGCTGTGCCCAGCAGAGATCTGGATGTTGATGTGGCGATGCTGGCTCAGGCACCAGAGGGGCTTTTGCTGACTGAGTCAGCTGAATACCAGAATTCATCATCCAAACCCAGCTCCACCATCTACTAGAATTTCAAATCCAGTTATGTCACCAAAAAAAAATGCACTATACATGAACACATCCTATACATTGGACAACTTCTTACAAAAAAACTTAATACAAATATTGGAAAGACAAAAGCATTTTGCAGCTACCATGCCTATACAACATGAACACACAGAGGGAAACTAAAAATTCTGCAAATTCCAAAACTGATGCACATCTTCCAGTCCTACAGACCTGTTAGCAGTCAAACCACAGCATCTGAAGTTCATTCAATATTTATACCCTAAGCACTTAGCTAACAAGCTGGATTTAATATTTTAAGTTAGATCATTTATGCAAACCACTCTCATAATGTCAGGAATACCTGCCTGAGCTACAACAGCTTAGTATGGAAAAGCAGGACATGAAAGTTTTCCACCCATTCCACAATTTTACTCCCAAAAGCAACTTGGTCAGGAGTACTATTCAGAAAATGGAACTAATTTCCTTCTCTTTTTTTTTTTTTTAATCTTGAAACAATCTAAAAGATAATAGCGCTATAACGTGAGAGAAGCAATCACTAATATTTGTTCAACAACATCTACATCATTTACTGCTTAAGGTTTACCCCATTGGGTTAGGCAATAGTCAAACTTTTTAGATTTTGCCGCTGCTCAAGTAAATTATATTTTACCCACTAAGAAGTCTTCCCCTTATTTCCCTCTACCCTGGGACAAAGTAAAGTTGGTTGAAAAACAAACTTCCATTGAGAAGACAAATATCAAAACAAATCACTTTGGTGAAGATTTTCTCAGTCAACGATCTGATATTTTTCAGTCAGATCCTAACAAGAATTGGACTTCTGCCTTCCTCAGGCCATCCAAGCATCTCTATGCCCATCCTGCTTTGTTCATGCATGATGAAGTATCACTGAGAGTATATCCCGACAATCTGATACTTTAAAGAAAAACGGTATTTTTCATATCTCTGGAGAGTTACACGCAACATTGAAATACTTGTTTGACTCCATCTGCAGGGAAAGCTATTCCATTGGAAAACTGAACCATATCTCAGTAATATTCCTCCAGGCTTTATTCTTTATAATTAAAATTTCACATTATCATGGCAGAAAACCACCACAAACTACAGCACATGAGAGATGAAAGTTAAGCAAGATACCTTTGATTGCAATACCTGATGTAGCTAACATAGCTTAGCTGGCAAGGAAAATGAGACATTTGCATTATCATTGTACTGTAGGTGATACATGCTGGCCCACAATGCAGAAAACCAAATACTCTTTGCGTATGATGTGCCCTGACACAAATCTTTTTTTTTTTTTTTTAATCACACATCTCCACTGGGCTAAACAGGATTTTTGATAAGCAAGTGCCATGGGAAAACATTCTGCTTCTTCATTATCCTATATCAAAGAAATGTGCAGTTCAGATGAAGGCTTCAAGCTATTTTACCCTCATTTATATCCTTCAGACAAAAGTTAGTAATAAATCAAATCAGCAAGGAGGTAGAAACTTAAAGCCTCAACAGCACTACATATTGTGCATAGATTTTTAAAAAGCAAAAATATTTCAATATTACGACAGATTATCAATGTGTACCTTTTGTAAAACTCACTCATGACAAATAATTAATTTTTTTATAAGACACTACACATGATCTGAGGCAGAATGCCAATACATAAGCAACATGTTGACCAAAGTGCTATTTCTACAAGTTTTTTCTGAAGTGTAATGAATGATGAGACATTAACAACAGTAATTTAGTTATTTTTCTCCTGATATGCCACTCCAGTTTAAAACTGCGAATTTCTAAGGATAAAAGAATATTTTTTTCTTTCTTAATAATATGACTCTTTTCCCATTAAATACTCAGCTGCATCCATTTACAATTCTGAATGGGAGTTTCAACAACTCCAGTGTTAGAAACCTTTTTGTTTAGGTACCTCTATGTTACATCTTGCAATTTAGGAGACTAAATTCTTTATGTAATGAATGGTGACAAGTCAATGGAACAATTCAGAGCATCTGTGTTAGATGCATGAGTCTGATGATGTGAATACTTCCCCAAAGTGCTGAAATTTGATTTATTCAAATAGCAAATATACTAACAAACAGATTATTTCTATTGAAGACATTAAATCCCAGGGAAACAAGAAGTTGCTTGAATCTGATTTCAAAAGGATTGAAACCACAACATTACGAACACGGTGCAGCTTTCTGTAGTTCAGTGATGCCATTCACTGGTTTTCAATAATGACAGGAGGCAGTTCTTCCCATTCTTATGTCCTTTACAAAGAAGACCACTATAATGAGTAATTGGACCATCGAGTTAAAGCTGTTGAAAGACAGACATCTCTTGAATGGCATCAGTAATTCCACAGAAAACAGGTCACTTTGCAAGTGAAAAGGGGAGGCTGAAGTACAGAGGAGGAAGAACGATTTTTAGCTTGGCAAGAGCTGCCCAGGACAAAGCTGATGCCGGTTTCTTCTCTAAGGCACAGAGAAGAAACATCAGAGTAATCAACATATTTGCTTCAGAGCACGATAGTATTGCAACAGGGGAATAATCAACATTTCATTTTCCAGTTAACTCAGATAAGAAAGGGCATGTACCATTACTGGAAAAAGTACAGACAGAAGGATGGAGAGAATACTTGCTACTGGAAAGGAAAATTACATGATTCTCCATTACTAAAGAGCTACTGCCTTGATGATAAAACAAGCAAGTTTCCACTAGAGGCCAGCTCACACAGGTAGGTTTGGAGTATGGAACCTCCTTTACAAACAACCTCTTACATCTTTGTTCAATTGGAGATGTTCTTTACTGTATCAAAAAAATGTCAGTTTTCCTATATGAACACAGTAGTTACACAGCAAAAATCAGAGATTTACCACCACCTTAACAATGCTGTCTAAGTAGGAAGGGTAGTCTCAGTGGAATGAAAGTGTTAGCAGAACCTTTGTATTCCTGCCTACATGGAATAATTCCAGCAGCAAGAAGTTATTTATTTTAAACTCATCATTCAAACCACTAGAAAGATGGTGTGTTAAAAAAATTCAAGCACTGGCTAAGAGTGTCCCAAGTGGATGCTTCTAAAGCCAACATCTTTCAGTACTGGTTTTCACAAGTGATCAATATGCAGCAGCCCCTCTCCTAAGCAGTATCAGACTTTGGGTTTGCCACTGAATTTTTCTAGCTGTGAATGCATTCCTAATTGCTAACTTCAATGCTTTATGCCTGGAAACCCTAGCATTTTTTCCCTTTAACGAAATGCAGAAGTCTAGTATCTCCTACTTCGCCCACATATCTCCCTTTGACCATTTACCCTTGCCTGCAGGGCAGTAAGCAGCATCACTTGCAGTGAAACACATGGTAATAAGTTCAAGCATTAGCTTACTGCAAGACACTGTGCCAGACTTGCGTTTGCTCCAAGTCCAATCACCAGACTCAGACTCACTATGTACAGTAGGTCGACAGCCAGGGCACATAGAATCACAGAGTCATAGAATGTCCTGAGTTGGAAAAGACCCACAAAGATCATCAAGTCCAACTTGCACAATCTTGACAGCAATTTTCTAGGTAGAACTTTTCTTTGGTTTACTGAAATTTTATTTAGCACTGGGTTCTGCTGCTATTGCAATTGTTCTAGGAGGTGTCAGCCCCTCACAGCCAGAGCAATATTGTTGCTGTCTACAATATGCCTTACCTTCTCATAAATGTCGCCTTCCTCAGGGCCAGACAGTGATACACTTCCAGCTAAACAGCTGTGCTGGTGGCAATGCTGGCATTCCTTCTCACAACAGACACTAGCCATGTTGCTCACTATATTTAATAGCAATTAAAAAAAATTAACATCCCAACAGCAGCCAGCA
Source organism: Caloenas nicobarica (assembly GCF_036013445.1). NCBI lineage: Eukaryota > Metazoa > Chordata > Aves > Columbiformes > Columbidae > Caloenas > Caloenas nicobarica. The sequence continues at coordinate 108,125,362 of NC_088247.1, forward strand.
GATAGTTGGCAGTACTTTGGTTATGCTACTAATTAAAATCCATGGCAGGTATTTATATTGCACTTTAATTATACAGGGCAATTCATAAGATATACCTGTAATTTAAGTCTCCAAGTGGCTGGCTGTGATTTGTGACGAGGGCACTAGCACAGTTTTATTGTAATAAAACTGTCAGCATCAGTGCCTAGGTAAGCCTGATCTCCAAGTACTTATCCGCCAGAGTAAAAACATTAGTAACAGGGCAAAAAATCTAATGGGGTAAAAAGAAAAAATGCAACCAAATAAACATACATAAAGAAGACGACAGATATATTTGCTTCTTACAACTACCACGGCAGGGCCTGCTTTCCTTACTGCAAAACCAAAGAGCCCAAACACTAGGATTGCCTACCTTTCACATGGCTTCCAGCACTAGGCTAGTTACAGGTCACACACACTCCCACCCCTGCACGTTCAACTCCTCGCAGCTGTTTGCTCCTGATCCTTCAGTTGCAACTACAAACAACCTACAAGTAACCTGCAGAACACACCCACACAATTTCTGCTCTCTCCCTTCACACAGCAGTAATCACACAAGGATTTTAAAAATGTCCAAGACAAATGCTTAACCTACTCTCAGCAGAGGGAGAAGATCAAGAACATCTTCTGTGCACAAGTTCAGGGCACATACAAGAGTTTTTCCAGGACTCTAGATTCTCCTGGAAAACACATAGCCTTCAGTGTCTGCCTCCTACCAGGAAAGATCATCCAAGTTATTATGGAGCTGTATATATACTGCTGTGCATATATACGTCACTTCCAGTTATTTGGTCTCTGGCTGCTATTTATTTTGGGGCTAGAAAAAAGATCAGTATGAGAAGAAGGTTTCATTGTTATGTTTTTTCTTCTCTTAAAAAGAGACATCTTCAAATGCAATGCTTGTGAGATGCCACAGGTTTTCACTGCTAAATAATATCTTCCAGTGACCAAGGAGCACCATGGACAACAGCATGGCCACCAACCAGGGGAGCTTCCCCTTGTCACTTGACAGGGTATCTTTTGTCAGCAAGAAGGTAGTGCTTAATGCCCCTGAGTCGACAGCTACTCAGGAACAAAAATAACCATTAAGGGAGAAGAGTATGCTTGGAGTCAGAGACGAAAGCAGAGAGAAAACCCAGGTGCTTTCAACCCAGCAGTGGTGGCAGCTGTAACCAGGCCATGCAGGCCAGTGCAACTGTATTACAATAGCAGTTCAGAAGGATTTAAAAGGCACTACTTTGACAACAATTCGACTTTCACAATTTTTTCTAGCATCCCCTTTATTCCCCCATCAGTCTATCAGTTATGCTTTTACTTGCCCACATTTTTCACCAGAGAAGCACACTAGTGTGAAATAAACCCATTCTTGTTCACTAAAATGCTGAAGCAATATGTAAAATCAGTGCTAGTACTGCTCCATAATCCAAATCTAAATTTAGCAAAGCTAAATCCTGTTTATGGAATCAAATATGTATAGTATTGAGCAAACTAAGGAACCAATTACATCCCCAATGTCATTATCACAGTGACAGGACAATACAAGACAAAGCAACTGCCTCTCATTGATCAGCTAAACAGACATGCTTCTAGCTGTTCAGTTACCACGAACTACAATGCAGCCAAATCCTTAAATCTTTTCTTTGTTAATATTTCTTTATTACTATATATCTGCAGTTTTACAGATAAAATAAATATTTCAGTCCTGTTCTAAAGAACTGGATTGTACAGTTTATAGCTGTTATCTCATAAAATGATGAACATTAATCTTACACTGGGCTGTCAGGTGGTCATTGACATTTCCATCTCCATCCCCAGCAGTATATTTGGAGACTAAGAGAACATACAGAGATGCTGTTAATGGGAATGGGAATACTTTTAATTGTTTTTCCACCAGAGCACAAGGAGAAAAAATGGGGCATAAAAAGTCACAGGACTCAATCATCTTTCAGCCCTGGTTAGAATCAATAAGCCACTGTGAATGCCTGCTCTTCTGACAATGCAGCCTCAAAAAAAAAAAAAACACCAAGAAAGAAAAAAAAAAAGAGAGAAAGAAACAAAACACTGATCACTGTAAATCAATAGAGTGATGAAATTTTCTTCCATTGGAAATAACAAGAAGGGCGCTTTAATTTGCCACAGTCCAGACTCACTTTCTACCTCAACTTACATACAGGCATACAGAGAAAGAGCAGCTGTCCCCACAGCACCACACACTCATTCATCTTACAATTTATTTTTTTTTAACAGATGTATCTTTCTTTTCTCTAAAGGATATTTTCAAAGACAGACCCAAGGCGTTTTAGGAGATACCTACCTCTCACTGCTAAGTCACTTGCTTCTCATACTAAAAAGTTGTAACTTGGGGTTTTCCATCTAATGAAAGCCAGATTGTAACATTAACCAGTTCTGTGCAAAAGATCAGATGCTTTTAGAAAACTGGTTTTTAGCATTTTGTCTTCAAGTGTACAAAGAAAACCAAAAAGGGTAGGGAATTAGACCAGGGAGTAAAACGTTTCACCGGTACCCTTATAGTGGTAATGGTATCGACCAGAGAAAAGATCACAGATACCTATTCCCTGTCTGCTCCAAATACAGGAGCATCATAAAGATCTGAGATAGCACAAAGAAAGTTCTACAGCCTAAAACACTAACATAACACTCCATGGTGCTTTTAAGATGCAAGAAATCTGTGCTGCTATGTGTTCTGACAGAGGAACATGCTTTTAGCCAAACAAAACCATTTCTGCTGAAGTGATCCACTTGTAGGGTATAATTGGGATGCAGGAGTTTGATATGACCAGTTTAGGCTAAACTGGCTGAGCTTCAAGTCTTTTGTTGCTTAGCAAAATCCACTGTGTCGGTAAGTCACAACCACTTTGTAATCAAACCTCCTTTGAAAAAGAAGTGAGCAATGTTCTCCGTTTTATGGGTAGAGTACAAATGAGACCAAGTATCAAAGCCAAAACTTCAATTATTTTTTTTTTTTTAATCAGTAACATTTAATTTCTGCTTCCTCTGTTAGAGGTCTGCAGCCACCTTTCCTTATACAGCCATGGAGGAGAAGTGACACCCAGGAGAGCATTTGGCATGGCTAACACATAGATGCCCACGAGGGTGACAGGAATGATGGACACAGAGCCATCAGCCACCACCCCCTTCCTGGAGCAGAGCCCCATGTAATGTGGTGCCCCTGGCCTGTGATCCTGCCTGTGCAGACAGGGGCCAGGAGGACAGTGAGGATCTTGGGGCCACCACAGGGGAAGGCATCAGATGGCTGCCACCCCAGCCCAGAGTCATGCCTTGCCTGAAATGAGTCCATACTTCAACAGTTAAATCCAGTTTTCCATAAAGCCCAGTGAATGGAGTGAAACACAAAAAGGACAAGGCCTGAAGTTCTCAACCATCATCACCAACACCATGATGACATTGCAAGCACCAGCAGGCATTTCCTTCTATTACCTAAACAGAAGCAGCTAAGCTGATCCGTTCACATTATTTGCCACTTGTTTACAATAAGCTCATATTAAATCAGAATAGATGACGCATTATGTGCTGCTTCTTGAATAGCACACCAGGTTCTTACAAAGATGAGGAGCTTCCTGAACACCTGACACTAGGGGGTCTTCAGCTTCCTAGCCATATCATAATTTGTACTAATTTAAGCACTACTGTGCAGGTCAACACCACACAAAGCCACAATTTAGAAATATTCAATATTCAGCAGCACATTTAATAACATTTTCCCTTATGATGCATCACACCAGTGCTGGGGAAGAAAAAAAAAATAGCAGTCACAAACAGGATTGCAGAAGATGCATTTTTACAAGAATAACAAATGAGAGAAGTCTTTGGAGAAAATGAAAACAATAACAACAACAACAAAGGAAACAGAAAAGCCCATCCATTACCATCAAAAAGAGACATGAAGAGAGGGGATGGGGAAGAAAAGGCAGGGGCAGACACATATATTTTTCTGACTATTCTTTTTAAATCATCCATTTCCTACCCCTCCTAAGCAAAGGTCAGCATCCTTTCTCTAATATTCTTACTGGTTCTGCTTGACAGAAAACAGCTGTCCTCCCCACAGCAGCCTAAGAAGGCCACATGAGAGCAAACTGAATTTCTTGACTACTACCACAGCCTCATCAGGCTGCCCCTAGAAGTCCAGCAATCAGAGATCGGCCTTCCACCAAAGCAAGATGCTGCACCACTCTTGGACCTGTTCTCACCATAGTTAAGAAATCCCTGCTTGCCCTTATTCCAGCCACTATGTCCTTTACACCTCAGTTGCTCTCAGATCAGCTCAGGATGTAATAGGAGGAGTCAGATGGATCAAGAAGTGCCATATCAGAATTGCATGTCCATCTCAAGTTTCACTCAGAGAACATCACCATGTGAAGCCCAGGAAAATACACATTTTTGGACAGACTATAAGATTTCTGTCATCTAGATGACTTCTCTCTTGTCCACCTTAGGGCTTTCTCTAGGGGAGAGAGCATGTAAAATAAAAAGTAACTATAATACAGGTATTGAGCTAAGTGTTTTGGCTTAACGAGTTTGTCTTTTTTCCAACAGCTGCATCAGAATGTAAAGGAAAAATGTCTATGAGAGGAAGATTCATAAAATACAGTCACCTTAAGCACTATGTACTTGGAAAAGTTATTTTTCAAAATATACTAGCGTCAACAGCTCCTAAAACACACAGGAATTGTGTATTAATTTCTTAAGCCTCAACCACCAAATAGAAGCATACTTCTGTTGCACTGGGAGCTTTTTTTGACCAAACGACATTCTAGGATGCTCTTTTAATATCTATACCTGTTCTGTGATCTCACAGTCGAAGCCTGGCATAGCTGTGGAAAATGAACTTGGATACCTCCAACAGGCAGTAGGCTGAATTGAACGTTACTAGGAGAAGCCTTGGTCTGACAGGTACAGACACACACTTTCGCTTGCTTTGGACACTTGCTAGCAGCCTCAGAGAAGCACCTAAATACATTTCTACTCAATTTGTTCAAAAAAACACTAGCACTCATTCAGATATATTGTCATGCATCCATCACAGTGCTCCAAAATTATCTCAAACTTCAATGTTTGCATTGGAATAGCACACAATTACAACTCAGCAGGTCCCATAACCTTTTCAAAATGGTTGCTTCTTTCCATCTTAGGTCAATGACTCACAACTTTTCCATAGAGCCATTTTATTACTCAAAAAAAAAAAAAAAAGTTCTGCCATGCTCTGAGGCTAGGACTATGTCTCTGGCTTTCTCTGTCAGGCAATAAGCCCACAAGTAAGTAAAGGGACAATTCTTTCCTAGTTCACGTTCAACCAGAAAGTGGACCTAGCTGGAGGACACGCATCATCAATCTGTCACATAAATATCTTCCTTGAAGCAGGTTTACAGAACAATAGTAAGAATAATGCTAAGTGTGTCAAACACAACTTTCCTTGATACATATCAGCAATAAATATAAGTAATTCATTTTTCCTCATACACACATCCTCAAGTCACACTGAATTATACTATTTCACCCCAAAATCAGTTAATTGCATTGAGGACCTATGCTGACCTTGAGCAACAGCATTATTCGTTAAAAAATTATGACAGTCACTCAACAATATTTGGAAACAGGAAGCTAGATACTAGACATCACAGATCTTGACATTTTATCTTTGTCTTCAATCTTCTCTCCATCATGAGAAACATCACATAGGGACAGTAAGGTCTTGGGCAAGCAACATCCCAAATGGCCACGAACTGCCCTGCAGAACTGCTAACTGAAAACTTCCACAATATTTAGTATTTTTCATTATATGCCAGCTGCTGAGACCATGTGGCTTCATCCAAAATCTTAGCTGTCATGGTGGTGATATCTCTTCCCCAGATCTGGACAGGAGAGCTTGAGATGATAAATTATATCAGCTCATACTACAAAAGAACAGGAAAAACCTCAGTCTATCCTAAAGGCATTTTTTTTTAATATCAGAGGAGCACAACACTTTCCTCACTTGTTTGTACACACCACTTAGTTCATCACATGCTCTGTAACAATAAAGGCATTTTTGTGATGAACTATCTTCAGTGCCTTACCTATTACAATAAGAAAGTATTTTCACTCACAACTCAGACATAATTGGTCAAAACCCAGGTTTACACGTTTGTATTGAGCATCACTTGAACAAACTCATACCAGAATCTATTGCAGCTTGACCAATGAAGAACTAAATAACGCAGTCATGAGCCATGATCTGGTGTTCTTACTTTAAAAAAAAAATTGATACTGCTATATTATTTACTGCCAAAGTATCTTCTAGAGAATTTCCAAGCTAAAAAAAGTACTGTTTCTACTACCACACTGCCCAGTCGAGGAATCCCACAGGTGAAACTTAAGCCTTGCTTCTGTGATGATACCTTATGCTAGAACCTTATGCTAGAGCTAGCTTATGCTAGCTTTTACTTGCTAGGAAAAGGATGTGATCTAAGCCCGTTTTAGGTAAATAAAAGATAGCCATATTGCCCAGTGAGGAGTGAGGGGGAGACACAAAAAACAGTTGTTGGCATGCTGGAAGCCAGGCTGCAGACCTGCTGGACTCCACATGCACCTTGGAGGAACAAGGCTGTTAAGAGAGGCAGGCTGAAGTACATTTCTTTGAGAGCAAGATCATCAGCAGGGAAAAGGCGAGGTTTTTCCTGTGAAACGAGACAAGTTGCACTGATCTATTCTAGCTGAAGATCCTGTCCCCAGCTCTCACCCAGTTCTGAGGGAAAGGATTTACCTATAGCCATTTGGTAGCAAGGATAAAAGAATAGCAAAGAAAAAAGTGATTCAATCCATCCAGATGAATTACTTACAGCATTTTAAACATGATGTGGTTACAATGTGCTTTCAGAGTACATGATTTATTTCTTGAGCACAACATCAACATGTATTGTACCGTATAGTTCAAAAACAAAAAAACACACCCATAGAACTGATGCTTGCTACAAACCAAACATACCTCAAAGATACATTTCTAGTTTGCTAAAAGAGTATCAGTTCATAAGGGTATACTACGCATAAGGCATTCAGCTAGTTAAATAAACTTCAGTGCAGTGTAGAAGATTCTTATAAGCTCATTTTTTCTTGACTTAATCACCAGACTCTATGAAGTTTGTGCATCTAGCACAGAAATGGGTGGACCTTTAGCATATTTGCTAATACAGCCTCAAAACTAAGTATTCACTAAACATATTTTTAATAGATAAAGAGTATGTAAATTAATACCAAAATCATCCACATCTTGTCAAAAGTATTTGATTACAGGGAAGGTGTCTATTTTTTAAAAAAGTGACATAAAAGCTGAAAAATGTACTTGAAAACAGCCTTCACAGGCAGGATCAAGCGGAATGACAATTATTTCCAACCAATCACTTTATCTGCAAGTTACAAAACCAAAAAAGTCCAGTGGGCACTTCTTAAGTATGTGATGATGTCCCTCTGCTAGTTCCAGGCATATACTTACACTGACAGATCAGCACAGCTAGAAGACCCAAGGAAGATTAAAAATGTTCTAAGTCCCAAGTTTGCTTCCATACAAAGGAACATAGTCATTATAAGATGTATTCCTGCAATTTTGCACAACTAATGACAATCCCATCCTAAGTTTCCCATATGCTACTTATATTTTCTCTCACCACACACAAAACCAAACGTAAAAAAAGTATTGTGGATTTTCTTTCAAGGTCAAAGACCCATGCTGAGCTGTGTTTTTTTTTCTTGTTATGCTCTTTCCTTTATTCTTTACACATCGTTTACAAAAAAATAAAAGTTATTTCTCTTTATTTAGATGTGTAACACCAAAGTAATGCAGAATCAACAGGGGTGAAATACGGAGCTTAATACAGAAAACTCCTTTACTGTAAAAGAACTTAAGAGCAACCTTCACAAACTCCTACTGAGAATTCAAACTCCATGTAACTTTTCTTACCAAGCTTGAAGAAAATTTATTGCATCTCGTCCAAGAATTTTAACACATGGAAAATTGACAGCATGCAACATAACTTGAGCCGATATCTAATATTCTGAATTCAAGGGGGAACTAATTCTGAAGACTATTTAATTCCTTCTTCAAGAAAAATTCCCACTGAAGTCAATGAGACTGTGTGGGTGAATTTAGCAACTATCATATAAAATGGTACAATAGCAGGTAGTCCCCAAGATAAAAGAACTTTATTTGTGTAGAACTGTTCTTGCAACAAAGACTGAAATTATCAAAAAACTCATGTGCATTCAGATTTCATTTTAATTAGAAATAAATCAAGTTTCAAAATACTCCTTGAGGTATATCAAACTTTAAAGCAATCCTAGGCTTATTTCAACAAGCAGCCACCAAAGCCAGTGTATAGGTTTGCACAAAAATGATTTTGAGAAAATTAATGGCTTCTGCTTCCTTCAGTTGTTTTGAACAAACTATACTTCATTCAGATAGATCAAAGGAAAGAAAACAAGGATCATAGGAGTTGCTGTAATCTGACAGCAGTGTTACACCTAGACAGCCATCCTAGAGGCAACGTGAGGTGCTTCAGAGAAGAGCAAAGACAGCGGGTGTTCAGTGACATTGCGAGTCACAGGCACCGATAGATTTTGCTCCATTTAATGACCAAGCTGTAACTAGTTAAGGCAGTGGAACACGAGCATGACACAAACCCTCCACATCATCTAAAATAATATTTTCCTACAGAAACTTTACAGTAGCTGAATAGCTTGTTCAAGGAATATTTTCTCTAAAACACAAGCACTTAGGCAGTTTGCTTATATGCAAAGCATGAAAATGTTTACTCTTGTACTAATCCCTCCTTTATTGTAGTACTTAGTCACAGTGTGACTGTTGGTATTACCACATTACAAGCTGTATAAGGAGTATTTCTTGGAGTTTGTTGCCTGGTTGGTTGCGGGGTTATTGGGACTAGTGTCTGCCTTACGAGCTGTTAATGTTACTGAAACCTGACTATTAATTCCTACTTTACTTTCTATACAGAACACTTTCTTTCATATATCTATCATCTCTTTTCTCAGTTGTTCTTCAGGTTCCTTGTCTTCTTACGAGTTTTCTCCTCCATGTGATTGTGTGGTCTTGAGACCAGATGGTTATTGCATTCCCCAGAGATATACTGGACAATGCAATACAATGTTACTGGGAATATTCCTTTATTCACTATTTTATTCTTTATGTACGCTCATCTTTCATCTGCTTTGTCTCAGAGTCTGATACAGTTACTCCAAGGGAAAAAACAAAAAACACCATTTAAAAAATATAGTCATCCTAAAAACTGCAAGTCATTACCCTTCACCTCTTGACATTTCTCAATTTGACTTGATATCGTATTGTCTCTTCACTTAGTTTGGATTCATACTGGAATTAGCCTCCTCTTGGCTTTGATTAAGTCAAGTTATCATGCATGATCATCCAGTTCTTCAATTTTATTAATATTTTATTAATATTTTGGAAAAAAAATCAAGAGTAAAGCTCCACTGACACACAGCTTAGCTGATACACACTATTGACATTGGATGAGCTATTTATGTTTCCTTGTTTCTGAGTGTCACGGTCCATTCGGTGATGGACTCGTGATGGTTCGTTTACCTTGATCTCGGAGCACAAAATTAAGGCAACCAAAATGCCAAGGGGTTATAATTCAATCAAACAGTGTTACTTTATTAATTTGCCCGTAAAGCGGCATGCGATAGAGAAAGAGATGGAGAGAAAAAGGAAAGAAAAAAGGGGAGGAATAGGATTATAGCTACCACCATGAGTTCCAAAGGTGTCCCTCTGGTCTCAGGTCCTGAACTGCTTTTTGTCAGGCTTTTATGCTTCTTCACCCCCCCTCACTCCCATAGATCGAGGCCAATCTCTGCATTTGTTGCACAATCCAGGCTTAACTGCGCAGGCCCAAAGAGTCCTCGCTTCGCTTGCCAGAACCCGACTGCGCCTGCATCGTCTCGGTTCAGGGGTCTCTTACTGGTCCGTTGAGTGACCTCAAGACCGTTGGCGAGCCTCTGCGCATGCTCTTCTTCGTTGGCCTTTGTTACAGGGAGGAGGTAGGGGGCAAGTCTGGCTCAGGCAGCAGGTGGAGTCCATACAGCAGCCATTGTTACCTGTAGCCCCCAGATCGGAGAGACCTGCACAACACAAAAGAGGCTTCAGGCCTCTCTCCAAGTCATTGTCCAATACTTTCTATCAGTCCATCTGTTCTCCAAGTCCATGATGGCGATGTTCAGGCAGAAACTGTTCTTCAGACCGACTCTTAAACTGAGGTTTTAGACTGTATCTGATCCATACCAGAACATTGCTCCTGTTATTAGGACAAACAGCACCAGTAGCACTTTGCAGCAAAGGACAGTGTGGAGTACATGCAGAAACACCTGCAGGGCTCACACAGTGCAGCAGCTGACACAACCTGAAGCTTGTAGTAGTCACAGCACTCTCTTCTGTGCTCTGCCAAACAAAATATAGATTCAAAATCTTCCAGCCTGACATCAGTGTTAGCAGTGATACGCTGCACCCACAAAGCAGTGCACTGAGGTTCAGGCATCAGCATTCACAGAGCCATAAAAATCCACACCAAAACCAGTAAGCTCTGCAAAGAGTTCTTAATGTAGCTGCATGTGACTTCTCCACTTCTATGGTAAAGAGCTCCGTTAGCTCAGGCATCTCTGCCTCCGCATGTGGCCCCATGCAACATCCCTTCCCAATGCCAAAGCAGCAACACCTGACTTGCCTTGCTAAGGAGAAACACTCATCCGCCTTCACATTGTAGCAGATCATCCTGTATAACATCACAAGGCACATACAAGAAAACCACGTGATCAGGGCCAGTCAACGTGGATTTATGAAAGGCAGGTCCTGTTTGACCAACCTGATCTCCTTCTATGACAAGGTGACTCACCTAGTAGATGAGGGAAAGGCCGTGGATGTTGTGTACTTGGACTTCAGACAGGCCTTTTACACCGTATCCCACAGCATTCTCCTGGAGAAGCTGGCAGCTCATGGCCTGGATGGGTGTACTCTGCGATGGATAAAGAACTGGCTGGAGGGCTGGGCCCAAAGAGTTGTGGTGAATGGAGCCAAATCCAGTTGGCGGCCGGTCAGGAGTGGTGTTCCCCAGGGCTCAGTATTGGGGCCAGTTCGGTTTAATCTCTTTATCAATGATCTGGATGAGGGCGTTGAGTGCACCTTTAGTAAGTTTGCAGATGACACTAAGTTGGGTGGGAGTGTTGATCTGCTGAAGGGTAGGATGGCCATACAGAGGGATCTGGATCAGTCGGATTGTTGGGCCGAGGTTTAACAAGGCCAAGTTCCAGGTCCTGCACTTGGGTCACAACAACCCCAGGCAGCGCTACAGGCTCGGGGAAGAGTGGCTGGAAAGCTGCCTGGCAGAAAGGGATCTGGGGGTGTTGATTGACAGCCAGCTGAACATGAGCCAGCAGTGTGCCCAGGTGGCCAAAAAGACCAACAGAATCCTGGCTTGTATCAGGAATAGTGTGGCCAGCAGGACTAGAGAAGTCATTGTGCCACTGTATTCGGTGCTGGTGAGGCTGCACCTTGAATCCTGTGTTTAGTTTTGGGCCCCTCATCATAAGAAGGATATTGAGGTACTAGAGAGAGTGCAGTGGAGGGTGATGAAGCTGGTGAGGGGCCTGGAGCTCAAGTCAGATGAGGAGCGGCTGAGGGAACTGGGGCTGTTTAGCCTGGAGAAAAGGAGGCTGAGGGGAGACCTTCTCACTGTCTACAACTACCTGAAAGGAGGTTGTAGCATGGAGGGTCTTGGTCTCTTCTCCCAAGTAGCACGTGATAGGACGAGAAGAAATGGCCTCAAGTTGTGCCAGGGGAGGTTCAGATTGGATATTAGGAAAAAATTCTTCATGGAAAGGGTTGTCAGGCATTGGAACAGGCTGCCCAGGGAAGTGGTGGAGTCACCATCCCTGGAGGTGTTTAAAAGGCATTTAGACGAGGTTCTTAAGGACATGGTTTAGTGCAAGAGTTAGGATATGATTGGACTCGATGATCCTCAGGGTCTCTTCCAACTGAAATGATTCTGTGATTCTATGTTTCTATTACTCTTCCACTCATTAAGTTTTCCCTGGAAGCCTGTAAGAGCCACACCTGTACAACCACAACAGATTCTTTGGGGTACTAAATACCAGCGCTGCTCAAAATGACCTTGTTTTCTGACACCAAACCAACAGAAATTTCTGTAGAAGAATGACTCTCTCAAGAAAGAAGAAAATAAAGGATCATACTTTTAAGATTTTTTTTCAGTAGCCTAGGGTGAGATTGTCACACATCCTGCATGGACTCATGGCTTTGGAAGCCACCACAGCTGCACTGAGGAACACCCTACCCTCATTTCTACTGGTTCCCTCACAGACAGGATGTTGTTACAACCTCAGTCCCCAGTCACATTTTGTCACATCATCTGCATTCCTCTTCATGAAAAAGAAACATTAGTTATTTTGCTCAGCGTCAAACAAGTTACAGTAAAAGCCTGGGGCAGAACGTTTTGCCCTGTTTCCCTATTCATCAGTGTAAATAATTACTACTGAACCTGCAATGAAAAAGTGTATCTCTATTCTATTACTAGAAGAGTAAAATATCAGCCTCACTTCGCAGCCTTCTCAAACATTTTCTGGAATATCAATTCCTCTATACTCAAATGTTTTAATTGCATTAATATCAGCTATGCTACTGCAAAATCCATTAATTTGAGCAAGAGGCAATAATTAAAACTAGGAAAGGCTGAGATGAAATTTTCACATAGACAGCGCACAGAAAAGCTAAACATATTCCTAGGAACTGAGAGCTTGTGGTACGCTGTAGTGACTGATCAACCCTAAAAATATGATTGGTATAGGGAACAAAAGGGTTTTCCAGTTCAGATCTATGATAGCATAAAAGAGTTAACGCTGCAGCTTCATAGAAACTATTATGTATCTGAGAAATGTCACAACTTCTTTATCATCTGTGAAAAAGTCCCCTTCCTTTTGCTTCTGAGGCAACATCATGCTTCAGCAGGCATCAAAACTTGAAAGTAATGGAATTGGATGAACATCACAGTTCTTTCAGAAAGCTTTGCTTTTCACTTCTGAGAAATTAATCTTTTTTTATGAAACACTACTTTAAATAAAGCATCTCTCTCACTGAGATGCAGCATATCATGTTCAGTCATACAAGAATTGTATCTGCCGTAGTCAAAATATCTATTTTTGAAAGGGAGGGAATGGGAAGACTATTTCAGTCTCACCTGTGGTTTAATCTTCCAAATATTAGAAGAGATCTTTGGCATCTGCATACACATATTCAGGAAAGGTTTATTTTTTCTTGGCCAAGCTACCAAAGGGTCAACAAATAATTTTGCTGACATTTTGCTCAGGTACTATATTTACTTTATGTTGAGGGTCACACTGAACAAAAAAAGACCCAGATACATTCAAGACTTAACAGAGCCCTCATTATAGAGCAGACATTTTCAATGGACCTGCAACATCTAAGCAGATCTGAAATGTGGGATGCATCCTCCAGCAAGAGCAGAATCAAGGCTTCAGCAAGCTACGTTTTTTCAAAAATTGCAGCTGTCAGAAGCGACAGCTTTATGGCCGGTGAAACATTTCTACCACATAACAGTGTGCGAGATACAGAGGTAACAAATTCTGGTCTGAAAATCTGTACCATTAATCAGGTCTTGCAATGACTACACTAGGTAGTTACACTGCAACATTTACGAAACCTGAATTTAAAAGATTTTTAATTCCCAGAGTGGAAATATCCTGCACATTTAGTACATTCTGTTCATGATTATTTGCCTTGCTATAACACATCTCAAGGAAGCAACAGTAAGGCCACTCAAACTTCTGAAAAGCTGCAGATTAACCACAATTTTTATAAAGCCATAATTCCAAATACTATGGGAAAAACAAAACCAAACCTCACCACTAACCACCAACACACTTTAGTTCTCATGAACTGGTACAGATTAGGAATAAAGAAAAGCAAGCTTGTCTATCTCTGGAACAGTATTTTCTGAAACAGCAAGGAATAAGATTGAAGGAGACACACAGATCCCACTTAAGTTGGCAGGAAGGAAATTCATGCTGGGAAGGTTCAGAAACCTTCTCACTTTGCGATAGCTTTCTCTTCCTTTTGTTTCCTGCTACTTCAGATCACCTTCAAGTTTATGCCATGAAACTTTGAAAACAAACAAACAAAACCAAAAATCTTTATGTAAAAGTTTTCTCCTTACAGAGTTTTAGCACTTGTTTCTTCCAGATCAGGTGATTTCTTTGACTGTTCTTTCCAAGGTGATCTTTAAAATGCCAGAGTGACAGACCAATCTATCAAACAAACACTGACTTTAATATTTTTTCCACAATCAAGAATGTCCAGAACCCCCAGGCTTTTCCAAGCCCAAAGGTCAGTTTTGTCTCAAGTATTTGCAGAGCTCTTGATAATAACCATGTTAAAGCTGCAGGATGAAAGGATCAACACTCCTTGCTACTGTTACGGCCTTCCAAGGATAATAGAGTTGACTCAAAACCTCTCCTGGGACTCTGAGGTTAGTCTCCTTCTCAGCTAGCCAAGAGCTGATTATTTGTTTCTGCAAGCTTTGTCCATCCATTGCACTTTCTATCAAAGCAGCAAGAGCTCTCAAGGGTAAAATGGGCTGTTTATTCAACAGCTGCTTTGTGGGTGCTTTTCCACCTTTTCATTCTGTAAGCAGAATCCAAAAGGAGTGTCCCAGATTTTGTAAATAATCTCATGTATTAAAGGTGAATTTTCCTGTGGGAAAGAAAAAAATAGTGTCTGATGTCAGAAAATACTTTCATAATTGCTGCAAGATTATCCAGCACTAGTTTATCTTGTCAGTAGTAGCAATTTCCAGTCAAATTACCCCAGGAAACATGTAACTAGGAGGAATGCAGTGACTCACATAGGAGTTTGTACTACACAAAAATCCTTTCATATCTTGCTGCTGACTTTGAGACGGGACAGAGGGCTGATCATAAAATTGACTGTTGCATGAGAAAAAATAAATCCAAGTCCATAGACTCAGACATGCAACTCCTCCACTCAGATAATTAAGACGCTCATTAACGGGAAGTATACATGTGAGATACCCTCCTATCTGCTTTGTGGCCTAGAGATCTTTCAGTACTAATATTCTTTTACACTCAGTTCTTTCCTCAGTTATTCATCCCTGGATAATTCCAAAAAGTGATGAACCTCTTAACAGGCCAGATCACTCTATCAGATATGTTGGCATAAATGACATACTAAAACAATTTAACTTTTTGGAATATTTTATTTCAAATTCTATGCAGTCAGTCCTTACTATTTACAGACAAAGAAGCAGCTGTGTTACAATGTTAATCATAAAATAAAGATATATTTCAATACTGTTTCACAAAAAAGTATTTTTTAAATGGAATGAAGAATTAAAGAAGAAGATGGAGACAGAGTTGAGTGTATATATGTGGGTTATGTGGTACGGTGTTTTTGAGGTGTTGCCATAACCCTCATATGTAACAAGAATCAAGTCATTATGGCTGCCCGTGAATCACTTTATGTAGTTGGGCATATATACCTGCCTCAAATTTACACTGAAAAGTTCTATTAATAAATCACTCTTCTAGCTAGATGAATTTATGTAAAGCCTTTTACTCCACAATTTCAGACTTCTTCAAGTACAGATTGTCACCATTGAACTGCCAAATTATTACATTCATGTAATAGTCTCAACTATTTATATGAAATTAAATATAGTTGCCATTATTTCGTCAGAATCAGACAACAATTTGTAGCAGAAGTAGGCAGAGAACACTTAAAACACTGGATCTCAGTAGACCAGCTCCACACCAGAAAATATTATCCTGTCCTCTGTTTTGCAGTACCTACATTTATGAAGTGCTCTTCAAAGGAATGGCTGAAGAAAGTAAAAGTGTAATCTACAGCCCTTCACAGACATGGTTTGTACAGTGCAATAAAAAGATGTTTCATTTATTCTCTTTCTGCCTGCTGGTGATGTATTTTGGTTTTAAATATCAGACACAGACCCATTGTGTATGGGAGACTGAAATGTGAAAGTGATAACTGAGGCAGAAAGCTCATGTTAAACTTTTACTCATTACATTGAAACACACATGGATTTTTGAGACTTCAAGATTTATTCAGAAAAGAACGCGAAAATTTTTCACACTCCTGAACAACTTACAATATGGTAGAAGTACCACTGAGAAAAACAAAACCGAAAGATAATATACCTCCATAGTTAACTATTATGTATATGCTGTGTTATACAGTTATGGCTGAAAAGACAGTAAATGCTTGAAACCTCCTTGGAAACGATGCTAGCATTGAAATAATTCCTTTCATTGTCAGTTTCCCTATGGACTTCAATCAAATTGTTACATCAATAAAGTACTATACATGAAACACTGCTCTGACACTTTGCAACTAAGCCTGAACAAATATTTATGTAGCAGCTTACATTTTTAGCTGGTAAAAAAAACTCCAGAAATAAACCACGTAGAAAGCTACTCAGCATTTAAAACAAAATTTATGCTTTATGTAAGAAACTATCTTCACTCTTAAATGACTGCAGCTGTCATAAGATTTGCTTCTATTACACAGGAAGTTTCAGTATGAAGGGAACACACGTAAATTACCCTATGATCACTCTGAGTCTCTTTGCAAGTAATGGCAAACCCAATAGTTTAAGGGGATTATTTTAAAAGTATCCACATAGAAACGGATTGTAATGCAGGATTTGCTGCATTCTTAACCTTAAATCACTATATCACTACTGACCAGTGATTAAAACTCTATGCATTTAAGGCTGTGAATATTTAAACTATGAGATAAAAGCATGTCGTTAGTACCTAAAATCTTCAATTCATACTCTGAATGAGTGATCGAATTTGATAAAAAAACAAGGATACACATTAAACGTAGTGACTAGACCACAAGTTCTGCAGCAACTTTACCTGAGTGACAAGTAGGTAAATGCCAAGTCGTGTTCATTGTTTAGGTTTATGTGATGCCTGAAAGAGATGGTGGCACTAGATTAATTTAGGAATAAACCAAAGTAGTTTGAGAGTAAAATTTCAAGGCCAGGGTAAAGTAATACTGTTGTTTCCTTATTTCTAAATGATAATAAAATGGATAGGCACAAGAGGTGCCAAGAAATATTATCAGTGGGCCAGTGCAATCCATTCAAGAAGAAGGAGACACGATACAGTTGCTGATATCACATGCAGGCTTTTTACTTCATTGCAACTGAACTTGCACCGTGGAAGGACCTCAATACTGACTTTAAAACAATCGGACTGCTGAGGTGAGAAACGTGTCAAATACCCCAGTGAAGGATCTAGCCCGATTTTTTCAGCTTTTTTACATTATGTAGACGTTAAACGTAACAGAACTATATAGAACACGTTGATTGTTATGTTTAAAACAAGGCTTAAAGATTTCTGTTTTGCCTGAGGAACAGTATAGAGCCTCTCAAAATCGTAAAGAATTACTTTTTTGAGAATTCATAAATAAATTAATTTATGAATTAGAACAGTTAAACCAGCCTTTCAGGAAATACAGATGCACAAAGTATGAGATTATATTTGTTACTTTTCCAAATAACCTACATAAAAACCCCATACTTGTGAATCATATTAGTTTTTTGGAGAGGGTTAATACAAGTTTTATTTTTCTTTAACCCTCATAAATAAAAGCTTAATATCCTGCACAGAGATCACAGAATAATTGTCATTCTCAAAGAGTAATGACATGATTTTCTCCTTTCAGAAGAGATGTCTATGAGAGACTGAAAGGATAATGTCTCAAACATTGTGGCAAAACCAGTTCTGCAACATTCAGCCCCGTGAGATGGGACATTCACAGAATCACAGAATCACAGAATCACAGAATGTTAGGGATTGGAAGGGACCTCAAAAGATCATCTAGTCCAATCCCCCTGCCAGAGCAGGAAAACTTAGGTGAGGTTACACAGGAAGGCGTCCAGGCGGGTTTTGAATGTCTCCAGAGAAGGAGAATCCACAACCCCCCTGGGCAGCCTGTTCCAGTGTTCTGTCACCCTCACTGAGAAGAAGTTTCTTCTCACATTTAAGTGGAACCTCTTGTGTTCCAGCTTGAACCCATTACCCCTTGTCTTACTGTTGGTTGTCACCGAGAAGAGCCTGGCTCCATCCTCGTGACACCCACCCTTTATATATTTATAAACATTAATGAGGTCACCCCTCAGTCTCCTCTTCTCCAAGCTAAAGAGACCCAGCTCCCTCAGCCTTTCCTCATAAGGGAGATGCTCCACTCCCTTAATCATCTTTGTGGCCCTGCGCTGGACTCTCTCCAGCAGTTCCCTGTCCTTCTTGAACTGAGGGGCCCAGAACTGGACACAATATTCCAGATGAGGTCTCACCAGGGCAGAGTAGAGGGGAAGGAGAACCTCTCTCGACCTACTAACCACCCCCCTTCTAATACACCCCAGGATGCCATTGGCCTTCTTGGCCACAAGGGCACAGTGCTGGCTCATGGTCATCCTGCTGTCCACCAGGACCCCCAGGTCTCTTTCCCCTACACTGCTCTCTAATGGGTCATTCCCCAACCTGTACTGGAACCTGGGGTTGTTCCTGCCCAGATGCAAGACTCTACATTTCCCCTTGTTATATTTCATTAAATTTTTCCCCGCCCAACTCTCCAGCCTGTCCAGATCTCGCTGGATGGCAGCACAGCCTTCTGGTGTGTCAGCCAGTCCTCCCAGCTTGGTGTCATCAGCAAACTTGCTGATAGTACACTCAATTCCCTCATCCAAGTCATTGATGAATATATTGAACAGTATTGGTCCCAGAACTGACCCTTGAGGCACTCCACTAGATACAGGCCTCCAACCAGACTCCGCCCCATTGATCACAACTCTCTGGCTTCTCTCCTTCAGCCAGTTTGCAGTCCACCTCACTACCCGATCGTCCAGTCCACACTTCCTCAGTTTTGCCGTGAGGATGCTGTGGGAGACGGTGTCAAATGCTTTGCTGAAGTCAAGGTAGACCACATCCACTGCTCTGCCATCGTCAATCCACCTTGTTACGTCTTCATAAAAGGCTATGAGGTTGGTCAAACACGACTTCCCCTTGGTGAAGCCATGTTGACTGTCCCTGATGACCCTCTTATCCTTGATATGTCTTAAGATGGCACCAAGGATAAGGTGTTCCATCACTTTCACAGGGATGGAGGTGAGGCTGACCGGTCTATAGTTGCCCGGGTCCTCCTTCTTGCCCTTTTTGAAGACCGGAGTGACATTTGCTTTCCTCCAGTCCTCAGGCACCTCTCCCGTTTCCCAAGACTTGGCAAAGATGATGGAGAGCGGTCCAGCAATGACTTCAGCCAGTTCCCTCAGCACCCGCGGGTGCATCCCATCTGGACCCATGGATTTATGGATGTCCAGATTGCTTAATTGCTCCCTAACCCAGTCCTCATCAACTGAGGCAGACTCCTCCATTGCCCTGCCTTCCTCTGGGGCCTCAGGGGTACGGGGCTCCTCAGGACAGCCTCCGGCAGAGTAGACAGAGACAAAGAAGGCATTCAGTAATTCTGCCTTCTCTGTATCTTCTGTCACCAGGGCACCCACCCCGTTCATCAGTGGGCCTACATTGCCTCTGGTGTTAGTTTTATCTGCCATGTATTTGAAGAACCTCTTCCTGTTGTCCTTGACCCCTCTCGCCAGGTTTAACTCTAAGGAGGCCTTAGCTTTTCTAGTTGCCTCCCTACATCCTCTGACAACAGCCTTATATTCTTCCCAAGTGGCCAGCCCCTCCTTCCATGATTTGTAAACCCTCCTCTTCCACTTGAGTTTGCCCAGCAGTTCCCTGTTTAACCACGCAGGTCTCCTGGCTCCCTTCCTTGACTTCCTGCGCGTCGGGATGCACTGATCTTGAGCTTGGTAGAAGCAGTCCCTGAATGTTAACCAACTATCTTGGGCGCCTTTACCTTCAAGCAGCCTTGCCCACGGGATTTCCTCCAGCAACTGTTTGAAAAGGCCAAAGTCGGCCCTGCTGAAGTCCAGGGTTGCAATTCTGCTCGGTATTCTGCTCCCACCACAGGAGATTCTGAACTCCACCATCTCATGGTCACTGCAACCAAGGCAGCCCCCCACCTTTACTGCTTCGACCAGACCCTCCTTGTTAGCGAGGATGAGATCCAGCAGCGCACCTCTTCTAGTCGGCTCCTCCACCATTTGCATCAGAAAGTTATCGTCAATGCACTGGAGGAACCTCCTAGACTGAGGCTGGCTGGCTGAGTAGTCCTTCCAGCAAACATCAGGGTAGTTAAAATCCCCCATAACAACCAGAGCCTGTGACTGTGAGGCCACGCTCAGCTGCCCATAGAAGGCCTCATCAACTTCCTCACCCTGATCTGGTGGCCTGTAATAGACTCCCACAACAGTGTCACCCCTGCCAGCCTGCCCCTTAATTCTCACCCACAGACTCTCAACTCGCTCCTCAAATGCGCCTGGACAGTACTCTACACATTGCAGTTGCTCTCTCACATAAAGAGCAACTCCACCACCTCGCCTGGCTGGCCTGTCTTTCCTGAAAAGGGCATAGCCATCCATGACCACATTCCAGTCATGTGAGCTGTCCCACCATGTCTCTGTAATTGCCACCAGATCGTAATCTCCTGACCGAACGCAGGTTTCTAACTCCTCCTGCTTATTCCCCATGCTGCGCGCATTGGTGTACAGACATTTCAGGGAGTGAGCCGAGTACACCGATTTCACCCTAGGGGCCTGGGGGGCCTCCCGGTCTTTATTGATTCCAGTGTGCTGCCCCACTGATGCAAGCCCAGCTACAACCCCATCCCCCTTCAAATCTAGTTTAAAGCCCTGCAAATGAGCCCTGCTAATTCCTGTCCCAGCATCTTTTTACCCCTGTGGGATAAACCTTTCCCACATATCACTGACCGGACTGGTGTCTTATAAAACCAGCCGTTATCAAAGAACCCAAAGCCCTGCCTGTAGCACCAGTCCCGAAGCCAATCATTTACGGACTCAATTTTTCTATTCCGTCCCACATCATCATCCGAAAATGGAAGGAGGGAAGAGAAGATAACTTGAGCCCCAGACTCTTTCACCATTTGTCCCAAGGCCTTGAAGTCTCTCTTCATTCCCCTCAGACTACGGGATGCCACTTCCTCCCCATCTGTCTGAAAGATCAATAGGGGGTAATAGTCCGTTGGGCGCACCAGTTTGGGGAGCGCCCTGGCGATGTCCCTGATCCGAGCTCCAGGTAGGCTACAAACTTCCCGATGCTGAGGGTCAGCTCTGCATATCGGGCCCTCTGTCCCTCTCAGAAGGGAATTGCCTACCACAATTACCCTTCTTTCTTTTTTCACAATAAGGTGAATTGCGATTTACATATCAACCAAAAGCTAACAAGCCACAAAGGCCAGTTGGCTGATACTGGAGGCAGGGGACTTGTCGAAGGACACATAGCTCTGTGTTCTGATAGGCCCAGCATGGCACTAAGGGAGAAGACCCCAGACTGCTCGAGACCCTTCAAGGTGGCCCAAGACCTTTTGGGCTCTTCCATCTTTCACAATGACTCCTCAGTGACACCTGCGCAAAAGACCAAAGATTATGCAAGCAGGCAATTCAAAGGTCTATAAAAAGTCCACCTGTGCAAGCACTGGTGGCATGCCCACCACCCTGAGGACTACTCCGCCCACCAGGCTCACCACGGGAACTGAAACAGACACTGGAGCATGCTGCACATTGCTGGATCCAAGACTACGAATCCCATCATACACATTGTGGTGCCATGAGGGTGGTAAAATCTCCCTCTCTCTCTCCTTTTCTTTCTTATATTTCTATTTTGCTTTCCTTTTTATACATAATATAGTAACATAAGGTTTACAGCCTCACATGTGCCGCAAACTTTTTATGTTCACCAACTGAACCTAAATAACATAAATCCTCCTGCCACCAAATCATTTGCAAATTATGCCAAGCTGCAAAATAACAGCCTTTTGTTTACAGACCTTAAGTATCGTGTATACTCTTTTCCAACCAAGGGGGCCAACGAATCTGAGTCAACTCTGCTCCCACCCATATCTCTGCGCGGGATGTGACAATGTCACCTTATTATTTCCATAACAAATTTGAGGTCACAAGCTCCCTCAGGAAAAGCAGCTATGGCTTCCATTCATATCCACATCTTCTCCAAGAGCTCCTTGAAATGGTAGAAGAAGGTGGCCTACTGTCCTGAAGGCATGGTGAAACCAGGTGTGCTAATCTGGGGGACTAGCATCCTTGGATCCATAATTTATATTAGGTTACCGACAAGAATATACCAGCATTCCCTCACCATCACCCTACATGTAATGCTGTTAGCACAGCAGATGTGCCAGCCAAACTATGGGCCTTTCAGACTTCTTAGCACTTCCCTCTTCTTGCATAATTCACGATATTCTGAATATTCCTGAATGTATCTGTATCTCCTGGGACAGAGTGTACACCACTGCAAGCCATGATAACAAAAAGACTAAAGTTTCCTTAGTAGATTATAGCAAATCCCACCTTCCCTCTTAATAATGGTAGAAAACTACAGGTGAATTTAAGCAGAGCATACTCAAATAGCATTTTTAGTGTCTCATTTAAAAGTAGGCACTCAAAGACACATATCTGCACAAAAGAATTAAAAACCAAAAAAGCCTACAATCTTAAAACATTAGAGTTGCACATACAGAGCTAAGCAGATACTGACACGTGTGTGTGTAATGGAGTAAACAGCTTTCAGTATTCTTTCTCCAAAATTGTTGGCAAACGCTTTTCATATTTAAATTGTGAATAAGCTTAAGTAAATTGGGAAGACACCTGGAAAAATTCAGCCTTGAAGTTTAAAAGGTCAGAACATTATAGACAGCAGAAACCAGCAAAGCAAAACAGAGCTCCTTATGTGATATCAACTAGGGCAGCTGCCACTGCTAAGTCCACTGTATTCATATACAGTCAGAATCTCGACCATACTGAAGTCAGTTTGAGTTTTACTCCATTTCTTGACACATAGCTATGAAACAGAAAACACAGCATGCCCATCTGAGCTTAATTCAGCCATTCCTAAGCTACCATACACTCAGAATCATTTCAGTTGGAAGAAACCAGCAGAATCATTGAGTACAACCATAACCTAACTTAACTCTAGCACTAAACCGTGTCCTTAAGAACCTCGTCTAAACACCTTTTAAACACCTCCAGGGATGGTGACACAATCACTTCCCTTGGCAGCCTGTTCCAATGCCTGACAACCCTTTCCATGAAGAATTTTTTCCTAATATCCAATCTGAACCTCCCCTGGCCCAATTTGAGGCCATTTCACCTTGTCCTATCGCTTGTTACTTGGGAGACGAGACCAAGACCCTCCATGCTACAACCTCCTTTCAGGTAGTTGTAGACAGTGAGGTGGTCTCCCCTCAGCCTCCTTTTCTCCAGGCTAAACAGCCCCAGTTCCCTCAGCCGCTCCTCATCAGACTTGAGCTCCAGGCCCCTCACCAGCTTCATCACCCTCCTCTGCACTCTCTCTAGTACCTCAATATCCTTCTTATGATGAGGGGCCCAAAACTAAACACAGGATTCAAGGTACAGCCTCACCAGCACCGAATACAGTGGCACAATCACTTCTCTAGTCCTGCTGGCCACACTATTCCTGATACAAGCCAGGATTCTGTTGGCCTTTTTGGCCACCTGGGCACACTGCTGGCTCATGTTCAGCTGGCTGTCAATCAACACCCCCAGATCCCTTTCTGCCAGGCAGCTTTCCAGCCACTCTTCCCCGAGCCTGTAGCGCTGCCTGGGGTTGTTGTGACCCAAGTGCAGGACCTGGAACTTGGCCTTGTTAAACCTCATACCATTTTCCTCAGCCCAATGATCTAACCGGTCCAAATCCCCCTGTATGGACTTCCTACCCTCCAGCAGATCAACACTCCCATTTAGTTCTTCAGCCTTTCTCGATAACATCTGCATGGGTAACAAAAATATGTAAAATGAATGCTGAGATTCCTTCCATCAATGAAAAAACCCCATCATTTAGCATCATTTAGATTACACAGGCTATCTACTGGATTTATAGAAAAGTGGATAGATCAGCAGAGTTCAATATCCTCTAAATTTTCAGCTAGTCTGTTTCCAAACCAAGAACTGAGATAGTAGATTTCAAAAGTATTCAAGAGGCATATGGGAGCAACTCATTGCCCACTTAGGACACTGGGGACGAGAAAGGACTAGGTCCAGACAAATTGGAAAATAATAACATTGGTGTTGGTTTTGAACAGATTTCATGCGGTCATCACCTGACACGTGACTTTTGGTACAGACACATGTGACAGGTGGACTCCCCTGCTTCTACAACTTCCAAAAATTTCTTGACCTGACCATGGTCACATATACATCCCAGTCAGGGGATGGGAAAAGGCAAGGCACGCTCAGTCAACAGACAGGGCCCTCAGCCAATTGAAAAGCCTCAGTCAAGTGAAGTTTCCAGACCACTGACTATATATGACCACAGACCAGATTCCACCTGGGGTACAAACGGGGCCCTGTAAGAGACCCCATTTGAGCAGGTCCCTCCTAGGAGTACTAGGTCTGCAGTCAGGGACTCTTCCTTTGGGTTGGGATGTCACCTAAGGAAATCTCCTTGAGGACCGAATGCCCTTGCCTTATTGGTGAGTGATCATACCTTCTGGATATCCTTGAGTGCCCTCACCTTACGGGTGAGTGATTGGGTCTTCCAGGTTACCCTGAGAGTCCTCATTTGTGAGTGAGTACATACACACTCTGAATCAACATTGTCGTGTGCTGCTGTGCAGCAATAATATCCCAGCTGGTATCCTGAATCTGTGGTCTGCTAAATGTTAACGGAGCATTGAATGAGTTTGGATAGACCCCATCTATAACTGGTTTTCTGTTGAATGATTTTTGGTTAGAATAAAGTTTATCATCTGTCTGGTTTAGTTTTGGTGTTTCTGTATGACAGCATAGTATTAATAACAGGGAGTTCTGAGTACAAGATAGTGCAGAACCAAACCATTTTGCTCCCTGCTTCTCTACCCTTTCTATCCATGGGAAAAACTCTACCCCTGCATGCAGATGAGTGTGATCCCACAAGCCCAGTTTATCCCTCTGAAGCAGCATGGTCTATCTCCGTATGATAGCAGGAAGGATTACTGGGTCCTGCAGAGCTCTCCTTGCTTGACCTTTCAAGCACAAAGAGTGTTTCGGGAAAGGCTGAATGCGGCCAGTATATTCCCATCTGTACACTATTAGTGTTACCCCATCCCCCACATACCCTGAGCAGCCACCAAGGATGCTTGAGTATTAAGCTGCAGTAAAAGTGAGGTAATAATTCCACTAAATAGGAAACAGCCTAATTGCATCTGACACTCACTTTTTCCTAAGGCCACCGTGACCAAGATTCTACTTCAAATATCCCTAGGACTGGAACACAGATTTATTAAAATGCCATGCAGCTTCAGCAACCCTTTACTATACCATGACTATTTTACATCACACATGCATGTTCTCTCCTTACTCTGCTGTAAAATGAAAAAAAGAAAAAAAACCCAACAGTTTCTTTCAAACAGGAAAAAAAATCCTTTTTAGGTGGCAGAACTCAAGTTGAAATACATCACTTTTCTGTTGATTTTACCTACGTAAGTTTACAAAAGCACAACATTGCATCTGACATTACTACATGCAAACCGAGTTTTTCTGTTTCTGAGTGTGTTTCTGTAGGCTTGCTACCAGTGAAATTGTAATGACTCACTCAGAGGTCAGGGACCAGATTTTTTTTTTCTTCACATAACCTCTCCCAAGCCATGAGAAGCCCCTGACTTTTGACCAAATTCAGAAGAATGAGAAATTGGTTTAAGCTTGAGACACACTAATAGTTACCATTTGGTTCTGTTGAAATCTCTTCACATGACTAATGAAAATTCACACTGAAAGAATGGATACCACGCTGGGCCAAGTTTGAATAAAGAGAAAGTTGAAACGAAAAGCAATTTATCGTGCTCAATTTCCTTTATCCCTGTTGTATCTCCTAGTTATGGAATCTTTTATGAACAACAACTTGTCTCTCCTAGACCCGGTTTTCCTTTGTTCCTCATTCTGCAATAAAATTAGGATACAGTGTTTAGGACTTCACTCTTACTCCCAAAATGACTTGTAATTTCATAACTTTTGATCACAATGACTTCACAACAGAACACAGAAGGAAGCATAGAAGGAAATGCTTTTTTTCCAAATAGAAACCCTGTCATTTTGATAATTAGTACAAGCAGTGGTTATTTTAAAAATGTGGTAGGGACAGAAGTTCATATTTAAATACAGCACATAGTACATTGGGGACTTTTTAATCTGGATTCTTGTTATTCAAAACTACTACTGAGCAAAACTGGGTTCTCTCCCCTGGCATGCATCATTTGCACCAAAAAGTCTCCTGATTCTGAAACCCCATTTACCTGAATAAATTCCATATCCCTATTCGGGTAGCCAGGTAGTTCTACTCTACACTCAGGTTAGGGTTCTCATAGCATCCACTTTCAGAATATTACAGAACAATGTTCTCCAATTTGACTGCATAACACACCTGCATATTTGCTCAAGTCTTCTCGCTTGCATACATGGCTGACCCACAAGCCCAGGTGCCTAAGGGCCTAAGATGCTTTTGAACAGTCCTCATAAATGCTTCGGAATTAATAATTGTTGAAAGACCAGCAGTCCAATCACACCTGTATCCATTGCACTGATACAGCTCTGCATTGTCAACTCATTTGCAGGCTGGACAATATCTAACACTGAGAAAAAGAGACAAGTACCTTTTATTATGGAGATAATACCAGCCCCTAAATGCCCTGTACTTGAGCTAACAGCTACAGTATGATCAAGTGTAAATTCCATTACTGTAAAAAAAGTTAATAGTTCTTGAAGATATAATGGCACAATCAAGGTTTGTTACAGAATAATATTTAAAATGTGATGGAAAATAATTTTTATTTCTATATGACATTCAAGATAATAAAAGCATTAAGCCACAATAGACCAAAAATTAATGCCTATAGTTACAGACATTGAAGAGCCTATCACTGAGACAGAATTTTAAGGTTATTTTTGATTTCCCACTCACAAATACTATGCCATTTTATTGATATGTAAGGTAATAAAATAATAATTTGCAATTATTATCAGCTCATCACGGTGAGCATCCAATATGATTCACTTTTTAATTAAAGAGTAGTTTCCAAGGCTAAAATAGTTCACTTTTAATCAAGAAGTCATCTTTTTTCTATAAACTCTGAACTCTTGAAGAGCTTAACAAGCTACAAGGCTGACATTTCAACCACTGAACTTTGACTAAAAGCATAAAATATTAAGGTTTGTTTTATTTAGTAACATGACACACTTTGCCAGTGTTGTTTTCGGGCAAAAGGCGGGTTGGGTTTTATAACCAGTGAGAAAAGTAATGCAGTCCGGACAGAGCACAGGTGAAAAGTCAGAGAAGGAGGCAGAGGAAGCAAACTATTTTAAATAAAACCAGTTCTTGGTCAAGACTAGTGGCATAAAATTCACTCTCCTACTTGCAAAATATCTCTGCCAATTTCTATAGGTTAGAGTCTTTGCAGATAGCTGTTAAGTTGTAAACAAACAATTTTACAATTTGGAGAGTGGCTTAATGTGGGGCAGTCAGTGCTTTAATGCTCTGGAGATAGCCTTGTGCGGAGGGGGTGGGGGGGAGGGGGAAAAAGATTAAAACAGAAGAAAACGTCAAGTAAAGGTACATACCACCAGCCACTAACAGCTTTATGCTGCAAATCTGGAAAAAAGTTGCTCAACCACCAGCATGTTGAGGCACCAGAACAGGAGAAGCGGGGGTTAAAATGTTGTTTTCCAGGTGGACATCTACAAAACTAAGATTAAATGATGGGCTAGGTAGCTATTGGTGGCCTCTGCATTTCCAGTTGGAAATGAGGGATGTGTGATGTTAAGTGGGAGATTCAGGGAGGGTCATCTTGGCTTGACTTCCTCCCTCCCCTTTTAGTTTCTGTGGGCTTTGTCAGCTGTTAAGCATTTGCAACTGAGGCCTTTTTTCAACATACATTTATACAATAACATTTTAAAAAAATACTCTGTCATGCAAAGTCTATACTCACTTTCAGATGGTCTAATCTGAATCGGTGACATGACCTATAGAGAACATCCTGATTCAACCTTCAGCTGCTGAATGGAGGCCAAGCTCTGGGGCAGAAGGATAAAACCCACCATGCAGGCAATGAGACAGGTTTCCACATAAAAATGTCTGATTGCTTTTACTTGAGCATGGTCACTTCCTATTGAGCCTCAGCAGTATGGCAGAAGTCTTTCTTTAATAATTATGTGGAAATTTAAGTGACAGGCAGGGGAAATCTGGTCCGCAGGCCTGTCAGTTGGCGGATGCCTGGCCAGCACAGTGCCTTGGAGGCAGCCGGCAGGGCTGGGCAAGCTTCCTCCAGACTCCACTTCCAGATTTGCCACAATTAGACACATTCTTTTCTAGAATTAATTTTAAAAAAATGACCCAGTGAGATTAACAACCAGAATAGTACATCAAGACAGTGGGAAAAAAATATAGAAGGGAGCAGGTGTTGAATTAGCCTGGTGACATTAGGACAAGCTGTCCCAAATGCAGAGGTTTTAAGCAGGAACTGGGGTGAAAATAAATGCCCCATTTTCTTTTTTTGTTTAAAAATAGATGTCAGTAAATACAGTTGCCTACTTCACTACAACAAATGGATTATGTATATTTATGCATACTTATGTACTTTTATAATATATTCATATTGCTAAATAAATTTGTGTATCTAAGCTATATTTACATATTATATATCCAAGAAGGGAATTTTGGTAGCTATACAGAAGTAAAAGCCTCTTTCCTCCTCTTCCTTCCCCACTCTGACCATTTCAGGTTGTACAGATAAAAATTACTGTGATTAGTCTACTATTAAGTGGAACCAATCAAATATTTAGAGCAGAGCAAATAAGGTTCAGCCCTTTACTGAATCAGAGGAAACATTGTTTTCCTCATCCGATCGACAAACCAGAAAAGCCTGTCCACGTGCTCTCCATGAACTACCTTTAGCCGGAACTTCCTTCTTCCCCCTACCCACGATGTTTTCTGCATCTCATGACTTTCCTTTAAAATTCACCTCCCCCCACACACTGCTCTTTATGACAGGAGCAGGGTACAATGCTCATTAACTATTTTCAATAAGCATTAGCCAAATGTGAATAGGTACAAGGCGATGGTACAAGTTGTGGAAACCACATTATCCAGCTATTAGTACAGTGAGACACTCACCCCACTGCAATCGAGTGCCTCCCAGACACTTTCCATGTCACACTGTACCCTTACAAAAGCTCTCCTTGGGCAGATGAGGGCTAAGCCAGCACACAGACCTGCCAACTGTGTTTACCCAGAGAACAAAGTCTAGTTAATAGCCAGCTCACTAAATCACTATGGTGACTATGTCTATAACAATCAAGGCCTTATTACAAATTACCTAGTTATAAATTTGATATAAGTTAGTATTGCACCCAGGCTTTTAGTGATGAGGAAAACATATTGGATTAAATCCTTCAGATAGTTTTTTCAGGCTGCTGTTTTACTTCAGCAAGCGGAAATCAGAATTCGAGCCAAGGGGCATTGTTTGAAAAACATTCCTGACACTTACAAACACTAGATGCATTACATAAGTAATTATATTTCTAGTTCAGGTGTACTATTGAACAATTGATTTCCATTTAGTAATTTATATTTTGCAGAGATAAATCATACTAGCATGCAAGCAGAGCCTATCTAAAGGAGTGGTGAGAAGTTCAGAAATTTTAACCCAGACTGTTGTACAAACCTCACATTTGCTAGAAACAAGGATGATAGCCCACAGAAAAAAAGACCTGATAACATTTTTCATTAATTATGCACTGATTTCTTAAAATTATTCAGAGCAGGCTGGACAAGCCTTGATGGATTTCAAAGGCCAGTCTATGTCTATGCACTATGCCCACAATTATTAAAAATCCAGCTTTCAGCTATGCATAGTGCAGAATGCCACTCCATTAATTTTCCATAAATTGAAGGACTTTGTAAGTGTAGATTAATGGAGGCAATAAAAGAGTAGCTAAAGAAATTAGATATTCCCTTTCATAGTTTCTTCTCTTGAACTTCCAGATTTCATAGTTGTGGGCAACTCCCCAAAATAAGCCAGCAAGGGAATATAAGCTCAAACAGCATTTATTAAATCCAACAACAGAATTGGTAAATGGTTCATACAGGCTTTGCTTCCTGTCACATCATTTTGAAGCAATAAAACAAACACTTGGTTGAGTGCTGTGGTTAGGCATTTTGCTTGTGATAAGAGGAAAAAAGCATGCATAATTTGACTTATCTCTTGTTGTTGCTAAATCACAGAAGATTTTGGGATAATTGTATTTGTTTCCCAAGAAAACTTACTTTTTGGTTAAAAAAAACATAGAAGATCAAAAACATAGAGACTCTGGTTTTTCTTGTGACCTGCCTGCGCCAATGCTCACACCGCCACTCAGCAAAAAGCCAAAAACCCACATAAAACCAACAAAACAAAAAGAATAAACCCAGCAAAGCCTATGGGCTGTTTAATTTCCATGACAGACTTTGATGTTTTAAGTATATGCGCAGCATTTCATGGATGATTTCTTACTCAGCTTGTTCGGGTTGGCTTCAAATTGTGCAAGCAGTTACTGAAGGTCTGTTGCGATGTGACAATAGCACGGTACCCAATAGCAGAGGCATTAAAACCAAGAGTCCTCAGTGTGGGATACCAAATTATGTTATTTGGCAATCATATCTACATTGCTGCAGGTAAATCTGTCACTTAATAAATTGTTAGAAGGTCACAACCTATGAAAACAGCAAATGTTTAGTGTTGGACACCCAAACTTTGTACAGGGACTAAAACATTTGGAGAGTTCCTCTTGCATTTGGAAAAGCTACAGTGAGGGGAATTAAACATCCCTTGCTCTCCTCCTCTGCTACCAGCAATCTGGCCACAAGAAATCCTCTGCGTGGAGCCATCCATCTCATGCCTCTTTGACGTCCTGCCCATAGGTGCACAGAGTCTGGTCTCAGTATTTGGGAAGTGCACAGAGTCTGGTCTCAGTATTTGGGAAGTGCAACAAGAGATGAATAAAATGCCAATGCTACAAGCTGAGCATACCTTGTACCCTGCCTTGTGTAGCCAGCCCTATTTTCTTCTCACACAGCTACATGGACACATAACAGTGACTGCTTCAGCAGCATGGTGGCAAGAAGACATCCATGGGGCTCCTAGGTCTCTGCAGAGCCAGACAGACTCCTCCACCTCCCAAACCAGAAAATAACTTTTCCCCTTATGTTTCTCTTCCTCTTCTGCACAGCTAGGTAGGTGACACTACTTATCATTCAGAAAGCACACAGCCAAGATAACTGCACTGGCCATGTTACAGAATTAAGAGAATCAATAATAATAACAGAAAACAATAATGATGAAGCTGGTGAGTGTTTGCATTTCAAACAAGATGAAACCACCCAGCTATAAATTAATTTTTAAAAATAGGTATCAGCAGATAGAGAGGTTTTTCCCACATCAGTTTCCACTGCTAACCCTTTCAGCAATCCTAACGCAGTCTTTAAACTACATACTTCACTACTCTAAATTACCTTAATTTTTGTTTGAAAAAAACAGTCATCATTTTTTGTAACTTTACTCTCAAGCCTGGGTTATAACCTGTTAGCTATTACAATACTTTAATTTATGCCATAATTTATAGATATTCTTTAGAATGGAATAACAACATTGGAAATACATACAACTAGAAAAGTCACAGGAAGTTCCCTAACTGCAGGGAGCAGCAAAAAAAGGGTGGCTTCAAGAGAGAAGGTGAGCTGAGGGCAGTCACAAGACAGGCTGGACAACAGCCTCACCAGCAGGACTCAGCCCCAGAGCAGACAGAAACAACAAGACAATCCATGGACAATCTAGGCAAAAGCAAAGCAGAAATTCAGCAAAACCAAATAACAAGTCAGGAGCAAAACCAGAAACAAATACGCCTACAGCATAACTCAAACCCAGAACAAAACCCAGAGCATAGCTTAAATAGAGCTCCTATAGTAATGAGCAGAGGTGGGTGCCAGGTGCGGTGGGTCCCAGGTGAGGCTGGTCAGGGCAGTTAAGACTTATTGGTGCCTTGGAAGCCCTGACACAGTGTTTTGCTTGAATAAGGTTTAATGAGCAAGATCTCTCAGTGACCACACTGTAGCAAGTGAATATTGCATTGTAAAATGCACCAGCCAATTGCTTGTTTGAGTTAAATAGTTGGATCACAGAAAGGTTGAGGTTGGACCTCTGGAGATCATCTAGTCCAACTCACCGGCTAAATCAGGCTCACTTAGAGTATATCACACAGGAATGCATCCAGGTAGGTTTTGAATATCTCCAGAGAAGGAGATTCCACAATCCCTATGGGGATGTTGTTGGACACAATGTCAAAAGCCTTGCTGAAGTCAAAGTAGACAACATCTACTGCTCTCCCCTCATCTACCCAGCTGGTTATACCATCATAGAAGGCTATCAGGTTGGTCAAACACAATTTCCCTCTGGTGAACCCATGCTGACTACTCCTTATGTTCCTCCACATGCTTGGAGATGACGTCCAGAATGAGCTGTTCCATCACCTTTCCAGGGATGAATGTGAGGCTGACTGGCCTGTAGTTTCCTGGGTCATCCTTCTTGCCCTTTTTGAAGGCTGGAGTGATGCTGGCTTTCTTCCAGTCCTCAGGCACCCTTCCTGTTCTCCAAGAACTTTCAAAGATGATGGAGAGTGTCTTAGCAATAACATCTGCCAATTCTCTCAGCACTTGTGGGTGCATCCCATCGGGGCCCATGGATTTGTGGGTGTCCAGATTGTCTAAATGATCTCTAATCTGATCCTCCTCAACCAAGGGAAAGCCTTCCTTTGCCAGACTTTCTCTCCTATCTCTAGGGTCTGGGATACCTGAGGACTGGTCTTAGAAGTAAAGACGGAAGTGAAGAAGGCATTCAGTAGCTCTGCCTTCTTTGTATCATTCATCACCGGGGCACTCTCCTCATTCAGCAGCAGACCTACATTTTCCCTAACCTTCCTTTTGCTGCTGATATACTTGAAGAAGCCCTTCTTGTTTTCCTTGACATACCTGGACAGATTTGCTTCCAAGTAGAGCTTGGCCTTCCTCACTGCATCCCTGCATACTCTAACAGCCTCCTTGTATTGCTCCCAAGTGCTCTGTCCCTTTTTCCACATTACATAAACAAACTTCTTCCACCTGAGTTTTGATTGGAGCTCCTTACTCATCCATGCTGGCCTGTTACTCCCTTTACTTGATTTCTTCCTCATAGGGATGCCTTGGTCTTGAGCTTGGAGGAAGTGATGTTTGAATATTAGCCAGCTCTCTTGGACCCCCCTACCTTTTAGAGCCCTATCCCATGGCCTTGAAGAGGCCAAAGTTTGCCCTGCTGAAGTCCATGATTGTAAGCCTACTTATTGCCCTGCTTCCTCTACACGGGATCCTGAACTCCACCATTTCACGGTCGCTGCAGCTGAGGCTGCCGCCAACCATGACACATCCAACCAGTTCTTCTCGGTTTGTTAGGACAAGGTCCAGCAGCACGCCTCTCCTCGTTGGCTCCTCAATGACCTGTGTCAAGAAGATGTCATCAATGATCTGCAGGAACCTCCTGGACTTTGTGTGCTTAGCTGTGTTGCCCACCCAGCAGATGTCAGGGTGACTGAAGTCTCCGATGAGAACCAGGGCATGTGAGGCTACTTCCAGCTGTCTGTAGAAGGCATCATTAATGGAAATCTGTTCCACCTTACAGTGAATTCCGTGCACACTCACATGAAATCCATAGGAAACTCAGTGGGAAATACCAGTCGACAATTAATAAACTCTGTTCCAAATTGCATACTTCAATGTCGCTGTCTTTTGGGCTGCTTTGACAATATTTTCATTCTGAAAATGGACTGAGACATCAGCTGTTCTGCCAGGATATTCTGCTGTTACAGACCTCATCCAACCCCAAAAGAGGAAAAAGAAATAACACAGAAAGAGGGTGGTTCCAAGAGAGCACTTTTTAATGTGAAGAACTCTAAAAGTCAGAGGAGTATCTAATCAGCAGTTGCAGTTTTTCTCTTCCCTGCTTGCAGGGTGTGTGCTCACGCCTGTGAGTGTCTCTGAACATTTGCACATGTGAGCTATCCACATACATAACACTCTAGTTATCACCTCCTCAGCCTGCTTTACCTTGGTTTATAGATCCTCCTTGAAGTTGCAGTACATGTCAAGACCTGCCACACTTCTCCCAGTCCTGTTCTCTGCAAATATGGACCTTTGGCTTTCCCAAGCCAAGGAAGAGCTTATATTCTCTATGTAAGCACCAGAACAACCTCTTCTCAAATAAATAAAATGCACAGGACAATGAATTGCTCCTTCACTTCTAAAAATCTATCTCAAACCCTGAAGATAGCTTATTTAACCCCTCCATATTCTTATATCCTGTTTCAGAGAGAGAGATGCCTGAGTACACATCAGCAAAGACAGCGCAGCCACCTGAAACAGCAGTCTGGAACTGCAGAAGAAGGAATGAGCTCTTTCCCCACACTTCTTTCTGTTATGTTTCATGTAGTGCTATGGAATCAACAGCAAGATAGGAAAATTCATCCACAGAAACCAAAGCAGCTTTTAAGTGCTTCCACTATAAAAAAGACCAAGTGGAAACAAAGGCACAAAAGTAAATGTCCCTAACAAACAGTACTGCCTATTAATATTCTTGTATCACTGTCAAATTTTAGGAATTTAATTTTCTCTTTTGTTTGTTTGTTTTCCCCTGTTGTTTTCATCTGCCAGGAATGCCCACTGAGGGCAGTCAGCTAGCTAGCATTTTTAGCAGAGGAAAGCTACACTACAAAACTTGAAGCCTACATTTCTCAAGACTTCTGCTCAATCGCTGTAAGATTTGGTGAAAACAGTATTTTCACATCCATTCTTTCCCTGGCAATTTCAGACTTTTTTTCTGACCATCTTGTGCAGTGAAACACCACAGTCTCCTTCCAGCTCTAGATCAAGTAACAGCCAAGAAAGAAACAAAAACTCTAACCTTATTGTGGTGATGATACTGCCTTCCTTACTTTGCTTTTTTATCAGCTAAAGCATTTTCTTTTCTAAGACTGGAGAGCAGCCATGATATAGGCTTTAATGAAACGGAGTCTTATATTTGTTGTCCAGAAACTGAAATGTATCATCATTTGCTGTTCCTCAATTCATTAAAATGGGCAAAAGCAGGAATATATGAGCTTCTCCCAGCTCCTGCACAATGTTTGACCTGCTTTTATTGGAAAGCAAGGCTTATACAGTGACTAAATCTGTCAGTCCTCATCTTTTGAGCATGTTCACCTAAAGTCAACAAAAAGGCTGTGCTAGAATTCTCAGAGCTAAAAGGTCTGGGCAAGTTGCATCCACTTTACAACTAAGAGCTTGTGCTTTTCTCCCACGCAGGCCTATACTTGTCTGCCTCACTGCAGACTCACTGCAGCCAGAGCAAGAATCACGTGGGCAATGCAGATTATCAAAAAATGCAGGACTGAGTAAAGGCTCTGATTCCAGCTTATCCCAGCTGTGCAGGTACAGTCAATACTGCACTGCCAGATATTTGATGACTGAGGTTAGATACAAGACAGACACTGTGTAGTCCTCACCGAGGGACAGACTACAAAGTAAATCATTACCAGGTACCATAGGATCTGCACAGCAGAGAAATGACAGAAGCACCCTTCACTCCAGCAACTCACACTTCGATAAATCCTATCCTGTCAAAACACTGGATGCAAATTCATAAAACATCAGGCTTCATTTGCTCCAATGCTCAGATAATTATTCATTTAACACTATTTCCTGATGTGACTTTAATTCCCCTATTATTGAATAACTTAGCCAATGTGTTCTTTGCACTGATAATTTTACAAGACAAATTCAAATCATAAGCAGCAAACATTACTTAAGGCATCACTACTGAATCGTGTGTGATAAATAGTAATTTTGAACGACTGAGTGTCTTCCTAAAATGTTTGTTGATTATCCTTCTCCCTTACCCACATACACACAAACTTTTTTTGTTAATATTAGCTTCCTGCATGTTTTGGAAAGTGTAGGCCTGACATTAACAACATGAGTTTAGCAGTCACTGTGCAGACTCCCAGACACTACAACTGTGCTCTACTCTGTTTCTCTGCTCTCTTTGAACTGTGACAATTAGTCATGTCAAATTGTGCCAGATGCCAAAGCAGTTTTGTGATGTCAATAAATATTCAGAGGAAACTTGCCTCAGATGAAGACAGAGATTCATTTCAACCGGTGATCTAAGCAGGGTTCAGACCTAAAGGTAAAAGGCTGTTGGACTAATTTACTGCATATCCTCCATTTCTGCAGTCCTGGGAACATGAGGTCATATTTTAAGAATGAGAATGAATATATTTCACTGATATTAACACATGCTGGTCTCATCCTGTCATTTTCGTAAGTAGAAACAATTCATTGGCTTTCATTGAAGTATGCATGCACCACAATTTCAAGACACCATATCTGCTATATAAAAATAGGACCAAACTTTCTCCTTGCTTTATTTGTAATGTTAGTGTACATTCTAGTATCTAATTTAATAAAAATTCTTTCTGAGACTGAACTGTAGATGCTGGTCAACAGCCGTGGTTAATTCTCATGACAAGATATTTCGGACTTTTTTTCTCTGTCTTCATAGCAGATCATTTTAATTCCAGCTGAGACACAGTGAAGCGATGCTGATTTCCCCAGATGGTTCTGCTTTCTTAGACAGAACCCCAATGGAATGATAATTACAGCTGAGGAGATAGGCGAAACTGTGAAATAAATGGTAGAAAAAAACAATAACTACATTTCACTGGCATACACAGGGTAATTGAAATGCTCATTTGATTTACTATTTGCCTCATGCATGATGCTGCCAGGGTGAGGCATGTTTGTCATTCCTCATTAGATTTCACTAGTCTCTTCCATACCTCTTTTCTATGATTCCACAACCATTGACAAATTCCTAAAATAAGAAAAAAAAATTCTTCTTTCATACTTCTCCTGCATGAGAAACGAGAAGTATCAGCAGGGGAAAGGCCATTTATTTGTTTATAAAAAATATTGCTTCTTGATATTTCCTTCAAGAACATGTGAAATTCTTTTCAATTTGGAAGTAGTTTTGCTATGCTGCTGATGGGAATACCATGCATTACCCTAGCAGGCAAAACAAAACCAAAATCCATAGCCAACTGATATATGGGTGGGGTCTGGCTGTCTTGCTACTGCTGACAGTGCAGAATAAATGCATATGATGCTTGTCTGATCCAAGTAACACTGCAAGACCTCACAACACCTCATACATATTCAATATATGAAAAAAATGCTGCACATATTCCCCATCAGTGGACACTAAGTAAAACAGACTGTTTTAGTGGAAATGGCTTTCTACACTCATTTATCCTGATCCTCAAATCTTTTTGTTTCCTGTGAAGCTGCTGCCTCAACATAATTTGTAACAGCTCTTTCTACTTGCAGATACCCTGGGATAATGATGAGTAAGGATAGTAATCACCCTGAGAGGTATCCATGAGAGCTTCTCTGACTCTGTCCATTTCTTCCTGTTAAAAGACTTTCCATGAAGCATCCATTAGCAGCATGGATCACAGAAATGAGAGCATGTGCTTGCTCTCTTCCCAAACCTTGATAATGATGCACAAAACCAGTTTAACAGGGAGTGCTCATGGCAGCCAAGTCACCTGTTAAACAGGCAAGTCAGCAGACACACAGCCTTGCAGACATCCGTGTGTGAAATATCTGCACAGAGTGGGCTTGGCTCATATACCTCACTGATTTTAAATTCTTAACTAGAATGTACTACAATTTGTCCTACCCTACAGCTTAGCTAATGCAGGGACAGGCTACTCTTGGGATTGTTATTAGTCATTATTATTTTATAATGCCTGCTGGTGTTATTTCAACAGCTGCTCGCATGACAGAACACATAAAAGAGAGGCCACCTTTATGGCACTGTCACTAGTCACGTGCCTGGGGAATGGGAGCGAGG
Source organism: Caloenas nicobarica (assembly GCF_036013445.1). Classification (NCBI taxonomy): domain Eukaryota; kingdom Metazoa; phylum Chordata; class Aves; order Columbiformes; family Columbidae; genus Caloenas; species Caloenas nicobarica. The sequence goes on from NC_088247.1 coordinate 108,163,667, forward strand.
ACAGGACAATGCTGGGTCTCTGTGCCAGCATTAGCATTATCTCTCTGTAACATCTGTGATAATACCATGCAAACTCTGTGATTACAAGCATCACCTTTTAAAAAATGAACGGAGCTAACCTATAGTCAAGCTTGGGTTTTGGGCATGCTGGGGACCTGCACCTCCGGCTGAACTGGAATTGCAGAAGCTTTAGCATGCAGACAGAATTACTAGGAGCACAGGGGAAATGGCAAGCCTATTACGAGGGCAGACTAAAAAGGCCTGATTTTCTTAGTGTAATAAAATGAAGGCTGAGAGAGAGTAAGCTTGCTAACCACAAACCAAGAAAGCAAGTAACAGACAAGCACTGGGGAGGGAAACAAGAAATGGGACAAGCACAAAACTGAATAGTTCCAGGTTGGCCACAGCTGGAAAGTACTTGTCAGAACAGCATAGCTCCAGATAAACCCATCATTGGGAGAAATGCCAGCAAAACCTTACATTTTTTACAATGGAGTTTGATCCATCTCTGTAAAGGGTTCTCTAATTCAAGACCTAGATAGGAAAGCACCAATTCAGGTAGCTATGGAATACAGGCGAACTTTCCAATCCTGTGCTTCTGCTCTACTCTGTTGACCCTGAACCTCAAAATTCCTCACAGGCAGGTGCCAACTGGAACAATTGCTCTGTCCTTTTCATATTGTCCTATAGGAGAAGAAAGCCAGAGACTTTTAATAAGAAAATGATCAGTGATCAAGTGAGATTGGTCAAATGACAGGCTTACATGGTGTACATAAAGCAGTTTTCAGATTCTTAGTTATGATACAGTGTAAGATAGCGATCTTAGTACTAATGGGTCCTGTGGTGTGGTATTTCCCCTCAGAAAGCAAATGCATTTCAGCCTTCCAAGTTCCAAACAAAGATAGGAGGAAGATGCAAAATATGGGATGACAATACATAATCCCACTGGGATGTTAAGTTTCTGAATATAAACATTTTTTATAAACTGTCTAATTTTATGCTTTTTTTTCATACTGTGAAATTAACACAACTTTTTAAAAAAATCAATTTGCTCAGCTTGGAAATTTTGTCTTGCACAAGGAATTTTGGAGGCTGCAGACTATGGCCTGATAAAAGCCAGGTGGAGGTAATAGTACACAATAATACATAAGCAGGATGACAAATTAAAACCTTGCTGGAAGGACATGGAAAAAAAACATTTTTGGAATGAAATTAAAAACAGCTGATTGGTGTGGTGAAAAACACTGTCACAAATCAGTACATTAGGGTACAGGCAATAGGTTGTGAAAGACAGGTGGAGCAGAAACAACTTCTTGAAACAACAAATAAATTATAGATGTTGAGAATGGGTGAAACAAAAGCTTGGAAACTGTTGTGATTAGAAAGGCCCTGTATAAATAAGTATGAGAAAGAAGCTGAGAGGCTGAAGAGAGGGAGGAAAGCATAAGAGTTCAAAGATTCAAAACAGGAAAATGCACCCATACTATGCACAACTCTGAGTAACCAGGGTATATGCAGAAATCAGCCAGAAAAATAATATTTTCCACCTACCATACAACCAAATATTGTAGCAAGGAAGCCAAAAGGAAGAAAAATTAATTTAAACATTTTAAAATTGGCAGTTCAACTCCTCCCATAGATGCAGCCAGAGAACAGAAAGTCACTACCATGAATACCAGCAGAAGGAAAAGGACCAGGCAAGGATTTCATGTCAGGAAAGAATAGTTACACAGCACATTGAGCAAGAAACTTTCAAATTTAGGTCCTAATTCCATGACCAACTGAGTATTATCTGTATGCGAACTTCATGTAAAGAAGTTCAGCACACAAACTATACTAGTATGCAGGCAGTATAACTTTGACTTCGCTAGTTTGCACTCCAGTGCTAAGTACCCCTTTCCCAGAGCATCTCACAGAATCACAGAATGTTAGGGATTGGAAGGGACCTCAAAAGATCATCTAGTCCAATCCCCTTGCCAGAGCAGGAACACTTAGGTGAGGTTACACAGGAAGGCGTCCAGGCGGGTTTTGAATGTCTCCAGAGAAGAAGACTCCACAACCTCCCTGGGCAGCCTGTTCCAGTGTTCCGTCACCCTCACAGAGAAGACATTTCTTCTCAAATTTAAGTGGAACCTCTTGTGTTCCAGCTTGAACCCATTACCCCTTGTCTTACTGTTGGTTGTCAACGAGAAGAGCCTGGCTCCATCCTCGTGACACCCACCTTTTATATATTTATAAACATTAATGAGGTCACCCCTCAGTCTCCTCTTCTCCAAGCTAAAGAGACCCAGCTCCCTCAGCCTTTCCTCATAAGGGAGATGCTCCACTCCCTTAATCATCTTTGTGGCCATGCACTGGACTCTCTCCAGCAGTTCCCTGTCCTTCTTGAACTGAGGGGCCCAGAACTGGACACAATATTCCAGATGTGGTCTCACCAGGGCAGAGTAGAGGGGAAGCAAAACCTCTCTCAACCTACTAACCACCCCCCTTCTAATACACCCCAGGATGCCATTGGCCTTCTTGGTCGCAAGGGCCCAGTGCTGGCTCATGGTCATCCTGCTGTCCACCAGGACCCCCAGGTCCCTTTCCCCTACACTGCTCTCCAATAGGTCATTCCCCAACCTATACTGGAACCTGGGGCTGTTCCTGCCCAGATGTAAGACTCTACGTTTTCCCTTATTATATTTCATTAAATTTTTCCCTGTCCAACTCTCTAGCCTGTCCAGATCTCACTGGATGGCAGCACAGCCTTCTGGTGTGTCAGCCAGTCCTCCCAGCTTGGTGTCATCAGCAAACTTGCTGATAGTACACTCAATTCCCTCATCCAAGTCGTTGATGAATATATTGAATAATACTGGTCCCAGTACTGACCCTTGAGGGACTCCACTAGATACAGGCCTCTGATGGGATTCACTTGCAAATCCCATAAAACCATTCATTTCCTGGCAACTTAATGGGACTTCCTGGATTGTCAGCAGACTCATGTAACTTCTGTATGAATGCATCTGCAGTTATACCATTATTCCTTTCTACAACCTTCTTTCTAATAAAAATAAACAAAAAAGTATTTTCCTATTCCTCGTCTGTTCATATTTCTAGCTCTTCTCTGAATCCCAACAACTGCTTCCAAATCACAGTCAGTCATATCTACCGCTGTTTCAGGGAGAATTTGTATCTGGTCTTCTTCAGTCTTTACTAGCAACACTCATTGATCCTATCCCAAAAAATGAAAGGTTTGTGGAAAGTATTCTGTATAATTTATAGAGGGAAAAAAAAAGATGACTGAAACACAGCATGACATTTGTTCTCTCTTAGAGAAAAGAGGTTGCCTCTTTCTTCTTCCTGTCAAACTGCATGAGGGTTCAGAAGAACAGAGGCCTTGCTGGGTGACAGAAGAGTCAGAAGAGACAGAAGCGATGTGCCAGCCCTTCTCTGTATGTCCCTGAAGGAAGAAGCTGCTCATCTGCAAATGTGGATGCGCAGAGCAGAAGGGAAGAGCATCCACACCACATGAACAACAGCAGGCCACAGATTCAGGCAAGCTGAACAAGCATCAAATTTTGGTTCTGTTGTGCTTTCTGTCATTACTTCTCACTATTGGCATTAATTTAGAGAAAAAAAACCTGATCTGCAGTTCAGTTGATCTATATGCAAAACAGTTAATAGCAGAGCATTCCCCAAACAGTGGCAGCATATGGGTCATAAGAACCAGTAAGGTTTTGGCTGCTCTAATCAGAAACTGCTACAAAGCATGTTGGATTACCACAAAAATCAGCTGTTTCATCAATAAAATTTTTAATCCCCACTTTAACCCTCTCATGTCCTCCATCCTCATTCCCTCCCTCTCTTCCTCAGCGACAGTAGACACCGCAAGCAGCGTTCCAGCTCCTCCACTGTGTTGTGCTTAAATCACTTCCCACCACTAGTTCCAAGCCTCTCCATTGATGTTTTGCCTCCAGTCACAGTGCAGCCAACACAAAACAGTAAACACCACACCAGGAACTTGTTAGCAGGGCTGAGTGAAGAACAGCCCCTCTGTTCTGCAAAAAGTCTGGGGGATCTGTCATGTCAGGGAGTCTTGTGAGGCCAAACTAAGCCCTTTCCAACCACTCTGCAAAATGGGAGGGTGACAAAGGAATTTGAGGGCGCTAGAGTATTCCAGCAGTGACAAAATTGCCATGGGATATGTGGGGAATAGCTCAAATCTTCATTCTGCTTCAAGTTTATCATCCCAGACAAGGCAGTCAGGGATTCAAGGGATCTTCCAGGCTAGTTCCACACTCTGGGATGTACTAGTTCTCCCTTGGGGGGAAAAAAAAAAAAGTCTGTTATCTGTGAAATTATCTAATTGCCCCTCAGTCAATTTCTGTAACTTAAATATATTTCTGCCAAAACTTCGTAGCTTCTTAAAGCAGCATCTTGTTAAAATTACCTTATTAAAGTTTCCTTTTATCTTGAGAACCTCATTCTGCCTGGGCTGGAGAAAAAATGACAAAAATCAGTATATTCTAAGCACTTCAATGAGTGGAGTCATCTGCAGAACAAATGACTATGTTCTCGTAAATGGCATTCACAATTGATACACTATTGACATAGCTGCTGTAAAATATTTAAATGTTTATTGGCATCAATAGCTATTATGAAATCAGCTTTATGGATGTTAAAGTAAAAAGAACTGAATTTCATAAAGCCCTGAATAATTACTAGTCCCTTGTCAAAAAGAGGGAGATATGTATTTACAAGAAACAGCCAAACAGAAGTGTATGACAAGCCAAAAACATCCACTTACAGACAACAGAATTTAAGACAGGCAGAGAGTTAATTAGAAGACAACTGTCCTCAGGAGTTACTCAGGTCAGGGTGAACCTTTTCATTGAATCAGACATTGTTACAGGTGCCATGCAGATTATTTAACCTGTATCCCACAAGCAAAAGAGGACTTACCCAGTTTTCATTGAAATTATGTTTCTAACTTGTAAATTATACACTACAAGAACAAAACTGATGTTAGATAACGTAATGTCTGTATATTTTGCTGTGACCTGAGATAGGTCATTCGGTGATGAGATGATTCAGTGTTAATAATAATGAGCAATCATACACTCCAAACCCAGGCAGCGACAAAATATCAGACTTTTCTCTTTCCTTTTATTATTTCCTCTTATCTGATTTAAAGCATAGTACCTTTTCATATTACTTTGTGCTATTTTCATCCAATTCCAAAACATATGCAACGCCAATGTATAGGCGATACATTGGGCACATAATGGGGTTATAAGAGCACTTGTCACTCCTTTAATTATCAGGAGGTCATTTCATGTTCCTTTTTACACTGAATACAATGAAAAGCCAGGATATCAGACAGCTTATTTTATGTCTTTGTATATGTTTTAGTATAATTACAACCATTCCAGCAACTACAAACTGTACAGAGGTGGTAAGCTTGCTTCCCTTATTGTGTCACAAGAAAAGGCTAGACATACAATCATCTCCTTTCTGCAAACAGATGTAGTAGACATGTGGAGGTTATTAACAACTCGTAGGTACTCCAGAGTTAGCATTGCATCCAAATAATCTGAAAATAAGGCATACATTCCAGTTTTTCTCCAAAAGGGTAGAGCTGTAGCAATGAAATTTCCTACCAGCTTAGTATACAAGTCTCTTGAAATTTCCTGCATAACTGCTGTTTGCTTTTGCCCCATAAATGTTCAGTAAGTGACCTTTAAATTGAACTGTGGTTGATTAGTTTAGGGGTGGTTTGCTTTTGGATTTTTTTTTTTTTTTTTTTTGTGCTTTGGCAATTCTACTTCCTTACTCTGAAGATGCAATAATGAAAAGTTTGCAAGGAAGATGAATAGTACTCTGGAACTTCTTATTCAAATAATGGTACAAATGCAAACAGTTCTACTTGATTTCTCTAGGAGTAACCTACCTTATAAGCAGTAATATCATACTGAAGTATCAGAACCAGCTGTAAACCAACTAGCATCTTGGAAACCATGTAGAAAAGATGCTTCTCACAGCTGCAGGTACACTGCTTCTGGTTCCCAGGCTAACTTGTGCAGATTTAATTAGGGTATCTCTCTTGCTCTAAGATGAAATCTGGGACCTAACAAATTCCATTCAAACTGGGCTACTAGTTGGAGGTGGTCTTGTGGATATTGGTAATCACTGATACCATCCAGCTCTGAGAATTTGAAAAAAATATTATCTCCTTCAAAGCTTACACTTGGAGCTAAATGTGGCACCAAAGTATTAATAGACCATTATTGGGTGTGTTTCTGATTGGAAACACTTGGGCCTCTTAAGCCAAAATGCTCTTACTGCTGTACTTCCTAAACACCCATTCCCTTTCACAATACCCAACCAGCACGTGGCCTGTTCAGCTGCCTTTACAGTTAGAAGTTCATTTTATCTCTTTACCTAAATCAGAGCCAGACCTCTGAGGCTGATGCGTCCACCCCTTCTCCTCCAGTGAGGTCCTAGAAGATGCCAAAAGGGCTTTTTGTTCTCCAAAAAGCCAGGTTTTATCAGAATATAAACCACAATTCTTAGGTTTTTCGAACAGAGGAGTCTCAAAGTGGTGTAAATCAGACAAATCTGAGTTCTTGGGTTCAGAATGATCTAGTCACTTCTGTCACTGTTTTTTTGTGGACTAACTCTCAGGAAAGAGTCCCTGGTCAGTGCCAGCTGAGACCTAAGCCAGTCATGCCACAAGTGTAAGTCAGATTTAGAAGGCAGATTTCCTAACTACCCATTGCACTCCCATCTCAGAAAAGGTCTTGGGCTCTTGACACTGACATTTGAACCAGCTGTATGTAATCAGTTAGTATGTTTTTACCTCTGCTGATATTTTCCCCAAGTATTGCCCAAATTATCAAGTATTTAACTTATAAATTATGCAAAATATATTCGGCTATTGGAATTCTTGGTAAATTCTACTTACAAATCCATGTCATGAAGTTTACTTTTTGATTTTAAGGTTTTACTAGGCAGTAGAGTTTTATTCTCCATTCAGTGCAGAAAGCTGAAGTAGATCAAGTACCAAAGTGCCAAAGCACTAGCTTTAAGAGTAAAACCAAGAAGACAGGTATTCCCCTCCTGCTCAGTGATTCAAAATGAGTGCAAATCTCTTCATTGCTAAGAAGAGTTTAGTTTCTGCAGGAGAAGTCCTTTGAAGAAAAAGGTGGAAAACACTGTTACTCTAAAGGGACACCTCTGTGCTCAGTCACTAGAGCTCTAAAATATCAATCTTTTAGACTTACACTGAGATAAACCCATTTTTTTATTTCTGCTCTGGGAGTCACATGGTTTATTAGCTCCTACAAATACAAAAGAAAATTGCAGCTGACTTTTCACAAGCCACTGGCTAGGATGTCAACACTTTCCCAATTTCAAGGCACCTGCCTTTGGCTTATTTTTTCCATAAATTTTAAATAATCTGTATGACCTTGGTTGTTTGTATAAATATTCACGTATAACTTTTCCACACTTTTCTGTTTCCAATCTAAATAAAATTTGGGAGTAAAGAAAAAAGGGGAAAATAAAACATAATAGGAAAGGAACAAAATGGTCTGAAAAGGTACAAATTTATACCTGATTGCCTCTTCTGCAATGTCCATATGGTGAATATTTGCTTCCTTCAGCACAAGTTTTTCAAGTTCATCTGAAGGCTTTTCAAACATACTTAACATAAATTCTGCCTTCGAGAACAGGGCAGGTGGAACTAATTTAATTTATTATAACTATTTAAAAATAATTTGTAGCAGAATCAAACCATTAAAATTTTAGGGGACAAATTACAAACAAATAAATAAGTAAATATGGATCTACCTGAAAAGTGTAGTAAAGAAGGCCACATATAAACAACGGATTGTGGAGAACATTCCTGTTGTACCGTTTAGGGCAGAAGTCTTATAGTCCCTTTTCCTATAAAGGAAGGTGTACTTGGTATTATTATCACAGAGACTGATGAAAGCAAAGATCTAGATGAATAAACATACCTAACGCCAAGGACAACTATTATACAATAATATTGGTGTATAATTGCTGCTTACACCTATTTCTGTAATGTCAACAATATCATATACGTACAACAATGCGAAATTATCTCATAGTGCTTATCAGTAAGACATATTGCCATCATTAGAAAATATCCCATAAGACTTCCAATAAGCTTTTCATCCTTACCTTTTCCACTTTTTTGTCTTTCTTAAGCTCTTAATTTACTTTTGTTTAATTTTACTACAGTTACCCTGTTTTGTTTTATTCTGATGACTTCCATGTTATTGCAAGGCAACTCCAATCCTTTTTTCAAGAAATTACCACTCCCCCATGCAGGAGTCTGATTGCAAATCACAGCATAGTGTCATGGCACAGTGATGTTAGAATCACACTCAGTCAGTTTGACTCTGAAGCAATTAATACTCAAGCTACCCAAAACAGGCTGCATGAAAGAAATACATACACTGAAGTTATAGTTCTTCTCGTACTCTCAAGCATCTGCTGCATATTAGCAGCTAGCTAGTTGATTCAAACCCTTCTCAATTACAATGTAATTATAGGATTATAAATGTGATGTCATTTAGCATTTTGTCAGCCAAATTAACCAAATCTATTAGTTAACATATCAGCTTACATTGGTAAAGTTGTGTGCATAAAAGACAAATTATACTTATCCCAGGCATTCCTTATAGAGCCTGTTTTGTATCTATGGCAGTTCATGAAAAGGCACTAAGAACAGATTTTGAGACTTTTCCAGTGCTCCCAGTTCTCCTTGAGCTGTTGGAATAAGATTTTTGTCTTTTCAAGGGAAACATGTTCACAATTAATCCTGCCCATTTTTAGAACTGATGAGGATTTCAACACCAGCTCCTTGGGGTACAAGATGTGGTGTCACTAACAAAAATGGGGATGTATGAGGGGAAGTGAAGGGACTATTCATAATCCAGAAATTAGATAGCTGGTCTCTCACACAAGCGCAGGTCTCCTAGTACTTAGAAAATATCCCTTATTCCAAGAATTGATGAAAAAATTGAGCCTAAATTTCAGAGTTGGGACTGTGAACCTTCAGCCACTAGGAATCATCAAAAAAGATGGCAAGATGGCACTGCTAGGTGGAGGGCATTGCTGTTCTGACCTTTATACATTTTATATTGGTTTCGTGCTGATAATACGGCTTCTATTTATTAGTTGTTGCTTCCAATCAACCATGTTTGAAGTTTGCTACCAAAAGCAGAGTCGATTTCAGGTGCAGATGCACAAATAAACAGGAACTTACAACTTAGGAGGACAAAATGAAGACAAATCTTGTAAATATGCAGGAAATGAGGAGCGGCTCAGCTCAAGGCCATGTTTTATTGGTCCGCTTCTTCATATTTGATCTGTGGTAGTAATGAGGAGAAAGCTGAGAAGTGGAGTGAGAAAGTGTGTTGCATGTCAACAAAACGTGTGGCTTATTGAAATTTTTTCTCAGGGTTTTTGTTTTGCTTTTATCTGCATCATAACAGACTTTGGGGTGGACTTCCTTCCCCGCTGATTTATTTCTTTCTATCTTGAAAACCATCGTTTGTTTAGGGAATACTACATTGGCCTTATTTTTCATTGGTCGTTGCTAAAAACGTTTTCATCTCTCTCTTGCTGCTCTTTAACCATCTAGGCCATAAAGCAAAAGTACCTTGGGCTGATAATGTGCTATCTATAGGTCTGTACAGTTCAGTTTCAATCCCCTTTTAAATCTCTTTTGTAGTTTTAGCACTATTACTTCCCCTCTGTACTCACTTTAATGAATGCTAGTTTAGCTGTAGTATGTACATTTACTTCCTTTATCTTACCTTATCCAAAGGCCAGATCCTCAGGCAAGGTCAACTGGCCTATCTCCATTTGTCTTCAGCCTTCAAGCACAGAATCTGGCTGAAATGTATTTTTCTGATTTCACCAGAGCTTGTGTCATGTTCTATTCATTTCATAGTAGCAATAAATATTTCTCTGTTAAAACATTTGGAGTCATTTTCTATTACCTGACTGTTTTTTATTCCACATATGGCTATGGCTAGCAGAAATGGAAGGAGTGCTTCATCAGTGAATATACTGGATGCATTAATCTCTTTCATGGAATAGCATTTACGTATGTCTGGCGTACAACAGAAATATTCAAGTTCTTATACTTCAAATAAAAAAATGTGACACCATAAATCAGAGCCCTTCTTGCCATTAGGATTAATGCTTTTCTCAACTAGAGAGGGAAGGGAAGGGAATTTGGTTTAGACTCTTTGAGTCAGAAGCTCAGAAAGTTCTCTACAATGCTCAGAAGCCTCAAGAAACAGGACTCAGGCCTCAATGGTGTGATGTTGGTTTTATCCATAGGTTTAAAACAATTCTTATAATATCACAGATAAAATCCTGATGAACCTGAATGCAAGTCTTTTTAAACAGTGGGTCAATAGTCTTTCCCCTTTCTGCTCCTGACAAAAAACTCTGTAGTGTCTCAGTCACAGTAACTACTGCTTTAAAGAATCTGGGGGTATCACAAGCCTCTTTCTACAGATTCCATCCTTCCGTCTCTCTCCACATAGCCATAGCCAGCACTTTTGGCAAATATGCCCTGTTCCTTGCCATCTAAGGCAGTAGGTCTGAATCCCATAATCCAAAACAACACAGGTGAAAAATCACCAGTTTGGGAAGTACTTAATTGACCGTGTCAGAATAAGTCATGGGATCTAAAGGATCACATTTCTTTCAGTGCTCTAGGATGACAGAGATAGGGTCACACAGAAAAGGAAAGCATCTGAAAGCATAGAAGGCTACAATTTAAGAAGAAAGAGGTATATTGTCTCATAATCTCAAGATGAAAAGTCCAAATACCCTTTCCTCTATTCGTGCTCTATGGTGTGGAACTCCTAACCTTCAGCTGTTTCTGACCAGGATGTGTAGACATGGAGCACAATGTAGCACCCATTTAACATCTTTGTCAGAGACATGGACAGTGTAACTCAGTGTACCATCAGCAAGTTTCTCAACAACACCAAACTGTGTGGTGTAGTGGACAAGCTGGAGGGACAGGATGCCATCCAGAGGGACCTTGACAGGCTTGAGAGGTGGGCCCATGTGAACCTCATGAGGTTCAACAAGGCCAACTGAAAAGACCTGCACATGGGTCAGGGCATCCCCAAGCACAAATACAGGCTGGGTAGAGAATGAATTGAGAGCAGCCCTGAGGACAAGGACTTGGAGGTGTAATTGATGAGAATCATAAAATCATAAAATCATAGAATCATTTTGGTTGGAAAAGACCCTCAAGATCATCGAGTGTAACCATTAACCTAACATTGGCACTAAACCATGACTCAAGGAAGCTCATCGACGCATCTTTTAAACACCATCAGGGATGGTGACTCCACCACTTCCCTGGGCAGCCTGTTCCAATGCCTGACAACACTTTCCATGAAGAATTTTTTCCTAATATCCAATCTGAACATCCCCTGGAACAACTTGAGGCCATTTTCTCTCATTCTGTCAGTTGCTACTTGGGAGAAGAGACCAAGACCCTCCATGCTACAACCTCCTTTCAGGTAATTGTAGAGAGCAATAAGGTCTCCTCTCAACCTCCTTTTCTCCAGGCTAAACAGCTCCAGTTCTCTCAGCCGCTCCTCATCACACTTGTGCTCCAGACCCTTCACCAGCTTTGTTGTCCTTCCCTGAACTCTCTCTAATACTTCAATGTCTTGCTTATGATGAGGGGCCCAAAACTAAACACAGGATTCAAGGTACAGCCTCACCAGCACTGAGGACAGTGGCACAATCACTTCTCTAGTCCTGCTGCCCACACTATTCCTGATACAAGCCAGGATTCTATTGGCCTTTTTGGCCACCTGGGCACACTGCTGGCTCATGTTCAACTGGCTGTCGATCAACACCCCCAGATCCTTTTCTGCCAGGCAGCTTTCCAGCCACTCTTTCCCGAGCCTGTAGTGTTGCCTGGGGTTGTTGTGACCCAAGTGCAGGACCCACCACTTGGCCTTGTTAAACCTCATACAATTGGCCTCACCCGAAGGATCCAGCTTGTCCAGATCCCTCTATAGAGCCTTCCTACTCTTAAGCAGTTCAACATTCCCACCCAACTTAGTGTCGTCTTCAAACTTACTGAGGGTGCACTCAATCCCCTCAAAGCTCAACATGACCAAGCAATGTGTGCCTGCAGCCTAGAAGGCCAACCGTATCCTGGGCTTCATCCAAAGTGTGACCAGCAGGTCGAGGGAGGTGATTCTGCCCCTCTACTCTGCTATTGTGAGATCCCACCCGGATCACTGCATTCAGCTCTGGTGCCCCCAACATGAGGACATGGACCTGTTGGACCGAGTCCAGAGGAGTGCCATGAAGATGATCAGAGGGCTGAAACACCTCTCTTATGAGGACAGGCTGAGAAAGTAGGGGTTGTTCAGCCTGCAGAAGAGAAGGCTCTGGGAAGACCTTATAGCGGCCTTCCAGTACCAAAAAGGGACCTACAAGAAAGCTGAAGAGGGACTTTTTATAAGGGCATGTAGTGATAGGACAAGGGGTAACAGCTTCAAAATGAAACAGGGTAGATTTAGATTAGATATGAGGAAGAAATACTTCACCATTAGGTTGGTAAGGCACTGGAACAAGTTGCCCATAGAAGTTGTGGATGCCCCAGCCCTGGAAGTGTTCAAGGCCAGGTTGGATGGGGCTTTGAGCAACCTGGTCTAGTGGAAGTTGCCCCTGCCTGTGGCAGGGGGGTTGGAAATAGATAATCTTTAAGGTTCCTCCCAAATCAAGCCATTTTGATTCTATGAGAGCTTGAGTAGTGAGACACAAACAGGCAAAACCCAAGTCTGCCAATCAGTGCTGATGGACACATAGGAGACTGCAGATGAATTACAAACACTCTTTACATCAGCAAATCTTTTAAAACTGCCATGGGTTTAGGGCATATTATAAATTTAATTGCAATTATTCACACACAACTGTAATGAATTGTTTCACTTTTTCTACTGAAACTCATTTATCCTCTTTTAATGCCACCATACATGGCTTGGCAAGGGCTACTTTTATTGCAAGTTCATAATTTCTGGAAAGCAATCATTTGGCATAGCAATATATGAGACTGCACCATATGGCACTTGCATGTAAAATGGGATATAACTCTTTCCTTTAATCTTCAAAAAGTTTTATATATGTTACAGCATTACTATATATTAAATGTATATATTGCATGAAATATACAAAATTGTATCTCTCTTGTCACGTCTCCAGTGACTAAAAATTCCCAAGTCTTTAAGTCTTGATTCTGATTACTGTAATATCTGGTAATGCTAAAAGAGAGCTAAAAGACCCTTCTAGGTCTGGTTCAAACTGTTTTCATTCCATTGTGTATTCAACAAGAAAAAAAAAGGCAAGAACAAATCTGGAGTAGTAACAAAAAACAAGCTAGTTAGAAGAAACTGAGCAGAAAGCAATGAAGACGTAAGGTTCAGTTATCATATTAATCACCTTGAAAAAGTTCCTCAAGGCATACACAGGGAAATGGCAGCACAAAGGGACTCTGAAGAAAGCACTCATTGATTAACTGCATCTATTCAACAAACAGCTTGACACAGAGTAAGCTTCCCTCATTTCAGCAAATCTTAATATTTAGTGGAATTTAGTAAGAGAGACAAGAAGACTCTCAGCTACACAGATTTTCACCAGCTGAGAAGCTGACACAGAGCCTTGAGATGTTAAGTCCCTCAAGTTGCTGCTGCCGAGTGCTCCAAGCCATTTTCTGGTGTATAGAAACTGGAAAGAGAAAAACCTGTATAGGGTTTTCTACACAGGAAGGCTGGTTGCAGGAGCACCTCTCATCAATCTCCCAAGGTAATGGAAAAGTCACATTTTATTCAAGGAACAGTGCAGTGAATTTCCTGAGAAGTTTCCTCTCTCCCGCCATGCCACACTGACCATGTACTACCCTGCTAGTGGGGTCTTTGATGAGGAGAGGCAACAAGATACTGAAATCTGTGTTTCAGGACAGAATTTTCATGTTGTTTTTTTCCCTTTCCCTGTTCTAGAGGTAGTCAGTAATGCTCCCCTACAATAATGCTCCTTGTAGACTACATACAACATACTATTGTCTTTCTCCTTCAAGTGTCAGGTGTGAGTTATGTACCCAGCTTTTTTTTTTATTTGTGGCAAAACCCTACACACACTAGTCACTGACTTGGGCACAAACAGGCCTCTGAAAAACAGCGGTAAGGGTACTATAAGTATACTATGTATACTACGCATGAAGTCCTGTGAGAATGATGGATGACAAGTATTACTTAAGTCATTTCCTAATTATTAAGTAATTTAAGTAATTTCCTAATTATTCTAATTCTGTGTTTGGTATCCTTAATTAAGTGCATTTCAAGCTTCTTTTCACTACTCATTCAATGGCACATCACCTCGCTAATCTATAGACTTGTCAGAACTGGCTTTACTTTCCAGAAGGAGTCAAGAGCAATAAAATTTCTGTCATTGCTCCAAAGGAGAAGAACAAAACAAACACATGCACCATTTCTGTTTACTGAGAGTAGGGCATTAGCTAGGAACAGATCTGAACTCAAAGCACTCTAGACAAGGCTCCACCAAGCCGGGTAATGACATCATTTAATGCACTGGCTGCTTTAGCTTCTTCCAGACTATTTCCTTAAAGGTTTTTTGTTCCATAGTTTGAAAGCTAAAGGCACCTGCACTCAACAAACTTGTGCATGAATGTTGCCCACATTCCATTATTTTTTCATCCCTTGACGGTCAGGAAATACATGTAGCTTGCTTCTAATGCCATTTCCTTTTATATTTTTTCTTTTAATACTGTCTGAACTTCTGCTGACTCACGGTGTTTCTTTATAGGAGATGGCAAGCAGAGTTTCTTTATCATTAGTGTCCTTTGATCCTGCTTTCTGTCCTGCCTGTCTCTTCCTTGTTTGTTCAGTACATTCTGTAAGTGCCCTTTGATCTCGTCCCACTCTTACCTCCCTCACTTATTCTTGCAATATGAAAGAAACTGCCTATTCCAAATTTACAGGTGGACCTCTCATGTATTTACTACAACTAGACCTGTGCATTTACTATAACTTTCAATGGTTTCTTTTTATTTTTTTTTTTTTTGTCTCTACAAGCTTTAGTTTTTTACAGGCAAGTTGCATAGCTTCTTGTATTTTCTTTTACTTGTAACATTATTTTCTTTGTGAGGGCACGTTTCATCTTCCTTTGTATATTCTCTAACCTCTGCATTGCATTTTTCTTACATATGCTGCCCTGCACTGAGATAGCTCTGGAAAGATTGCTAACACTTCATTGTACTGTAGACATAAATTCTCATTTATCAGAAGGCAGCTGGAGTGTTCCTTTCAGTAAAATCAACCAAACCTAAAGCCTAAAAAAAAAAACCAAACCAAAACTAAAAGAAAAGCAAAGAAACCTGAAAGACCTAAAAGAAGCATATCTCTTAAACTTAGGATAGTTTTCATCTGTTTGTGGAGTTTGGTTTGGAACCTG
This sequence comes from Caloenas nicobarica, assembly GCF_036013445.1. Taxonomy (NCBI): domain Eukaryota; kingdom Metazoa; phylum Chordata; class Aves; order Columbiformes; family Columbidae; genus Caloenas; species Caloenas nicobarica. The sequence goes on from NC_088247.1 coordinate 108,179,204, forward strand.
GTATCTCTCAGCTGGATCACATGGGCTGCATATGCCTGTCACACCTAAATACCTGCTGAGGAACATGCAAGAGTGACAGACATCAGAGTTAACCAACAATTTTTACTTTGAGCAGAGGATGTATCATCCTCTTGAAATGCTACTACTGAAGTAGCATTTAGTATTATTTACTAAATAATTTTCATTTCACTATCAGGAGGCTACCAGTTTGTAGATAATATCCACTCTGGCTTCAGACAAGGGAATTAATCCTTTCACGTGTCACCGAGGTTTCTGATTTCATTATATTTTATTTTATTTGCAGAGAGAGCAGACCAGACAGGGTGGCACTTTCTCCAGGAACCCCTGAAAGGTAGGTATGCCTCCTTCACACATACCTGATGCTTTAAGCCTCTCCCCACAGAGCCTCACAACTCCACGAATCAGTCAGGCCACAGAAACCAGTCGCGAAAAACCCTAACTGCAGGGGGAAAATGAGGAAGGTCTGAGGATTTACTGTAACTTCCACACATGAAATGTGGCACTCTCTGGAGCCTGCTGCAAGACAGACATCTCATGGCAAGAGGTGTCAGCACTGCAACCTCTTGCTTCCATAGCTCTTGAAGTCCTTCCCACACAGCATCCCCTTGGATGAAGTACCTTTTCCTTCCCATGTTTCTTATAGCACTTTATTTGTAAAACCTGAGCTTTGCAATACATACAACCAGAGTAACTGACTTGCTAAATTCCTGATAAATCAGTGCAAACCAACTGGCTGCAAACACTCCAGCACTTGAGAGCTCAGGTCTCCCTCCCAGTAATAAATCACGACCCAGTAACATCCTCCAGTTCTCATGTGGGTTGTGGTAGACAGTCCTACAAAGGAGACCACTGAACTTCCACAAATTATGCTCAGATAGTATTTCCCTGTAGCAGTTCCTCAGTGCATCTGGTAGTTCAATGGGGACCAAGTAGCTTCTAATATGCCTGGGCAGCATCAGCACCAGGCCTCGTAGCTGCTGAAGACCGAGGAGGAACCTCCCTTATGCCAAGGGACTACTTTCACAGCACACGGGGGTGGAGGCAGAGTGGGATGGAGACCCTGCCAGCCAAAGGGATGTGCAGAAAGGGGATAGCAGATGGCACCCCTCCTGCAAGCCAGCCCCCGCCTCCAGAGCCCAGCTCTCCCTCCCCTGGTGAGGCAGCCAGACACCTGCCTTGCTGCAGACCAGTGTCTGGCTAAGCAACAAGATCACAAACATTTTGCCACCTCCAGTCATTTGCTGCCTGTTTTTCCTACATTGAGCACTAGGCTCTGTCCTTAGAAACATTAGAAATAAGTATCCTTTGGATCCAAACCAGAAGAGACATTCAGAGTGCAGAAAGTCCCACAGCTACCCCTGCAAAACATGGAGACACTATTCCTCCCACTGATTTTAAGATGTTGCCCTTTGTTTTTATACATCTTATAAAGACTGCTCAAGCTTCACTTCAGATCTCAGTCTCTCCAGGCACTTGCCTGTTTCGTTTGAATTAATTTTTACCCATTTTCCTTCAGTATGTGTAGGTGCTTAGTGCTGGTTGGTAGAAAAGCCCGGGGTACTGCTGACCTCAGAGAATATCCAACTGCCTTGCCTTCAGTCTTACCCTGACACAGGTAGAGACGTGGTGGTTTGTTTTTTGGTTGGAGGGCAATTTTTTTAACAATGCACTGTATGCTAAGTGGGACCTGCAATACAAGCCTTTTCAAAAGCAAGTGTCTCCCTTTTCCCACCACTCTCTACTTTTTTTTTTCTTTTTTTTTAATTTCACAGAATGTTTTGTCTATTTTATATCGGTTTTGTAGCCTTTTAAGTCAGCTGAAAGTGTTAAATTCTAATTTTTCAGTGCCCATAACCACAAAATCTCCAATGAAGTCATTCAAAAGTCCTTTTTAAACAGCAGTCTGAGATAATTTTTGAACTTTTGCATGCCACATGCTTACTGTAATGTCTGACAGAGAAAAATGTGTGTTGGCAACATTGCTTAATCTACATTGGAAAAAGAAAATTGAAGCCATACTTCCAGCAAGATAGTTAATGATCAATTGTGACAGGTAGCTATAAACACAGTAATGGAGATCCTCTCCTATTCTCTCTCATCTTTCTGGTGCAGCCCACCCATAACACATTTCAGGAAAATGAATTTGTTCCACCTCCCACTCTGGGCAAGTTACCACAAAAACAACACGAGACAGAAAAAAAGCCAAAGAAATTTCCCAGAAAGAGAAATATCAACAGCTGCAATGAACAACCTAACCCATCTCTAAAGAAAAGGGGAAAAAAATACAGAAGGGTTGTTGAAGTCCATGGAGTAAAAGAAGAAGCTGCACCTGATCGAGTCTTCTCTGTTAGAAATGAGAAACCATACAATAATAGGTCTCAAGAGAGAGCAAGACCAGTGAGAGGGAGAAAGTTCATGAACAGGCTGAAAAGCACTTTTTCTGGCAGGTTTGTCCATTAGAAAGAATCAAGATTCTGCTTTTTCCTGGCCCTACTTCTCATTTAGTAATGCCGCGTTCCCAAAAGCATTCCCAAGAAAAGCAGAATCACAATTTCCACTTGAAAATTTCACATTTCTCGACTTCTTCCTGAATAAGAGGCCAAATTTCAAGCTGTTCTGTGCAAAGGCAAACACAGAATAACTCAGTCATTTCCTTACAGCAGACTGAGAGACTGCAAGTCCTGCAGCTGCTGGGACAGGTTTGGTCAGCAGGGCTGGTGGGCGCTCTCTCTCTCATAGTCCAGGAGGACCCTTACAGGAACACAGCAGTTCTGGGACGTTTCTTGTTCAGAGCCGGAAGCCTGATAGCTTCCTGCTGTAACGCAACGTATAGGCTCACTTGGGAGTTGGACTAGATCACCTTTGAAGGTCCCTTCCAACCCAAACTATTCTATGATTCTATGAACTAGTAAAGTTGCTTTAAATATTTTGTTCTCTCACTGGGATGCTTTGATGGAAATTCTTGCTTTAGCCAAGGGATGCACCATAATATTTTACCATCCTACTTCAGCTGCCCAACCTGCACTTCCTGGGCTCAGCAGGTAGCTGATGGAGAGAGATGAGGTTTTCCAAGCAGGAATTTCAGACTACTTGCATTTAGCTCCTGGTTTCCCTTTCTTTCTGTAGGAGGGTCCTTTCCCTGACTGCACAGTCTGTGTGCCTCAAACAAGAAAGTGAGACTATTGTCTGCTCCTTTAAAATGCAAAGGAGGTTCCCTCAGTAGATCATGCCTCGAAGCTTGCAGGGAGTGATGCCTCATTTAAGTTTAACTGGTGTGCTAGCTGGGCATAGTGGCACTGCACCTGTATTTGGACACAATATCACCACACAGGGCACCCTCTCAGTGGGCACAGTCAACTAAAAACATTTTACAAAGCTCATCTGCTTGTGAATGTATTATCTGGAGACCTGTCTGTCCCATATTCTTGAATTACAATGGGCAGATTTCTTATTCAATGTATTAGACTAATTATCGTGATTTCATTTAACATTAGCAAGGATGTCAGTTCTCTTCAGTGAAAGTCTCATTAATTCAGTGTAATTTATATAGGACTTAAATGCTTTTAAGTAGTTTCCTGCAATGAGAGTGATTTCTAAGCTTCCTAGTGTGATTATACGTTCATTATCACTTTGTGCCTGCTTTGGCATGTACAAAGACCCTACTCCTTCAAAAAACAATGCTTGAAGGTATGAATTTTAAATGCAAAAATATTAAGAACTTAACACTCAGGCAACTGCAGAATTAGGACCACTGCACAAGTATCACCTGTACCTTTGAGAGGAAATTTAGAGCTGCTACTGTTAAACACAATTAAACCACAAAAGAACATGCCAGAAAGCAAACTGGCATTCACAGTTAATATCATTCCTCAGTAAATGAACATAACTGTACATTTATAGAAAGAAAATAAACATAACCAAATAACAAACCTGCATGTCTCAAATGAGCTATAAAGCATTAAATCAAAATGGACTAATTAAAGGAAAACTTTATTAGCTGTTATTTTATGGTCAGAATATAAAGGTAGTAATGTAACAATGAAGAGAAATAAAGTAGCTTATGTGTGTAAACTATATATATCTGTTTGAGTCTTGGTAGAACTGATGAAGCAGTACCTTTGACTCAAAACAAATTAAATTTCCACACTCAGTTTAGAACAGTTAGGGCCTAATTCTATATATCTTAGGATCTAAAAATTATTATTTAAATAAAGACATGTATGGGCAGATGGAAGCAACATCAATCTCTGAAATATTTACTTTGGTATTAATGCCACCTTGAAATCTTAGACGGAAGAAAACTACAATATTTCTCCTGTGTGGCATTGCACCCAGAACAGGTAAAGTGTGTCCTTTATTCCCCAGAACTCCAGAAGAAAGTTGAAGGTTTGCCAGACAGCTTTTATAACTCAAAACCTTCATCCTATATAGGCAAATTCTGTAGCCATTTGAAAAGTCTATCAGTCAAGACTTCCGCTTTTCCTGGTTGCTGGGCATCCAGAAGAATGCAAAATAAATTATGCACACACAGTTGCAGTTCTACCCTACAGGTGCAGTAAGTAAATTGTTTTACTCTGACAGTGATTTTTCTTCTGGATTTGTCCTAATTTTCAGCCTTTACAATCTGATAACTCTACAAGAGGGGTGCCTTGCTACCACAACATTTCACTAACAACGAAAGTTCATGATGAAGAAAATTCCCCTATTCACAGTTCCTAATCCACTTTTAAGGAGAAGTTACTATACAAAAAAAAAAAAAAATTGCTACAGTTAAACAGCGCAGAGCTGCACTACTTTTGCTTTGCAGTCTCCATTTCAACCCTGTATCATGAGTTTCCATGGAGATTTGCAAAGGCACAATGATCTCTGCTATGTCAAATCTGGAGATCACAAATATTTTCTTTCCAATATTTAAGCAAACAAGTCCAGAAGGAACATCTTGCCTTTAAGGTCCTTACCTTGATTCACAGTTCCAACCTCCTGTCTGATCTTGGAAAAAGTTAACATCTTTGAGCTTCAGTTTCCTGTAAATTAGTTATAACAGTTCTTCCCTTCTGCCACATTTTGCCTGTCTTGTATACTTCAAAGGCATGATCTTCAGGACGAAAAGTCTCTTACTAAAATTTTGCACGTCACTTAAAGAACAAAAAAGAGAAAAGAAAAATAGAAGAAACATTCTTAGTTTGAGAGTTTTGCAAAGGAAGTACATGCTATTGTTAACACCACTTAATGCCAGGGTGATAGTTTTCGTCAAGCCTGGTAAAAACTCTCCCTCCAAAGCTCCAAGCTTCTGTAAGATATTAATCCATTTTTTTCACCAGGTGCAACTAGTGCTTACAACTACCAGTGATTAGACCTCAACATCTGAGCAGATATGTATCAAGTTCAGAGCCAAACTAACTTAATTATGGTGATATGTCTTCATGTTTAATCAGACACTGCTAAACAAATGATTAAAACAATTAACTGCATTTTGTAAGACACTGAATACACACTCAGCAACACTAAATTGCTTGCAGAATTTGTAGGTGATTTGGTTTCTTATTATAACACTTTGGGAAAAGCTGTATATACTGAGAATAAACTGATATAAGATTTTTGTCAAAAAACACAGGGAAACTTTAAACAGCAGGGACTGATGCAAAGGCAAGGGAAGCATCTAAAGAAAAACTACATGGTAATCTTGCTATTTTCCAAAGTAATGTAACTCCTTCTTCTACCTTAAATTCTTTCTAGAGCTTTGTCAACATCTTACATTTTACACCCATATAAAAGAGAAAGCTGCTTTCTTTAAGCTTGAAATACACTTTCTCTAAGGTTGATTATCAGCACATTTTTATCATTTTTTTAATGTAACTTTGTCTAAGTAAGATTCAATAAATTAGGCCTACATAACAGTGCAAGATGAAATGCTGCAGAAAACTAATATTCTGGTTTTCCCCTAACATTGCAATATATAGATTAAACATAAATTGGAATAAAAAAGACATTTTATTCCACATGCTTAGCCTTGTTCTCATGCTTAGCCTTGATGGCTAATATTCCTGATGGTGTTACAAATTTAAAATAATGGAGACCAGATATGGAAGGGCAGTTAAAAAAGTAGGCTTTAAAATTTTATAATATTCTAACTTAATTGCGTGGTACATTTGTACAAGTCTGCAATTTACCAGTCAAGACCTACAAATCCATCTATTCCTCTTCCTCTTTAAAATAAATTGCTTTAGAAATAAGGATCATTTCATTTCTTTCCTGTTCTCTCCTCACCTTTATCTTTCTTCCCTTTCAACCTCATTAGCATGTTTTCTTATTGTTTTGTTCTCAACTACGTAGGGCTGACAGCAAAAATCCTGCAAGGAAAACATCAGAGGAGTTTGGGAAGACACAAAATGATAGGAATCCTTTGAGCACCATTTTTCACTAAGGTTCACTAATAGACTGATCACTGCAGGGCTCTGCAACTTCCAAAAGGAAAGACAGATGAGAATGGTCAAACAGTTCAGTGTATATTTTAAACTATAGCACAGTACATTTATTTTGGCACTTAAATCCCTCATTTCCCCAAGGACAAACTGTGCACATCTCAAGTAATGATGCCCAGATGGCTCTGTGGATATGGCTTAGCAGTCAAGCTTTTTGCTAGTGTAAACTGGCAGTTTCACTGATCTCTCATATGTTTTGCTGAAAACTCACACACTATTTCATCTGCAAGATAGCACACCAACTTCAGTAGGTCAACAGTCTGCTTAAGAACCAGTTTTATGGCAATAATATTTACCGTTTTGATTTTGAAATTTGCCTTTCAGAAATTTGCAGGTTTTTATTCAAAATACATCACTTTGCAACCATTCATGCCATTAAGAGCTTGCTACTGAAAGAAAATCTCCAAGGGGTGTGAACGCTGCCAAAGCAAATGTGCTTACTAAGTCAAATAAATATTTGCAAATTTCTTTTCAGTACTCACCAAGCTTTAGTGTCAACATATTTGCAATCACTGCAATTAGCAGCAAGTGAGGCTTCAAGACTGTGATGTATGGAAACATCCTTAAAGAAGGAAAGGACCTTACTTGACTTGCTAAAATGATTAGTAAAGAGACTGAAAGTGAACAAGCAGCACATGGTGTTTCCAAAGAGTTATACAAGTTTAGCAGAAAGAGCTGCTCCATTAGCTCAGTTAATAGAACATTCTGTTACTCCCAGCTTCCTCTGTTTCTGTAGAGAAGAAAAGAGGAACATATTATTTTCCTTTAAATAGAATGAAAGCCTAGCAAAAGAAGAATATACAAAATAACTACATTATTATGAGACCAGATTTGTTCCCAGAATTGTGAGGATTTTATTGTAGACACAGTTGCACTATCAATTTAATGCCATATTCAGTATATATATTCAAACACAGGGCAGCTTCTATGGAAAATGGACACTTCCTGACCTCCACAGTAATGAAAGGGATTTACTATTTATTTCATCTGTAAGCATCCTTGAAAGTCTACAGGCAGATGAAATTCATGTGTTTAGTTTGGTGATCATATAATTCAAGGATTAAGATACCTCCTCTTTTCTTTGTTTCATGGTGTCTGAGCCCATAGCAGCAAATTTACATCTAGCTCTCGCAATGACATAATAAAAACGAAGAAGGACAGGGGGGAAAGGGGAAAAGGAAGAGTGAATGAAAAATACATTATTTGCAATAAATTTTAAAAAGACAAATCTCTCCTTGAATTAAGAAGCAACGTCTTAAACCAAGTAATAATTTCATTTTCTCACAGGAAAAACATAATTATTCACATAATGCAAACTACTGGAATGATTGAAGTCGCAGTATCTCCTGTGATTTAAAGCTAAATAGATCATGAGTTTTCAACTGAAAGAAGGGCTTTTTTTTTTTTTTTCTCATTTGAAAACAGAATCTTGAGCATCTAGCAAGACAGTGTATAGGCAGAGCACATCAGGGTGAGACTATCTTCTCTCTTATTTCTCTGTTATCAGTTTGCTCAAAGGACAATTACAATGGAAAGGTCATCACACTGGAGAAAGTAGCTCAGGGTTTTCAACCCAACAAAACACACAACCTTGCCATTTAGTGTTAAAACCTAGAGGACATTAACAGTAATCCTTTTGAAAGAGCTAGTTTTAATCTTGCTGCCACTATAGCTGCTGATTTTCTCCCTTTTTATTGTTCTTTGATTTCCATTTTGATTAATGAAAGGATGATAAATTCTTGACCTTCATCTCATGGGCTGTCACATCTGGCATTTGATAATGTTCTGTGACAGGACACTATGCCTGTGGGGTCTCCACATATTGTATATTAACCTTCTAAACTGAATCCATTCAAAGAATGTAAATTATGCAGGTTCTCTTGCTGTGCTTTTACCTTTTGACAATTTGCCACTGATGAAATTTCTGGGGCTAATCAAGAGCCAGTTTTCTTTTTCACATATAGAGCATTTTGAACTGTTCGTGCATACTGGGAGACTCATAAAGGTCTGTTTGATCCCAACTCTGTTGTTGTATGAGTCGATACAACAGTATGAGGATTTTTTTTTCATTTTTTTGATTTTGAGGTGGCTAACCCAGACTGTGATGCCAGGAGGGACTGTTGTGGTCTGTGACTGGCTTCATGCGTAAGGTAAGCCATGGGGTTCTGTTGAAATGTTCCTGCTTGGACTAGCATGCCCACTCCCAGGAGGAAACCCATTCTTCATTTTTAAAGTCCCTGAAGCTGGACAAACAACAACCATGCTTGTCATGCTAAGAGAAAAGTTAATTATCCTCCCTGTTCATATGTGATATTTCACATTTGAATTTGTCACCTTCACTTCCCAGCCTCCTGACTTTGTAATTCTCATCCACACAGCATGGACTCTTTATTTGTATACCATTTGTTGTATTGTGCCTCTATACCTCCCAGAAGAAGACAGTGTAGAGACCTCCTAATGTCACCATGATGGCACAGCCAAATACAGTGAGTCAGCCAAGCAGCTTTCATGTCTGGACTTGATAGGGTCAGTATTTATTTACAGATCTATGCTGTAATCCATTAGTGACCATATGTACCAAATGTACAAACGAGGTACCTTCTGTACCCTAAATGTCTGATAATTCCCTGTGTATACAGCCAAAGCCTTACAGTCACAACATTATACTCTTGTGACAATCCACGGGACTTTTCCAACATTACTTACCAGAAGAAAATTCTCCATCCTTACTGTCATTACCTCTACAGGAAGAATTTCACACCATAAGACAGTTTTCAGCTCTTTTCAGTATACCAAAGCAATACAGGTCATTCTGCATCAGATGTCTTCTCTCTTTCAGCAGCCACCATATTCCCAGTACTTGCATCACTTTAAACTTCACCGGTGCTACACATCTTTACCCTAAGCCAATACTAGAAAGAGACAAAGAAATAGGAAAGATTTCAGACAGAAGTTGTTTCTTCCTGTTTACAGTTCAGGTTTGAGACACAGCACTTAGCTCTTCTTCATCCATATATTGTATAACAATTTGATTTTGTGTCATTTTTATTCTTACAGTTGTGTAGTATTAATGCAATGCCTTATCAGAGTTTAATTACATTGCCATTAAATTATCAATACCTTGAATTCAATAGTAACAATAATAACAGACATTTCTATTAAGGTATACTGTCTAGTACTATTTTGTCCAGGACTGATGCCAGACAGATAGGCCAAGAACTACCAAGAATGGTCTCTTTTAGTGTATTTAAATGTTGCAAACTTGTTTTCTTTCATTTCAGGGAAGTTTGCCATGACTTTGAAAATTTCCTGAAAAATCAACATCAATGACCCGGGAAGGCTCTTTGCAAATTATTTAGATCTGTAGATACAGAATATTTTCCTTTTAACAATTGCTGTTGAAGAGCCTTTGGACTTGCTCCTCCCCTTCTCACCCCTGTAAGAGATGGGACTCCAATATCCATTTGAACACAGACTCAATAAAACACAGGTGTCCATGCACAAAAAGCTGTGTAAGGCCATGAAAAACTGGACTGAGGGGACATGACACAAGTTTTTATTTATATTCTTTTAGGCCCCTGTTGTCGCCTAAAGAGTGCTAATGTATTAGCAGTGTGCTCATTAAGTTAGTTACGTTTATCTGATCTTCTTAAATTACGTAAGTAAGCAGTGAACTAAGCAAAGTACAGATTGGTTTAAAATGGTTAATATCTGTCCATTGGCCAGGGAAACAAGACATTAAGCTTTTTTTCATTTGCTGTCTAGCCACATCATTTTTCTTTAACAGAAGCATTTCTCATGTTCAGGATCTTGATCATGGATTAGATCATCAACGTGTAGACCTTTACTGAAATATTCCTAACTGATTCCCAATTATCATTCCTATTTTTCTGCCCAAATTCAGTTTGTATGGCTAACAACAGTTACAGCTTTGAGAATCTGGGAAGCGCTGAACATGATTTGTGTTTGAGGTACCAGTCATTTGGCACCAGGATATGCCATTTTTAGTGCAATTTGACACTTCCTCTCCAATATTTTTCCTTTAATACTTCCTGATTATCATTTTTACTCCAGTAATAAAAGCCTCCCCCTCAGGTGTCATTAATAGTAACTCAATCAAATTAATGTCTATGAATAAGCAATCATTCTTTATTTTGTTACCCATCAAACTAGCATTACAGCATATGAAAGAATTTAGTTCAACATCTTTGATTCGTTTTGTAAATGCTTGGGTCTCTTCTGGATTTGTATTCCTTTGGCTCTACCATCAGTTTGCACTTTCTGTTGCTGTTTAACAGCCTTCTAATGCCTTTTTGGCTTTATTTGCAGAATGACTCCGGTAACAAACAGGCCTCTTGTCACAGTTTCACCAGCTACCCATCACCCACATTTTGAAGGGGATTAGGATTCAAAGACTCTTACTATTCTGTGAGGGCTTTAGCTGCTAAGAACAAACCCTGTTACTCACCAGAAAACCTGAAGGATGGTGGAATAAGATTTTCAGAATGAAATAATGCAACTTTCATTCAGCAAATTCTATTAGGTGATTTGGTCCCAGAATAGTCCTCCACTGGGACTCTAGGGACTCAGCAAATATCAGTCATTCTTCCACTGATTCTAAACATGCACTTAGTCAATACTATCATGGGTAAATATTTCTACAGCCACATAATACTCAATATCTTAGCAAACACCCCTCACTTCACTGTGATGGATTATGACAATACCTATCAGTCTTGTCACACAGGCAATCACAGAGTCCTTAATAAAAACAAACAAACAAAAAACTTCATTAAGAATTTTGCATAGGGTAATGCTTACATGGGCAAACAAACCTCTTGAATAGGAAGGGTCGGTTGCTCTCTG